>NW_024426552.1:1963663-1979557 GCF_017311325.1 Ursus maritimus
GGGGGGGGGGGGGGGGGGGGGGGGGGGCCTGCAGCCTCGTGGGACGGGACCCTCACCCACACTGGCCAACTGCCTGCCACGAGAATAGCAACATCCCCACGCCGGGGCCCTTTGGGGGGCTGCTTGCCATCCCCTGGCAGCACCCTGCCTCCCTGCCCTGCTCCCCAGGCACTCCCTGACCTTGATTCTGGCTGCTTCGGAGCCAGAACCCAAGGGCCTCCTGGCCCAGCCTGATGCTCTGATTACCGAGAGCCCACCCCCCCCCGAGGGAGGCCGTCAGGGGCTCCAGGTGCGCCTGGCTGCTGGGTCCCCGAAGCGCCATCATCCCGGCGAGGCACTCGGGCAGCCTGCCAGGCACCGCGCTGGGGGCTGTCGAGGCAGGCACCAGGGGAATTCCGCTCAGAAGGAGGGAGGGAGGGGCCGCCCAGCCCAGCAGGTGCCCGGCCACTGCGCCAGGTGCCAGGCAGGGTTTGGCAGGGCTGTTTGATGTGGGAATTTCTTCTCTCTCTGATGAGTCCCTAATGCACCTAGAATCCAGGAGCCGCCTGACATCAGGCCCCAGGCCCCTGCGCCCCCTGCCCAGGCGGGCACAGCTGTGGGCAAATACGCTCCCCACTCTGGCTTCTGAGAGGGAGGAGCCCGGCCTCTGGCTGAGGGTGCAGTGTGGGCTGTGTTCTGGGAGGGGCTCTGGCGGCCCTGTGTGGGGAGGAGGGGTCATTGATAGCCAGTGGCTACGACCCCAGGAGGCCTTCCAGGTCTCTGCCACCCTCTGCCCAGATGAAATCCCAGGTGCCTGGCTCAGTTTGCGTTCCGGGTAAACAATGAATAATTTTTTAGTAAAAGAGTGTCCCCAGCAGTGCATGGGGTGCGCACAATTGTTTTTCTGGAATTCAAACTGAACGAGGCACCCCCGTCCTTGCTGTATGGGGGGGCACACAGAACAGAGGCAGGATGAGGACCCCTCTAAACCACACATACATCTCCCTCCCTCCTCCCTCCACCAGACACACCCTCGGCCTTCCTCCTCGCCTCTGCCTGTGCTCCCGGAGCCTCCCGCAGCCCCTCCTCAGCCCCCCGTCTGCACGCGCCTCCATGCTGGGACTGAAGCCGAGGGAGCAGGCTGAGGGTCACGCAGCTTGGAGCCGGAAGGAAGCCCTGGCACCTGGGGAGATCCTCTCCTCGGACCACCTGCTGACCACTTTATGTGCATGTGTGCAGGTGTGTGTGTGTGTACACACGTGCACGAGCATGCACGCAGCATGTACAGTTGTGTGCGTGCAGATGTATACGTGTGCATGCGTGGACGCGTGTGGGTGTGTACAGGTGTGCACATGCAGGCACACGCAGGGGCACATGTGTGCACGTGTGTGCGTGTGTGCATGCAGGCATGTGCACGCGTGGACGTGTGTGGGTGTGTACAGGTGTGCACATGCAGGCACACGCAGGGGCATATGTGTGCACGTGTGTGCGTGTGTGCATGCAGGCATGTGCACACGTGGATTTGTGTGGGTGTGTACAGGTGCGCACATGCAGGCACACACATGTGCATGTGTGTGTGCGTGTGTGCGTGCAGGCATGTGCACGCGTGGATGTGTAGGTGTGCGTGTGTCTGTACATGCAGGCTTGTGCATTTACAGGTGTGTAGTTTCCCAGTGGCGTGGTTTCCTGGCACAGGGCTGGAGGGAGCCTGTGGTCTAGCGGGCTGACAGCTGCTGTTTGGTTTCCGAGGAGTTGCAGAGCTGCCCTGTGTGACTCTCTGCACAGGTGTGGGTCCCCAGCAGGGGACGATGCTGAAGGCTCCATGGGCCCCGAGTGTCTCTGAGCCTGCTTGGATGCTGTGAGGTGGCTCCAGCGGACAGAAATAGTGCCACCTGATGGAGCCACAGTGAGGAGAGGACACATTCACCCAGAAGAGCCCTAGCCCAGCTCCTGGTGCCTGCACGGAGTCAGTGACTGCCGGGTGGCCTGGTCCCTTTGTCCTTGTCCTAGTGAGTCGTATTCTTTTAGCTGCAACTCACCTGTTTCTGCCCCTCAGGACAGGTCCAGACCCGCTTCTAAGCAGCTGGACTAGGAGCCCACTCGGGGGTGGTGCCAGGACTGTTCTCGGGAAGGGCCCAGGTCGTCTGGGCCATGGCAGACAATGGCACCCTCTGCTGGGCATTGAGAAAATGCCACCTTGACCGGCAGTGTGCTCTTGGCCCGGTGGCTGGGGTGGCCAAGCAGGCACTGAGGTCGGTCAATAGGGGATAAGCAGGCAGGCTGGACAGCACATCCCGAATTTGCATGTGGGGACAGCAATGTTCAAGCTGGTGACAGATGTGCCAAAAAGGGGCAGGCATGTGAGGCCTGGCCCTGGCTGGCCTGGGATGTGAGGTGTCCCCTGAGCACAGGCCTTGCTGGGTACCGGGAAGCCAGGGAGGGATGCAGTGGTGGACCCAGGGGTGCCCCTACAGTGTAGCAGCTCTGGCCCGGCCGGGACAACCTGGGACCATGCAGGGAGGACCTGCCCCCAGGTGGAACGCGGCGTCCCCAGGGAAGCAGGCCAGTCCCCAGCCTGCCCACTGTGTGGCTTTGGGCATCCCTGCATCCCTGGGCCCAGGCCCCAGTTCATGCCACAGAAATCCTGTGAGACCCCGGCCCTGAGCGTGACCCCAAATGTACAGGAGGGAGGGTGCTAACAGCCACCTGTGGCCCAAACCCGAGGAGTGTCCTTGTGTCAGAGGGCACGGCGGCCGGCAGGGACACCTTCTTCCTGCCCTCTGCTCGTGCAGGAGTTACAGAGCCAAGGGACGTGCCTCAGACGGACCTAACGGCCTGGAGACACCTCTCCTGGCTTCGGAGGGGCCACGGGTGTGTTACCGTGCTGACTGTCTGGGCAGCTGGAAAAGCCGAAAGTTACCCTTGGAAGGAAGGAACGGACCATCCACCTTCCACCTGTTCCCAGGGCCTCACACGCTGTTGACCCCGCGCTTTCCTCCCTCACGCGGCTCCCCCTGCGCCCCTCCGCAGGGCAGGTGGACCTGGGGCGCACGGAGCACCTCCTCCGGGCTCCGCCTTAGCCACGCGGAGGGTCCAAGATGAGGAGGACACATTTGCTTTTGCCAGCATTTTTGGTTTTACACATTGGGTGTGACGTGGTCTCTCCGTGACTTCAAAGTTGTGATTCCCGGGGACTAGACAGCGGGCACGTCCCTGTGCATTTGCTGGCCTCCTGCACTTTCCTTTGTGAAACATCTGTTCAGGTCTTTTGCCCACGTTTGACTTTCTCTTGTGTCTTCAGTATTGATACGCGGGCGTGGCAGCCTGTCCCCGGCCGGCGGTGGGGGGGGGGTTGGAGGGGGGCAGGGGGCTGCAGGGCGCGTGTGTACATGCTGGCACTGCTCCTGTCACCTGTGGTCGCTCCCTTGTCCGTGTGCACCTGGAGCTCACCCCCCTGGGGCCGCACGTGCACCCTCGCGCCCTCACCTGTGCCCCGCCGGCCACCTCCAGCCTTCCCCGTAAAGCAGGCCCCCTGGCAACTCGTTCTGTCGCTCCTGTCTGCAAATGACCTTAGCCAACCTTCATCTGTGAAGTCTGTTCTCACTGGTTTTAGAATTCAGGGCTCACATGTTTTCCATTCGATGGCTCTGAGGATGTTTTCCCGTGGACGCCGAACTTCCCTCGTCCCCGGTGTCGCTGCTCCGTTGTCCCCGCGCCCTGCTGTCCGGGACGTGACTTCTCCCCTGCCTCTCGCCTCTCGCTCTCTGTTCTGTGTCAGCTACTTGAACACGACGTGTCCCGGCGTGGGTCTCTGCGTGTATGCTGCTCCGGGTCTCTGCTCTTTTTGGATCTATGGTTTGGTGTTTTTAATCAAATCTGGAAACATTCGAGCCTTATGCAGGTAAATGTTTTCTTCTGTGTCCTCCTCCTTTCCTTTCCTTCGGGGACTCCACTCCCCTGTGTGTTAGATGGCGTCGTAGGATCCCACGGGCATGGGTTCCGTTCACGCTTGTTAGAATCTTTGTTCCCCTGTGTGCTCCGTGTGGGTGATCCTGTTGGTGTCCCCTCGGTTCCCCGACTGTGCGTTCTGGACGGCCCTGGAGCCGTCGGTCCCCTCCCATGAATGTTGGACTCTAGATATCACGCTGTCAGTTACGGGATTGCTCTTCTGCCCCTGCAGTGTTCACAGCCGTCCGAACGTCCCGACACCTGCGAACCGCGTGCGTTTTCCCGTAGGCTCTCATCGGGGTCACTGTAGGGTCTGTATCTGCCAGTCTCGATGTCTGCGCTGTTGGTACATTTTGTTCAGTGTTTTCTCTCGGCCGTAGACCGCGCTCGCGCTCTGTGTGAGCCTCTGGCCTCCCAACTGCTGTTTGCTCGTCCCCGGGTCCCTGGGTCCCTGGACACCGGCCTAGGCCTGCCCCGCAGGAGCTGGACAAGAACTCGAGAGAGGTTAACGTGGCGACATTGGGGCTCCCCCTCCCGGGGCTCCCTCCTCTCTCAGATATCCCCCTTCCGTTTCTAGCCACTCCCTCTGGGGACCCCCAGCCAGCCTGCTGCACACACCCGAGGGCCGTGGCCGTGCGGCATGGGGTGAGGAACCGTCAGAGGAAAAGCCAGACACACACACCCCGTGTGCATGTGATTCCCTTGGTTCAGGAGTCACGGCCCCTCCAGGGTCTGCCTGCCCCCGGCCACTGTCCGGAACCTTCAACTGTTTGCGCGTACAGCTGTGTTTGCAACTGCTGTCAGCAGGAGGGCCAGCGCTGCATGCATCAGAAGCTGCGAGGCAGGAGGCAAACTCTCAAAGACAACTTCAGTGCGCTGTGAGCCACTGGAGCTCCTGCAGCCCAAGGGGACAGGTGGGGTCGAGGGAGCCCCTTTCTGCTGACATGGGAACCAAGGGACCGGCAGCGTCCACTCACTGTGGCTCGGGCTCCCCGAGGACGTCTGCGTGCTCGTCCATCAGCCACAGACCCGCCACGGGGAGCCGTACCCTCCCTCTCCTGCTCGACCCCTACTATTCGCCGTCTTCCTATGCAGTTGCCCAAAACGCCTCTCTGTGCACCTGCGCCTTGTTTCCCCAGGAAAATGTCTCCATTTATTTCTGCCCCCACCCCCTCTCTTCAGGGCTCAAACTCAGGGCCTGGATCTGGACTCCTCGGGTCCTCTCCCTCCCTGTGCACCTGCACCACCATAATCCCTGAGATGCTGGCCACAAACGACATAAACGTCCTCCTCCTGGGCCCCACATGCAAATCAGTTCATGCAGCTTGAGCTCTGGCAAAGGCTCCACAGCTCGCCATTCGTGTGCCAGTCCAGCCCTGTTTCCCCTGTGCATACTTCACCCTCGAGGCTGATAAGTGGCTCATGGAGGAACAGGATGCATGGGACCCAGAGATGGGGCTGCTGGTAGAATCCAAAGAAAGCCTCGGGCCCGGGACAGCATGTAGTCAGAAACACAAATGTCTAGAGGTTGCTTCGGAGGTCAGAGCTGGGACCAGAGGAAGCAGGGAGGGCTCCCTGGAAAAGGTGTTTTAGCAGCTGGACCTTGCAGGACAGGCAGCATAGGGGGTGGGGGAGTGGAAGGCACAGAAGACTGAGAAGCACTTTGCACAGATGATCTCTTTGGGTGTGGGTGTGGTTGGGCCCCCACACTCATGACGGGGGTGGCGGCAGTGAGGCTGGAAGTGAGCAGAGCCAGATGGGGGAGCGCCGCGTGTCCGGTGCCCCAGCTGTTTGTGGTGTAGCCCTGCGGCGGCACTGGGACGCCGCTGAGGGCCGCTCTTCACTCCTTCCCGCTCTGTCCCAGACGTTCGGCGCCGCGGACTGGGAGGTTTTCCACATCGGAGAGAGGGTGTTCCTTGCGGTCGCGAACAGTCACAGCTACGACGTGCGGACGCAAACGCACAGTGACTCCTACGTCATCAACTCGGTCATCTACGAGCTGAACGTCACCGCGCAGATGTTCGTCAAGTTCCAGGAGATTCCCACCTGCAGGTGCGCCTTGCGGCCGCGGGTGGGCACAAAGGGCAGGGCGCTGCCCACGGAGCCAGCACGGCCGGAGCCTGGCATGCAAGCGTGTCCACGTGTGTCGGGGCGCGCTGGCCTCGCGGCACCACATGTGCAAACCTCCTCCAGGGGCCGCCGAGGAGCTTCGTGGCTCCTCCTTGTCGCCTTGGTTCTACTTGCTGTCCAGCAGCAGGCCCTGTTCGCGGTTCGGTGATTTTCGTTAAACCCGCAGGTCTGTGCAACCATCACCGGCTGTTTCAGGGCATTTTCATCACCCCGAAAGGAAACCCCCTACCCTTCAGCTGTCACCCCTCCCCCACCCCCGCCCCGCAGCCAGCCCTCTACTTTCCGTCCCCACGAGTTCCCAGTCCTGGACGCTCCGTTCACGTGGAATCACGCGGGAGGCCACCTCCGGTGCCTGCCGCTCTGGCTCGGCGGTTCTCAAGGTTTCTCCGCGAGGTGGCGCCAGCCAGCGCTCCACGGCTTTTCACGACCACACGATACTCCGTCCTGCGGCAGATCCATTCTGTGGACCCCATCCCTCGCCCCCTGGTGGACATGAGGGTTCTCTCCGCCTTTGACCGAATGGTGCGGCTCCGGAGAATGCAAATACGTCTGCTGTGGGGGCACAGCAGGAACGCACGGCTGGACGGCTCGCTTCCGCTGCTCCCGGGCAAACCTGGCGTCTGGTACGCGCCACGGTGCAGACAGCGTCAGTCTGCTCGCTTCTCCCAGTCTGGCCGGAGGACGGATGCCCGGGGACCACATGCCCGCCGCCCGTGGCCGCGCCTCGGGGAGCACAATAGGGGCTGAATCGTAGAGTCATAATTGATTATAATCATAACTTTGGGGCTGAATCATAGAATCATAACTGGCCGTTGCTCGAGGTGGCCCAGATACGGTTCTGGTGGTGGAAGAGGGCAGAGGTGGGGCCCTTGCTGGCCTCAGCCCTGCCCCCGAGTGTCCCAGGGACCCGTTTGAAACCACCACCCCCGTTCAAGGCGGGTGCCCTTGGTCCCCACAGGGAAGGGACCCAGAGGCAAGTGTCCACTAAGAGAGGGTGGCCCTCTGCTCCCTGAACAGGCGTCAGCTCTGGGCCAGACACAGACACGCCGGCCTGGCCTCCAGGGCCCAGCTGAGCCCACTTGCTGCACGCGGGGGGCTCACTTCCCCATCTAAGAAGAAGGCAGCCTGTGGGTTTGCAACAAGAAATACAGCTTCTGAGTGTAGGAGAACATTTCTGTCTGTCCCCGAAGCGGTGTCAGGCAAGGAGCCACAGGGCAAATGGGTGACCTCACAGCCAGTGTCCTCCAACCCTGTCTCCAGGGGGGGTGTCCTGCATGACCCCCTGGAGTGACCACAGGCTTGGGACCTTTTCTCCAATTCCTTCAACTGCTTTAAAGTGGGAGACGTGGCCCACACCCCACCCCAGCACTGTGCAAGCCCACCGTCCACGGATGGATGACGGACACGGGTCCCTCCATGTAGCGGAGTGTCATCCAGCCCCAAGGGAGGGACGGTGAACAGGCCGCCACGCACAGACCTTGGGGACATCATGCTCAGTGAGACAGGCCGCCACCAAAGGACACATACGGTGTGACTCCGCCCGTACAAGGTCCCCGAGCACTCGAACCGGAGACGGAGAGTAGGGTGGGGGCGCCAGGGCAGGGGGAGCAGGTGAGCGTCCCCCACAGACAGAGGCTGGCGTTGGGAGAGTGAGAGAGTCCCGGAGACGATGCCGGTGATGGTTGCACAGTGCTCTTCACACACTCAGCCCGCTGAGCCATACGCTTAAAAGTGGTTTAGACGGCACGTTTTATGCTAGTTGTATTTTATAATTTACATCTTAGAAATGTTTTAAAAAGCAAACAACTGGTTTGCACTCCCCTGGAATGGACCCAGTTCACCAGGTGGGAAAATTGCTCTGGATCTTGGGGTGGCCCGGGGCCCCTGGGCTCCGGGATTAGGAGGACCGGCCTGGAGCCAGTGCCCCGGGGTTCGCTCATGTCCGCTCCCCTGTCTCCGCAGTGCCCTGGACTGGGAGTTTTTCTCGGTGGGAGAAGATTATTTCCTGGTGGTGGCAAACTCCTTTGATGGAAACACCTTCTCCGTGAATAGTATTATTTACAGGTAAAGAGCCTCCAAAGGCCACCCCCTCCTCGCCACCTGAGTCTGCCTGGGATGGAGGGGTGCTCACCTTCTCTGCAGGGCAGGCGACCTCCCGCTGCAGCGTGTCGCAGGCTGAGCCTGCGTCGCACCCTGGGGTTGGCCAGGTGGCCCGCGGGTCACGCGGACGCTCACATCTCTGGGTTCTGGCCCATGGGACAGACTTCCAACGCCGGGCTTGAGAGTTCGGGTAGTTTATTCTATGAGATGTTCCCGCCTAGGACCGTGGGGGCCTCTCGCTTTGTCCCTTCAGTACAGGTTTGCCTGTCCTCATACAGGCCCTGGGCCTTAGCATTACACTCGCTCTGGGAGGCTTTCAAGTTTGGTGAGCACACCTGGGGTCTTTTCCTTTCCATTTCCAGCCGCTTGTCATGAGTTAACTGTTGTGTCTAGCCACCCAACCAAATTATCATCTCAGATCTGCTCGTTTTTCTTAAGAGAGTCTCGTGGAACTTCTAGGGGTATAATTACATCCCTGAGTACAAGGCACTTTGCCTCCTGATTGCCGATGTTTGGGCTCCTTCCTAGTTTTCTTAATTAGCTAGAAATCCCAGAACAGTCTCGGCCAGGCGCGGCGTGGCCAGCAGCTCTGTCTTGCCGCCTCGTGGGAAGGTCTGAGTGTCCCCGGGCCGTTCTGACGTGGGCTCATCATGGCGCGTTCCCTGGTGCCGGCCTGGCTCTTCTCCACGTAATGATTTATGGGAGATCTCCTGGCTTTCCTGCGGCGGGCGCCCCCGAACGGTGCTGTGGGACGGCTCAGGACGCCGCCGTCTTCCCAGCGCGTGGGACTGACTTCAGTGCTTGTGTCCGTGATAGCGCATGAGTTGGACTGCGGTTTTCTTTTGGGGACTTTCCTTTATCCCGTTTGATCTGGAGCCTGACTCAATAAATACACACACAGTGTTCTCCACCGACACGACGGACTGGGGTCGTTCAGGCCAGAGGGTCTGTCTGTTTTCTCTGCCGTTAGCTTAAATTCTGCTATAAAGCCGCCTGGGCCTTGTTCGTTTTCCGCGGTGTCTCCGGAGCAACTTCCCGATTTCTCCCATGGCTAATGGTGTAAGCAGGCTTTTCACCTCCTCTCCAGACAATCCGGGTCATCTGTATCTTACTAGAAAAATCATCCTTTTTCTTTAGACTTTCTAACTTATTAAAAAGTAGAATTTTCAACATGACAAAGGACTTTTAAAATTCATGTGAAAGAATACATTTTCAAAGGCGGCCAAGAAAATTCTGAAAAAGAACAGTGAAGGAGGCTCTGGTAGCATGGAGACGCAGACGGTTCCTGCCGAAAATAAACGTGCAGGTGGAATAGCACGCAGCCCGGGGAGAGCCAGGGGCTTTCAGTCACGTGACGCGGTGAATGTCCTGTTCTAGTCAATGGGAAAAGGACACGGTACATAGTACTTAATAAAATAACTATGTGTAATTTCCTGTCCGTCTGGAGGAAAACAAAGCTAGAGCCTGCTTCATATTATATAGAGAAATAAACTTCACGGGGATTAAAAATCTAAATGTGAAAACTTAAACAACAGAAACATTAGGGGAAAGGCTAGGACGACTTTGACCGCGAAGTTGCCTGGAAGGCCGCGGGGACCTCCTCAAATGAGGCCCGCAAAGCCGCCAGGGCGACTCCCTGACCTTCAGGGTTTCTGCGGAAAAGGCAACCCGTTCAAAATCAAAGAAAACAACCAACCACACATTTGACAGAAAAGCAACCTGTGCAAATTGATAAAACACTGTCTTAATTTGGAGACATGGGCAAAGATACGGACAGGAATGACAGGAAGAAGACATGAACTGAGTGAGCACGGGGAGTTGTGTCCTCGAAGCCGGAGGACGGCACACGGGAGCCGTCAGGACAGGGGCCACCCCGCCTCCCCGGGAAGTCACCTAGACAAGTCCACTTTGACCCAGGCGCCCTGTCCTGGGGACTCAACCCTCTGGAAATGAAAGCACCCACCCGCCCGTAAATCCCTTGTGGGGGCAAAGCCTAGCCCCGCTGACTCTGCGCAGCTCGATGGGGGGGTGGGGGGGCAGTGCTGTGCCGGGAGCTGCCACCTCCTTTGAAAACAGAGGGGCGCCACACCCATGTGGTGTGTCTGGGGTGCACGCTTGCTGTGCACACTGGCCCCAGGAGTCGGGGGAGTTCCCAGCTCAGCCCCGACAATTAGCCTTCTGGCACCGCCAGGATCCGCCCCGCGTCCCCCAGCCCACTGGGGGGTGCCTGCAGGGCCCTCCGGGCAGGTGGCAGGATCCAGGCTGGACGTGAGGAGCTGCAGGGGAGGGGGCAGGGCAGAGCGCCCATTCCAGGCCTCAGTTTCCTTCTCTGCAGGCTGAGTATGGTTCAGGGAGCTTGTGCAGCCCAGGGACACGTGGGGGCTGGAGGGACAGGTGCAGGCCTGGAGCGGGAGCCACTGCGCTTCCCTGCTCCGCCTGCAGGGGTGAGGCTGACCGCATGTCTCCCACAGGTGGCAGGGCTACGAGGGCTTCGTGGCCGTGCACAGCCTCCCGACCTTCGGCTGCAGGGACTGGGAGGCGTTCCGCACCACGGCCGGCTCCTACCTCGTCTACTCCAGCGCCAAGGAGCCCCGCTCCCGCGTGCTGAAGCTGAGGACGGGCTAATGGCACCCCTGCGCCCTGCAGAGAGGCCTGGGGAAGCCGGCATTTCGCCGTCCCCGACCCACACCCAGGCGGGGACACCTGCCGGCCTCTCTGCCCCGGTAACCACGGCGGCCGGAGTGGGCGGCTCTGCGGGTGGCCCGGCTGAAGCCCCGTGCTGTCCCGCAAGTCTGCGTGTCCTGCAGGGATTTCTCTTTAAAAGAAAGTTCATACAAAATGTTACCTCAGAAGCAGCGGGCCTCATTGCTGTCTGCGGCGGCCTGCGCTCCCCTGGCCAGCCGGACGCGGGGGCGGGCTCGGTGCCGCGTGAGTACTTCATTCCAGCTATTTATTGTATCCTATTATATGGAAATATATTTATGATGCTCTTTACCCAAAGCACGGCAGTGTCTGCATGTGTCTGGGGGACAGCTCTCTGTGAGCAGGTTACGGGGCGGCAGGGCACGCTCCGCCACCACAGGGGCGTGTGCCCTTGAGGCTCTAGTCTCCCAGAAGGAGGGCGCCTCTCCTCTACAGGGAGCTGCTTCTTCTGGTCTCAGTTTCCCCAGGAATGCAGTGGGGGTAAGTTTAGGTGAGGAATCACAAGGGGTGCAGGTCAGGCGTCCCTCCCGCGGGAGACTGGGCCGTCCTGGGGCCCGTGTGGCTGTGCACGCCGGCTGTCTCCCGGGTCACTGCAGCTGGCCTCGTGGGCGTGCAGGACGGACTCGGAAGGCCTCCTCGGGGCCAGCACTTGCTCAGCTCCTCCCAAGTCTAATGCCCCAACCCTACAGCAGGCGGGGCCTCCTGCCTCCCTGGGACAGCCGCTGGGTGTGACGCGACACCTGCCCTGGGACCCGGAGGAGGAGGGGAGGTGCCATCACCACCACGCAGGTCTCCTGGATGTAAATCAGTGCTGTGTGCCAGAGGCTTTGCTGGGGAGGCCCCGTGGAGTCCGGGGCAGCCGGGAGGCCGGGGACGGGGGTGGGGGGCAGACCTTTGCCATTACTCACGGCCACGGGCTCTGGGGGAGCCAAGGCCCGGGAGGGGGCTGCTCAGGGACCCACGCTGGGTTTAATGCCCTGCCACTTCGGTCTTAAAATTCTCAGCGACCTTTGCCCAAGATCACAGAGCAGGGAGCACAGTGCAGCTCCAGCGAGCAGGAGTCTGGTTCCCCAAGGCCACATGCGTGTGAGAACTGAGCGCCCTTCTCACCCCCTGGAAGGAAAGCTGGGGCTGCAGCTCCCCAGGCTCGGCCAGACGGGATTTCAAGACTGTACCCTGGGCCCTCTTCACTTACAAAAGCTGGGATTTTTCTAGAGCCCACTTCAGGCCAGTAACAGGACGACGTGCCTCGGGGAATGGGGGGTGGGTGCTGACCTCAGACAGGACATCCGTCCCAGGGAGAACCTCGAAGGGTGGGCCCCAGGGTGTCTGGGCCAGGTGGCTGTGGTGACAGCCGTGGGTCTGCCGGTCCAGGGACAGCCGGCTGAAGGCACCGCATAAAAATGCAGGACTTCTGGTTACATTTGAATCACAGATAAACCGCGGATGCTTTTTCTCCTTTACGTACATCCCCAGTACGGCCGAGAACGTTTCCTAAGGGACGTTTGTGGTTTCCTTGACGTTCCGATTCGATGGCTGTCCTGTGTCTTGGTTTGCTCCGTCCGTCCGTCCGTCCGCACTCCTTGGAGGGGCTGTGGCGGGCGAGACCCTCTTAGGGTCTGCTGGTGGGGGCGGGTTCTGATTTTATCTGAGATTCAACACAAGTTGGAAGGTCAGAGGCAGTCACGGGCTGGGGTGGCCGCCCTGTGATGATTTTATGTATCAACTCGGACGGTGTTTCTGGGTGAGATTAACACACACCCGAGGACTCCGGTGCTTTCCGCCATGCAGGGGCCTCGCCCTCCCCCGTCACTGGAAGGCAGGGTTGGGGCGATAGAGCAGCCTCCCCGAGCAAGGGGATTCTCCAGCAGACCGCCTTCAGACTGGAGCTGCAGCCCCGGACCTGCCCGGCAGCCCCCTACCCGGCGGCCCTCGGCAGCCTCCGAAATCCTCTGCTCCTGGTCCTTGCGGCGAAGCTCTCCCCCGTCCCACGTCCTGTGCTGTCGGTGCGGGTGCTCTGCAGAGCCCTGGCAAACACGACGGGCTAACGGACGGAGCACTCAGGAGTCAGGACGTCTTGTGTTTGGCTGCACGCGCTCCTTCCCAATCACCCAGCCTCAGTTTACCCATGGGGGAGGCCCAGCTGGGCGCCGTCCCGAGCAGCTTCTCTCTCCCTGGAGTGACCTAGACAGACATGCGCCAGCTTCCTCTCGGCCTGGCTGGTGTCGCTGTGCTGTCTGCCTCGCCCGGGGGACGGGGGACGGCGTGGCGGGGGGAGGTGGCCCCCGGGGAGGAAGGAGGCAGGTGACGCAGCGGCACACACAGCGGGCGCAACCGCACCCCTGCCCGGGGCTGTGCCCACAAACGGCGCCACGCGTCCTTGGCACAATGTCTGATCTCTGTTCTCCTGGCTGGAAACAGAAAAATGTAAATCAAGATTTGTTTAAATTATGAGTGCAAACAAGAGGGGAAATGGACAGAACGTTAAAATATTTACATCGTCTCAAGTAAGCTCTTCTGGTTTTTGTCCTGTCGATGAACGTTTACAAGGCGGCACGCGGTTCTGTGGGAATTTGCGTGTGATTTGACGTGGCCACGTTCTTGTCGTTTCGGTGGCCGTGCTGTATTTCATCGAGGCGGTAATCCGGGGGGTGCCGAGCCGGGCATCTTTTTGAATCCATGGGATTCTCTTCAAGGGTCTTCGCTGTGATTAATAAGGTCGTTTCTTCAGAGTCATGATTTCCTGGAGAAGCTCTGTGCGTGGCAGTGTCTGCCCGTCCTCCTCACTCTGGAGTAAGGCTCAGGATGGCCAGTCCCATCAGTCCGGCCACGATGGGACTTCACCTCTTCACAGTCTATCAGGTCAGTAAGGGGAGGACTGCTGGGTAAGTTCCTCATTCATCGCGGCCATCGCTTCCGGCCTGGTGGGCTCTTCTTCGAGGCACCTCTTAACCTCACCACCACCAGCACAGCCCTCGGCCTCTGCCACCCACATGCACACCCTCCCGTATACACACCCACTCATGCGCACACGTGCACACCCATGCAGACCCCACTTTTACACACACACCCATGTACGCACACACGTAGCCCACACCTGTGCACACACATGCACACACACCAGTGTGCGCACATCTTCCAAGGGCTATGTCTTGGGCGGCTCCCCCGGGGCCTGGCTCAGCTGACGGTCAGTGCCGGCTGGTGGTCTGGGTGGCAATGGTGGTCTGCTCACACTGAGTGCCCACTATATGCCAGCTGCCCTGCTGGGCCTGGGGACACACCCACGACCACACAGTCCCGGCCACGACTGAACTTTCCAGTGGCTAAAACCCGAATTCCTCCTGGTGAGCCTCCAGGCCCTGCATGACCCCGCTGTCTTTTCCTCCTCTCCTGCACCCCCTGCCCAGTCCCTCAGGCTGCGCCTGCCTCCCTGCCCCTGGGTCATTCACCGGCTCCTCTAAAGGCTGGCACTCTCTTGTCCTTTGTCTCGGCTTTCCCTCGCCCAGCCCCTCCGAGAGGCCCTCCCCGACTCAGGTCAACAGAAGCCCCCACCCCCAAGCTGCACTGCACACAAGACACCCCTCTCTCTTCCCCTGCTCACACTTCACCACACAGCATTTGCAGAAATTTGCAACTCACATGTCTGCCAACTCCTTGTGCTGGAAATCTGGGGCTGATTCTTTGTGGTTCCCAGCAGTCCCCGCGGTGCTTGTGCCCAGGTGTTCCCAGCCTTCCCCGCGGTGCGGGTGCTCCCAGCCTTCCCCGCGGTGCGAGTGCTCCCAGCCTTCCCCATGGTGCATGTGCCCAGGCGCTCCCAGCCTTCCCCATGGTGCGGGTGCCCAGGTGCCCCCAGCCTTCCCCGCAGTGCATGTGCCCAGGTGCCCCCAGCCTTCCCCGCGGTGTGGGTGCCCAGGTGCCCCCAGCCTTCCCCGCGGTGCGGGTGCCCAGGTGCTCCCAGCCTTCCCCGCAGTGCGAGTGCCCAGGCGCTCCCAGCCTTCCCCGCGGTGTGGGTGCCCAGGTGCCCCCAGCCTTCCCCGCGGTGCGGGTGCCCAGGTGCTCCCAGCCTTCCCCGCAGTGCGAGTGCCCAGGCGCTCCCAGCCTTCCCCACGGTGTGGGTGCCCAGGTGCCCCCAGCCTTCCCCGCGGTGTGGGTGCCCAGGTGCTCCCAGCCTTCCCCGCGGTGTGGGTGCCCAGGTGCTCCCAGCCTTCTCCGCGGTGCAGGTGCTCCCAGCCTTCCCCTGCTGTAGGTATACTTTGCTGAGAAGTCACAGTCCAGTGGAATTGTGCAGTGCACAGCTTTCCAGTAGATGAGGTGTTCAAGCCCTGCTTCTTCCCCTTACTGTGTGCACTCGAGCAAGTCACCGAACCCCCTCAGCCTTGGTCTCCTGAGGTCTCTCTCGTGTAAAATAGGGAGCCCCCTCCCCGGGGCCGCAGCAGAATGGCACAGTGTAGACACCGCATGGCCCGTAGCACCATTCCTGCACACGGGAGCTCGTGATGGCCAGACCTGCCTCAGTGCCACTGACCTGCTCAGGGATGTTTTCCTAAACAAAGTTGGCCTACTGAAAATCACATGTGAAAGAAAAAGGCTGCCCCACGTTTGCACGTGGATTTAAACCATGTACTAGCAAGTCAAAGCTATCAGTAACACAGAACGGCCAAGGGGGGTCCGCACTCCTGCAAGGACCGTTCCTTCTGAGAGCCCTCGGAACAGTCGGCCATGCCCGCAGCACTCCAGCAAGCCTGCGGTGAACAGCATCGAGCACGGCGTGCGGCTCTGTGACTCTCAAGCAGGTTTCAAATTTTGTCCTTCATTTCGTTTAATTTTAGTTTGATTTAATTTATTTAATTTTATTTAATTGAGATGCACAGACCTAAGAGTCCTGTTCAGGCTTTTGCCCCTTGTATAAATCCAGGTAACCACCCCAAACAAGGCCTTGAGCCTTTCCGGCCCCCCAAGGCCCCTTGTGCCCGGTCCGGTCAATCCCCCACCGCCCCACCGCCTGCTTTCTGCCACCACCAGGCTCTGGCCTCT
>NW_024426552.1:1979567-1983540 GCF_017311325.1 Ursus maritimus
TCCGATTTCCTGCAGCGGGGCGCGCGGCTCGGGCTCCGTGCACCCCGTCCCTCAGCCCCGTGGTTGGGGCCTCTCCCACGTCGTTGCGTCTGTACTTTGTTCATTCTTAGTGCTGATCTTATTTTATTTTAAAGATTTTATTTATTTCCTCGAGAGGGGGAGAGGGGGAGGATGCCAGTGGGGGGAGGAGCAGAGGGAGAGGGAGAAGCAGACTCCCCGCTGAGCAGGGTGCCCGATGTGGGACTCGATCCCAGGACCCTGAGACCATGACCTGAGCCGAAGGCAGACACTTCACCAGCTGGGCCACCCGGGCACCCCTCTTACTGTTGATTTACTGCTCGTTTTTGTTGCTTTATCCCCTCCTGTGACGAGTCCGTCACTTGTTTACCCGTTCTCCTATCGCTCTGCTTTTGGGTGGTTTCCCGTCTGGGGCTGCGGCGAGCACCGCTGAGCTCTGTGTGTGGCGCATGTGGTCCCTTCTGTCACTGGCTATCTAGGAGCGGAGCTGCTGGGTCTCGGGGTAGGGGATGGCGCGGCTTTACAGCCAGCAACGCCCTGAAAGCCGCCGTTTTCAGGTCTTAAAGTTCTCGTGATAACAGAGATAGCTCTCGGACCGGCGGCCAGCGGTGGATTTCCCGTGGTGCTGTGGGTGCCCCGGAGTCCAGGTGGTCTGGCCTCTGTCTGGAAAAAAGCATGAGAGGGTGAGTAGGAACCTGCTAGAAACAGTGAGACAATTTTGTGGGTTCAGTCAGCCCGTAAGTGTGTGTAAGGACCCAAGATCCAACTTGTCCTGCCTCATTTCCACGGAGGGAGGACAGCAGCGCGCCGGTGAGACAGACACTGCTTGCCACGTCCGCAAGACCACAGGCTGGCCCCGTGGTCGTCTTCTGTGGCCACTGTGGCAAATGATCACACACGAGTGGCCTAGAGCAACAGGAATGTATTATCTTAGAGCTCTGGGGCTCGGAGGTCCCAGCTGGGTCTAACCAGCCCAAGTCAAGGTGTGGGCAGGGCTGCATTCCTTCTGGGGGCCCCAAGGGAGAATCCCTTCCTGTCTCCTCCAGCTTCTAGAAGCCTCTGCCCTCTTCGGCTGGTGGTTCCTCCTCCGACCTCACGGTCAGCAGGGATCGCTTTCTCCACCTCCCCCTTCCACCTACAACAATCATGAGGATTGCATGAGGCCCACCTGGACGACACGGGAGAGTGTCCCTTTCCCAAAGCCAACCAGCCAGCAGCCCTAATCCCACGTGCTAGGGGACCTAATATAGTCACAGGTTCTGGGGACTCAAAGACGGGGGAGTCTTTGAGGGCCCAGCACCCCCGGGGGCTTTGGCTTCTCCTGACTTCCACCATGTGAACAGCTGAGGCCCCCCTCTATCCCCCAAGAGCTGTCCCGTGCAGGGGTAGGTGTTCAGTCAGGACCCTCGGCGTCTCATCCAACAGTCTGTGACGTTTGCAGAGACGAACGGTCACCTGGTGCACAGACAGGGCCTGGTTAAATTGTCCCAGCCCCTTAGAGAGAAGCTGTGAGGAAACCACAACCCTCAGACTCGGGCCGTGAGTGAGGATTTGGACAAGCCCTCCGATGACATCCTAGCACTGTCACTGTTCCCGAGTTACTGTGTGGTCCTCGTGCGCGCCGGCCAGAACCCAGCCAGCCGCTTTTGAGGGTGATCGGAGCGACCCACAGAACGTTTCGAAGAGTCCATCTGTAAAAATACTTAGAAAAATGAGGGAAATCCTGGCCTGCAGGTATTAAATTATACTAAACCAATTCAATTTGGTCTTGGCACAAATTTGGAAAAGATAAAGTTACAGATGTCAGAAATAAAAAGATTCCAGAATAGAATTTTTTCTTTCTACTTAGATGGAAACTTTTTAGAGGTAAAAACCATGGCAGTAAATGAAAAGGGAAGATGTTGGCATATAGATAATGCTGTATTTTTAAAAATATCAAAAAGTAAAGGTGAACGACCAGCACCGTGGTGCGCCCCGGGCTCCACACGCTCACCCAGGCCGAGGAGCACTCACACGCGAGTGCAAACGCCAGGCCGCGCAGAAACAGGGGCAAAGGGCGCGAGCAAATATTCCCAGCAGGGGCAAACAGGCTTGAATTCTGGGAGTTACACACCCAGGTCATCAAGGGCGTCACAGGGGCAAGTGCTCCCGGGCCCGTGGTGGTGACAGGATCTGCCCACCCGTCCCGTGGGGCTACTACGCCACCGTTAAAAACTCAGCCGAGTGGTTCCTGTCTGTTGGCAATGCAAGTTACCGGCTTGGAAAACCTCAGGCTTGGTGTCCTAATTTTTGTGACATCCGACTGACAGTCTCTGAGTCTCTGCCCAGGGCAAGGACAGGAGGTCTGGCGTCCATTCCCAGCCCTTGCTCCAGCAACTCCAGGGAGCAGCTCTGGAGAGACCACAGAGCAGGGGGGCTGGTGGGGACCTGGCTTGGGCCGACCTCTGGCCAACACCATTAACCCTGAGAGACAGCAGGACCCAGCCCCCTGGCCAAGCTCAGCCCGCCCTGGCCGATGTGGGTGCAGAGGGGGTCCTGGCTGAGTGTGACCCAGCAGGAAGGCTAAGGGCTCTGGAGAGCAGGACAGCATGTGCCTGCCCAAAGGGGCCACTTTCAGCTCCCTGCGTGGGTGGGGGGATGCCCCAGTGGGGCCTGACAGGGGTAGCGCCTCAGAGCTCTGCTAGGGGGGCTCACAACCCACCCTCAGGGAAGTCCAGCACCAAGGTGACCACTGCTCAGAGGTGCCCCAGGGTCCTTCTTCCTGCCCTTCCGAAAGCCTATGTTGGAAGAGGGGAGGGGGGTGAGGAGAAGAAAGGAGGAGGGTGAGGAGGGCAGGGGGGCAGGAAGAAGAGGGGAGGTGGCTGGGTGAGGACAGGAGTGGGGAGGAGGCAGAGTGAGGAGGGGAAAGGAAGCAGAGTGAGGAAGAGAAAGGAGGAGGGGGAGGAGCAGGAGGGGAGGATAGGGAAGAGGGGAGGAGGGGGAGGATAAGGAAGAGAGGAGGAGGGGGAGGAGGGAGGTGGGCGGGGTGAGGACGGAAGGGCAGCAGGGCTCCCTGAGCATCCCTCATCAGCCCCGGGGCGGGCTGGGCGCCGGGAGCTGGATGGGCTTGAGCTGGGAAGAGACGTTCTGGGGGCAACGCCCCAGCCTGCAGGTCTGTCCTGGGACAGTGCTCGGTGCCTGGTGGATGCACCGTCCCCCGTCTTTCCATACACACGCTCTTCTTCCCCGGCTCCGCCGTCTCCTTCTGGCTGCAGAGGCTCCGAGGACAGGCCCGCATCTGTCTGCCGTCCGCTGCTGCCCAGCAGCTGGCTCATGCCCCAGCTGGGCGCCCACCAGCTCAGGGCACCCTGGACGGTCATCTAGCCTCTGTGCCCACATGTCCCCCACGGCCTCCACACCTGCCTGTCTCTCCCTCCGCGGTGTCTGCGGCCCTTCCCTTGGACGCGCACCCGCACCAGGAACGTTTGCACCCACAGGAGAGGTCGGCCCAGTGGGCCTATGTCTCTGGGATGCTGTCCGGGATGCGTAGCAGCAGCGCCCGGTGGCCGGCCTGGCAGCCAGCCCTGCACCCCCTTCCTCCGGGCCAGGGTGACTCGTGCAGACCCCGCACGCCTGGCCTCGCTGGGCCCGAGGACCGGCGCTTCTCCCCCTCGCACTCCCCGTGCTCTGTCCTGGGGCCAAACCAAGGCCTACCTCTGTTTTGACAGCACTGGGGCCTGTCCTTCCCAAGTGAGAACTTCCAGGCCCAGGCGTCAGGAGGCCCAGATTCCTGCCCGGGCTGGCCCCACACCGCTGGCTCCCGAGTCGGGCATCTGTTCCCTCCAGACCTCAGAGTCTTGATTTCTCAGCTGAAAAGGGAAATATTGCTGATGGCGCTGGGCCCCTGGGAGAATTCGTGAGGCTTGCTCGTGAGCGGGCGGGCTGGTGCTGCCACTGCCCCCGCCTGGCGGGCTGC
>NW_024426552.1:1983550-2013231 GCF_017311325.1 Ursus maritimus
GTGAGGAGGGGAAAGGAAGCAGAGTGAGGAAGAGAAAGGAGGAGGGGGAGGAGCAGGAGGGGAGGATAGGGAAGAGGGGAGGAGGGGGAGGATAAGGAAGAGAGGAGGAGGGGGAGGAGGGAGGTGGGCGGGGTGAGGACGGAAGGGCAGCAGGGCTCCCTGAGCATCCCTCATCAGCCCCGGGGCGGGCTGGGCGCCGGGAGCTGGATGGGCTTGAGCTGGGAAGAGACGTTCTGGGGGCAACGCCCCAGCCTGCAGGTCTGTCCTGGGACAGTGCTCGGTGCCTGGTGGATGCACCGTCCCCCGTCTTTCCATACACACGCTCTTCTTCCCCGGCTCCGCCGTCTCCTTCTGGCTGCAGAGGCTCCGAGGACAGGCCCGCATCTGTCTGCCGTCCGCTGCTGCCCAGCAGCTGGCTCATGCCCCAGCTGGGCGCCCACCAGCTCAGGGCACCCTGGACGGTCATCTAGCCTCTGTGCCCACATGTCCCCCACGGCCTCCACACCTGCCTGTCTCTCCCTCCGCGGTGTCTGCGGCCCTTCCCTTGGACGCGCACCCGCACCAGGAACGTTTGCACCCACAGGAGAGGTCGGCCCAGTGGGCCTATGTCTCTGGGATGCTGTCCGGGATGCGTAGCAGCAGCGCCCGGTGGCCGGCCTGGCAGCCAGCCCTGCACCCCCTTCCTCCGGGCCAGGGTGACTCGTGCAGACCCCGCACGCCTGGCCTCGCTGGGCCCGAGGACCGGCGCTTCTCCCCCTCGCACTCCCCGTGCTCTGTCCTGGGGCCAAACCAAGGCCTACCTCTGTTTTGACAGCACTGGGGCCTGTCCTTCCCAAGTGAGAACTTCCAGGCCCAGGCGTCAGGAGGCCCAGATTCCTGCCCGGGCTGGCCCCACACCGCTGGCTCCCGAGTCGGGCATCTGTTCCCTCCAGACCTCAGAGTCTTGATTTCTCAGCTGAAAAGGGAAATATTGCTGATGGCGCTGGGCCCCTGGGAGAATTCGTGAGGCTTGCTCGTGAGCGGGCGGGCTGGTGCTGCCACTGCCCCCGCCTGGCGGGCTGCCCGTGCTGGGCCCGCTGGAGCCTGAGGGCTGCTGCAGTCCTCCCCACCCACTTTCCGCAGGGCTGGGCGCCCTCCTGACTCTGTTCCCGAGCACCCGTCCCCCGGCCCTGCCCCAAAGCGGGGTCAAGTACCTGCTCCCTGACAACGTGCCCACCCTGTACCCTGCCCCCCGCCCCACACTCAGCCCGGCTCACCGAGCCCCCAGCCATCTGCCCAGATGCCCCAGGTTAGACAGTTGGTGAGGCAGGGGGGCTCTGGGGGAGAAACGATGTGTGGGGGGGTGCACCTGCGGGGGGGCATGCATAAGAGTGAGTAGGGCATGGCCCTCTGTGAGCGTGTGCGTGTGTGCAACTGTGCATGTGACTGGGTTTGCCTGTGTGTGAGTGTAGTGAGCATGAGTATGTGTGCGCACGTGTGCAAACAGGACTGCACGTGTGAACCTGTTTGCACAGCGTGCATGCATCGTGGGGTACACGCGTGACAGCGTGTGTGCGGTGTCTGGGGGTGCCACCCTGCTGCACCGCCCCCACACTGTGACCCCTGCCTGCTCCCTGGTGACCCCTCCTCGGAAGGGGAGGGAGGCCAACAGGTGAAGTGAGCGCCCGAGGTCACCGGCGGCGGCCTGAAGGGCACACTGGCCCCGAGAACTCAGACACGGTGGTGTTGAGTAGGGCGGCCACAGGGCACAGGCGGCCCTCTGCTCTGGCCACACCGGCCACTCTCAAAGCGGGCGTGTGTCCGTTCCCCAAGGCTGCTAAAACAAAGGGCCACACAACTAGTGGCCCAGACAACGCAAGTTTATTACTTCAGAGTTCTGGAGGTCAGAAGTCCGAAATGGGTCCCTCTGGGCTAAAATCAAGGTGTGGGCAGGACCGGTTCCTTCTGGAGCCTCGGGGAGAGATCTGCTCCCGTGCCTCTCCAGCTTCCAGAAGCACCTGCATTCCTTCCTGCTTCCCTTGGCTCGTGGCTCCATCTTCCACCCTCACGGGCTCCCAGGATGAGGACACGGACGTCTCTGTGCCTGGCACGAGGAGGGGAGAGGGGGTGGAAGCAGAGCTGGTTCGCTGGGTGCCTGGCGCGTGGGGCAGGGCACAGGGGTCAGGCAGCGAGGGCAATCTGGCAGCCCAGGGCTGAGCTGGAAGCATCCATATGAACCCCAGCTGTCTTATCTCAAATAGCTCGGTCCACCCAACAGTCCTGGGAGCAAGGACCCACTGGGCACAGGGTTCTTGCAACGTCACCCCGCGGAAAGGAGCCAGAGCTGAGCCCAGGGTGGGGCGGGGGAGGGGCAGGGGCAAGAACACGCTATCCCGCTGGGGGCGGGCCACCAGACAGCCCACCTGGGGAGGCTCCCACCTGCCGGACAGACGATTCAAGCTTCATCCAGGAAAGGAAGCCCAGCGGTTCAAAACACAGCCCATGTGTTTGAACTCATGCGTAATGATGCTTTCAAAACTACCGGTCCTTTTCAGAGGAACCAACTCTTTCTTTGGAAAACTGATAAAGAACCAGGCATCCACCCTGCTGTCCCTGCGTGACGTGGCCATCGGAGAACCAACGAAGCTGTTCCTCTTTAGGGGAGACCCCAGCTGACAGAGGGGGAAGGGGCCACAGAGCAGAGAATCCGTGGTCAGTGGCCGCAGGGACTTAGCAGACCTCAGGGTTGATCACGGGAGGCTGCTAACATCACGCCCTCTGCAGAAGGGCACACCACCACCACGACGTGGCCTTGCTAGAGAAGTCAAGCAGAACTCCGGGTCCCAGGATCTGGGGACAGAGGAGCAGGCTTAACCCCCTCACAGGACGGGCAGCAAAGTCCAGACGGGAGGAGGGCCACAGGACGACCACAAAACTGCAAGGAAGCCAAAGACAGATGGATGGGCGTCTCTGCAGTGAAAGAGCCATAACGGACATGGCGGCCAGGTGCGCGGTCTGAGCTCCGCGGGGATCCGGGCTCAAACCCCGGAATCGTGTACAGACCAGCAGGGAAGCGTGGCCGCTGAATGGCGCTAGAGAGCCACTGGGATTTTTCGGTGCGATAGTAGTTTTGTGCTCAAAGGGTTCCACTTACATGAACCTTCTAGAAAAGGTAAAATGACAGAAAAATGAGTTTCTGCTTGAAAAGAAATTACCGTCACACAGAGAGAGCCCCACTGACCGGGAGAGAGGGGCTGGTTCTTTGCAGCTGCAAAGGGGTCGCACCAGGGAATCTCTCTGGGAATGGCAGGGCCGGGTGACACCGTGAAGGCAGGGGTGAGAGCCTGCAGGTGGCAGAGAGACACCCCTCCCCCGCCAGGAGCTAAGGGACAGGGCAGGCGCGGGAAGCAGGGGTAGTGCCGAGAGCACATGTGATCTGGCCAGGGCAGCCGGGAGCAGAAGGTGGGCAGGGACAGGCGGGTCCTCCGGGGGGACAGGCGGGTCCTCGGGAGGGACAGGCTGTTGGGGACACACATTTACTATGGATTATGGTGATCTCAGGTGACCCTTGCGCCAGCCTGGGAGCAGCTGGACCGAAAGCCCTTCCCCCGCAGCCATACGCGGCCACGTGGCTCACAGTCTCCTGGGGCAGGAGAGCGAGCAGGGCTGTCAATTGCCTGGTGTAAAGACTTGGCCGGTGGTCAACCTCCAGCTACCATCATGACGTCAACCGGCTCACCAAATCCCCCAGGTTTAACTACTGGCATCAAGAGCTGGTTCGAGCCAGTACGAGCTGGCCCCAGCACCCACTGCAGCCTGGTGCCGACCCAGCTCTTCCACGCCCTGGGCTCGCGGGTCTGACAGGTCTGGCAGCTCTGCTACGTGGCGAGGTCTGAAGGGAGGCAGGCATGGCAGGGGCTCCAGGTCGGGTGGGTCACAGGGGCATAGACAACAGAAGCCACACCAGCTGACTTAAGCACAACGAGGTTTATTGAGAATCCGGGGGCAGTGGGGAGGACAGGAGACTCAGACTTTAGAACCAGCTTCCGGAAAGATGACTCCGGAAACCATCCCAGGCTCCTGCACTTGCTGGGAGCTGCCACAACTCCAGAACATTCCATCCCTGCCACGGTCTGCCCACGCAGCCCTGCCTCCTCCCCAGGTAACTCCGTCCAGGATCGAAGTCCTGCGTACGTGCGTCTGCTGAGAACGCGCTGCAAGGGAGCCTGGGGAGCATGGTGCAGGAAGGCAATCCAGCCGGGGCAGGGCCAGTGCGCCACACCCACCGAGGGGCCCCCACAGAGGGACCCCCAGTGCCGATGGTCAGGGCCCCACTGCGCTGCTCAGAGCTCCCAGGAAAGAGCTCCTCGTGCCCCAGCCTTGACTTGGCTGAGGCCCTGGCATTCCGCTGACCCTGGGCAGAGCTGTTCAATTCGGCCTGGCCCCACTCCAGCCCCCCAGCGCGGAGTCCACCCGCACACTTTCGTGAGACCTCGTGTGAGTGAGTGCGAGCCGCCACAGCGCTGTGCTGTGCAGGCCCTGCTTCTGACCGCCGGGCTCCGCTCCTCTCCTGCCCGCAGCCACTGTCCATTAAGAAGCATACATCCAGACCGGGTTTCCGTCATCTCACGTCCAATTTAAAACTGCCATCCACCCCCACTGCAGGCCAAGCTGCGGACTGGAGGCTCTCGCAGTGAGAGGAGGTCCCTGGGTCCCGTGCACAGGGGAAGCTGTTTCGTGCACCCCGTCCTGGTGGGGCCTGTCCCGCCCCCCACAGCCTGCAGGCAGCTCCCAGCAGAGGCCTGGGAAGGGCTTCTGGCACGGAGCTGGGAGCCTCCTCCCAGCACAGAGAGCCCCAAGTGTCAGGACGGCCCATCCCCACCACTGGGACCCCCGACGGAGACCCCAAAGAGGAGGGAGGCTGGGGTGCCAGGAGGCCACGAGCGTAGGATGCCCCCTCCTAGGGTCAGGGTCAGGGGTGGGGCTCTGGGTTCAACAAGGCACATCCATGGCGAGGCTGGGGACCAAGGGAACAGCCACCCAGAGCAGCTGGGCAGGGCGACCAGGCTCCCAAAGGGTTCCATGAACCCCTCACTGGCCCTCTGCACCCCTCTGGCCCTGAGGCCTCCCTAGAAGCCAGAGCCCCACCACCGACCCCCACGAGAAGGAAGGGAGGCCTCATCACTACCCCAAGTTGGGGTGGCTGTTCCAACCCTCTGCCCCACGGGGAGCCCCAAAGTCACCCTGCCCTGACCCCTGACCCCTGACCTGCGTAGCGTTACCTCCCGTGGCAAAGGACCAGGCCGTGTATCTGTGTAAAGTGCTCCGAAGGTCCCTATTGGGATCACAGTGAGAGCCAGGGCCACCAGTGTCCCATATGGCTGTGACCCCACCGCCCCCGACAGATGGGGCACCCCCTTTGTCCTGCACCTGACACTGTCAACACTGATTCTCTCAAGGAAGCCAGCGTGACCCCGCCCAGCATCTGCAGATTTAAGACAGGGCAGCCGCCCATCGGGGCCGGGGTGGGGGCTGCTTCGGCTGTAAGGCCCGCGGGGGCATCCATGGTGTGTGCTCACACATGGCAGCAAGGAAGGGGGTGGGCCCGGGCAGGGTGTCGTCCTAAGGGCTCCCTCAAGGGGAGAGAAAGGGAGAGGGAAAGGAGAGAGGATGGCTGTACCCCGGGACAGCAGAGGGCTCCCTGGTACCTGGGACGTGAGCTCCCGTGAGCAGGAAGGAGCTCCGTGGTCCTGGGGTTTCGGGGCCTGGCGCTCTTCCTCGGGGGGAGGTGTCCACTGCGGGACGCCCCCTGAAGGCTGAGGATCCCAGAAAGGCCAGGAGGGCCCGACAGCCCGACGCTGGGCTCAGGGTGACAGAGAGAGGACCCTTCTGGTGTGTCCAGGGTCCTCGGAAACGGGCAGCCCCACCCCAACCCCCTTGCACCCCTGGAAGAGCCGCATTTGGGTGGAACCCAGGCTCTGGGCTGATTTTGGTGTAAGAGGAAATGGCGATTTCTCTGGCAACAGCACAGCCCCCCCCCCAGTGCTAAGGCTTCCCCCACAGCAAGGAGAGGCACCCCCAGGACATGAGTGGCAGCCACAGGACCCTGGCACCCACCACACCTCCGTCAGGTCACCTCCCTCGGGCAAACCCACCGGTGGTGGGCTCCTTGTGTGGCAGGACCCCTCTCCCCACTGTGTGTGCCCTGGCACAGGCGGGGCAGGGGGCCCCGAACCGCCCAAGGAGCCCGTGTCCTGCTGGTCAGCCAGCAGCGGTGCTTACCCGGGTCACTGGGAGCGACGGGCCGCGGGAGGCCGTGGCTGGGCCCTGCCTCCCATCCCTGCACCCCTGGTCTGGGCAGCAGGCACGGGTGGGGGGGGTGTTTGCCTGTGGGACTGTATCTGGGAGCTGTCAGTCATTTCTTTGTAATGCACCATTTTTTTTTTTAAAGATTTTATTTATTAATTCAACAGAGATAGAGACAGCCAGTGAGAGAGGGAACACAGCAGGGGGAGTGGGAGAGGAAGAAGCAGGCTCATAGTGGAGGAGCCTGATGTGGGGCTCGATCCCGTAACGCCAGGATCACGCCCTGAGCCGAAGGCAGACGCTTAACCGCTGTGCCACCCAGGCGCCCCTGTAATGCACCATTTTAACTGAGAAAATCAGGACCTCGTTTAGGTGGGGTGGAGGCCGGATCTCTGAGTCCACGCATAGATAGGACCCCTCGTTCAAGGCCCACTTCAGGTCACAGGATGCTCTCAGGTACAAAGCACCCTCTATTTTACTTCTTTCTAAGCATCTGCTTCTCGAGGCTTGTAACCTGTATACCTTAAGTTCATGAGCAATTTAGTCCTATCTGTGCCCCCCCCCAATATCCGAAGCCATTTACAAATACGCACTCTTTAAAAAGACATCAAAAACTAAAACTAGAAAGACGGCTCACAGTTACGCAGGTGGAGGTAACGTCTACCCTGAACGTAAAGCAACACAGCTGAGAGAGTGCTGAGTTAGCTCTGAGATTCCTGGTGGCAGAGGTGAGGACAGACAGAGACAGGGAGACAGGGAGGGAGCGAGGGAGAGAGTTCCTGCTGCTGGAGAAAAGTAGCATACCGCTGATTGGCCTCGACACACGGAACATCAGTCCTCCCGTCCTTGAGAAGGAGCGGCTCTAGGTGGCAGTGAGTAGAGAGCAAGGCACGCTATGGACCCAGGATGACCGGCCTCCCCCAGACCAGGCACAGACAGTGGTGGGACTCGGGGCAGGGACACGCGTGTCTCGTGCGGACACTGCCCCCCATGATGATCCACTCTGGACCTTTCTCGGGTTTCTGTCCGTGGTTTTCTTGGTTTTTGGGTTTTAGGGTTTTTTCCCCTCTCCCCGGACTGAAATTTTGGCACAAGCATTACTCTTAACCAACACTCTGAGAATAAACAAAGTTGTTCAAAGGTTAGTTTGAACTACACTTTTCACTTACCTCTCTAGAAAAACCTGGTCTCTACTACTTTGCTCTGGAAAGTTCTGCGGCCAGATGGGTTCAGGAAATACTACCAGGGGGACAAGGTAAATTGGTTCTGCAGGGTAGGATTATCTCTGCCTGTCACAGATGAGACTACACCCCACCATCTGCGGGGCAGACCTCACACGCACAGACAAGAGCCTTTCTTCTCGGAATGCCATTCACGCCCTACAGGTGCCACGCGGACGAGGCCAGCAGAGCACAAGGGACATGGAACGCCATGACAGACGGCCTGGTTTTAAGTCCTGACTGGGTTGTCTCCTGACTGTGTGGTTGTGGGCAATGCCATTTCTCCAAGCTTTGGCTTCCTGGCCCGTCAAATGGGCCCAACGGCCACATTTTGGACTTGAAGCGTGGCACGGTGTCTTCAGTGCAACGCAAGGGAGGGCTCTGTGGGGGCGAAGTGCCACGCGGAGGGGGCTGTGAGGACCCGCTGCTCCGCCACCACCTGCTACGAGAGTGATGGGGGACAGGTAGGCGGCGCTCCGCTTCCGCAGGCAGGCACTAGGGCACGGGGCTGATGGGGTCCTTGGACACGGGGGCGCTGGGCAGGGACTTCAAGTACTCCAGGTGCCTCCTGGCGTCCTCCTGGTTCTGGCGCACGTAGCACACGACATAGGCGGTCACCATGGCGAACCAGCCGAACATGGTGACCAGCATGGCCACGTCGGTGGTCTTGTGCTGCGCGCTGCAGAGGCTGACACCGGAGTCCAGAGCCTGGATCAGCGGCTTCCCCACGAACTCCTCCTGCGCGGCCGTGTGGCAGGCGATCTCGTCCACCGATTCGGGGTCCAGCTTCAGCTCCCACAGGGCCTCCTGCAGCGCACACTCGCAGTGCAGGGGGTTGTGCGACAGGCGGATCTTGGCACTGAGCTTGCCCAGGGCGTCCTTTGGAATCCTGCGGATGCGGTTATGGGAGAGGTCTAGCAGCCGCAGGCCCCCGGCCAGGCCCGAGAAGGCAGCGGGACCGATGGTCTCGATGGTGTTCTGGGACAGGTCCAGCTCCCTCAGCTGGTTCAGGTGCTGGAAGGCTCCGTTGGGGATGTGGGTGAGTTTGTTGGCATCGAGCTTCAGCAGCACAGCGTTGGCAGGGATGTCCTTAGGGATCTCCTGCAGGCCCCTCGCACTGCAGTGGACGGCCACGGCCCCGGCATGTTCGGGGCACTGGCAGCTCTGCGGGCAGGACGCGCCCAAGCGCAGGCATAAGAGGAGGACGAGGCAGGACCCTCCTGCGGGGACCGGCAGGGGCGAGGGGCTCTGTTTGCCCACGGGGCCCATGCTGACCACACCTGGGGACGGGTGGACGGCAATCTCCTCCCACCGGGTGCTGACCTGTGTTCTTCCTCACTCCCCCAGCCGCCGCTGTGCAGATGACCATCAGACACAGGCATCCACGCTCCCTCCTTCTGTGCAAGGAAAAGCGGTGTTCTCCTCCAGTTCTAAAAGAGATGGGCAATCAGCATCCTGACTGCCTCCCACATGGAACCCCAGGAGCACTCTGACTTTGGGGGAGATGTCACGGCACACTGAAGCGTCTGGTCAGCGGGGGTCTCTGTAACTTATTTCCAGAGATTCCCAAAGCCACCCAGAACAGCAAGGGCAGGTCGCGCTGACCGCTGGCTGGGTCCAGGAACCCTGGACACACCCATGGCACACCTAGGGGGACCGGGGGCTGGCTCAGCCCGACGAGGGGCCACCCCTCCGAGCTTCCGAAGCTGGAAACCAGGAAGGCGGGGCTGCAGGGCTTGCCTAAGAAAGCGGAATGCAGGGCAGAGGGACGGGCAAACGACTGGCAACCGAGCGGGGCGCGCTCGTGGCCGCGGAGCTGGCGGCGGTGGCCGGGGTGGCGGCTGTCGGAGCTTAGCACTTTGCTCATCCTGACACCCTCACAGAACTGTAAGCACAGAGAGAGCCCTTCTTTGTCAACCCAGCGGGGACGGGCACGCGGCCCCGGGGGCGGTGCCTTGCATTTCGGTTGTGCTGGAGAAAGAAGGAAAACGAGAAGGGAGAAAAGCCAAACCCTGGGCGCGCGGCCGCTCTGGGGCGTGGAGTGACGGGGCCGCGCGCGGGGCCTGCAGGGTGGCTGGGACCCCAGACCCCGGGACCCCGCAACCCCGGGCGGCAGACGGGCGGGGCGAAGGCTTTACCTGCGCGGCCGCGTCCGGAGGCCGCTCTGCGCGAGGCTGCCGGCCGCTCGGAGCCCGACCCGGAGCCACACCCCGGAGCCACACCCCGGAGCGGAGGCAACCCCGGGCCTGCGCCCACCTCTGCGGCCGCTCGGGACACACGCGGCTCGGCCTGCGGCTCCGCGGGGCGGGGTCAGGGGCGGGGACGGGGCCTGGGGGCGGAGTTGCAAGGGAGAGATGGGGTGGGGCCTGGGGGCGGGGCAGGTCTTGAGGCGGAGCTGTGAGGCAAGACGGGGCGGGGCCTGAGGCGGTGGAGGGGTGGGGCTTGGGCGGGGTCTGGGATGGGGCGTGGCCAGGACGAGAGCCAGGGGCTGGGCCTAGGTGGAGTGTGGGGCTCTGTGGGACGGGAGCGGGGCGTCACTCTTAGACCGAGGGTGGGGTGGCGGGCGGGGGGAATCTCGGGGGCTGTGGGCGGGGCTGGAGGCGGGTCGTAGGGCCGCAGACCCCACCCCAGCCCGTAAGGCTCAGGCTGGGGCTGGGGGCGGTGCCTTCCCGGCGGGGCCGCAAGCCCCGGAGCCCACCCAAGCTGATTAGTGGGGTTCAGTCTCCGCCGGGCTGGGTCCTGCCCTGGACCCTGGTTCCAGCCCCCACCCTCCCGTGTTCTGGGGAGGGAATGTGGGGGTGGGGTCCAGCATTTAAGCTCGATTGGAACCATCTTTAGGGTTTTGAAAACAGCCTTATTGTGGTGTAATGACACACAGAACCTCATACTTCCATTTGCTGTGTTTGACATCTGTATACACCCGTAAAGCCGTCACCACAATCAGCAAAGAGCCCAGAGTTTCCCCTTTCCCTCCAGCCCCCACACAGGCAAGTACCGGTCTGCTGGGTCATTGTACATCAGCTTGCGTTTCCTGTAATTCATATAAACGGAGTAGAGGTCGTGTCCGTTGTTGCCTCGTTCATTTCACTCAGCGTGATTATTTTCGAATTTACTCATGTTGATGGTAGTTATTCCTTTTACTGCGGCGTAGTTATGCATTATATGAATGTTCCACACTTTGTATATTTTTCACTTATTATCCATTTTGGATTAGTTTTGGTATATGGTGTGAGATATAATTCAGGTTTGTTTTTTCTGCCTATGGCTATCCAGTTTCCACGCTGTTTATTGAAATAATGATCCTTTCTCTTCTGCGTTGCCTTTGTACTTCTGTTGAAAATCAGTGGTCCTATATATGTGAGTCTACTTCTGTACTCTGTGTGTTTCATTGGTCTATTTGCCTATTTTTAAAAAGATTTTATTTATTTATTTATTTAGAGAGTTGGCAGGAGAAAGCAGAGAGAGAGGGAGGGAGAGAATCTTAAGCTGAATCCCCACTGAGCATGGAGCTGGACTAAGGGCTCCCTCTCCTGACCCTGAGATCATGACCTGAGCAGAAATCAAGAGTCAGGTGCTCAATCAACTGAGCCACCCAGGCACCCCTCTATTTGCCTATTTTTATGCCAATTTTCTGAGCTGTCTTCATTGCTGTAGCTTTATAATGATTCTCAAATCAGGTAGTGTGACCTTCCACTTTTGTTCTTTCATAAAGTTATTTTTGGTGATCCTAGATCCTTTGCACTTCCTCAAGAGGTTTAGAACCAGTTTGCCAACTTCCAGCAAAAAAGCCTGGTGGGTTTTGTTTGGGATTCCAGTGAATCTCTAGATCAGTTTGAGAGAATTGATATCTTGACAATATTGAGCCCTTCAGTCCATGAACATGGTATATCTTCTCATTTATTTAGAACTGCTTTTGTTTCTTTCAGCCGTGTTTTGTAGTTTTTGGTTTACATATCTTGCGTATCTCTTGTCGGACTTATTTCTCATAACTTCATGTTATTGTTAATGGTATCTTTATTTCAATTTCTGCTTGTTAAATGCTAATATATAGAAATAAAAGTGATTTTTGTATACTGATCTTACCTTTGCTAAAATCGCTTATTTGGTCTAGTAACTTTTTTATAGATACCTGAGGATTTTCTACATATACAATTACACTATCTGTAAATAAAAAGAGTATTCTTTCTTTTTCCAGTCTGGATGTCTTTTACTTCAATCTGTGTCTAATTGCTTTGGCTCGAGCCTCTAGTTCAATACTGAATGGGAAGACTGAGAGCATATATCCTTGTTCATTCCAATCTTAGAGGGAGAGCATCCAGTCTTTTTAAGAGTAATGTTGATGGTAGATTTTTTGTAGCTGTTCTTATCAGTAAGAGGATGTTTCCTTTGTGAAAATAGAGGAAACCTCTTGAACATGGAGTCAGAAAGTCCCAAAGAAACACCATCACGCATGTACCACTCCTTGCGGCCTGCATCACCAGGAGGGAGAAGGAAGATAAGAATTATCTAGGTGAAGAAGGACATTTTTCCCATAGGAATTTAATCTCCTGCTCTTAAAAAAAGGAAGGAAGATCCCTCCCTGCCCTAGCAACAACACACTAACTAACCACCACTTACTGCCAATGAGGAAATGCCACAACCTCGAACTCTTGTTTTCTCCAATAAACTGTTCAAAACAACCCTCCCCAACTTCCTCCTGAAACCAAATGAAAGCTGACCTTCCCTTTGTCTCTTTGGACCCGCCTGTGGCTCACCATAATTTGCCTCACTCCAAATTGCAGTTCCTCTGCTATTCCTGAATAAATTCATTTTGCTAGTAAAATAACTGGTTATTTTATTTTTAAGGTTGACACCTTCTATTTCTAGTTTGCTGAGAGTTTTTATCAGGAAGAGTTTCAGATTTTGTCAAATGTCTTTTCATCACCCATTGAGAACCTTTTTTAAGATTAATATGTTCTTATGGAAGATTATATTAACTGATTTTCAAGTGTTGAATTAACCTTGTGTCCTTGGAATAAATCCCATTTGTTCATGATGTATCATCATTTTTATATGTTGTTACATTATTTAAAGAGATAGAGCTGCTGAGGGTATATGTTTCCTTGACTAAATGTTGGTAGTTCATCTCTCTCAAGGAATTGTCTGTTTCCACGTAGATCAATGGAACAGAATAGAGAACCCAGAAATGGACCCTCAACTCTATGGTCAACTAATCTTAGAAAAAATAGGAAAGAATAGCCGACGGAAAAAAGACAGACTCGTCAACAAATGGTGTCAGGAAAATTGGACAGCCACATGCAGAAGAATGAAACTGAACACCATACACAAAAATAAACTCAAAATGGATGAAAGACCTAAATGTTAGACAGGAATCCATCAAAATCCTAGAGAAGAACACAGGCAGCAACCTCTTTGACCTCGGCCTCAGCAACTTCTTGCTAGACACAGCTCCAAAAGCAAGGGAAACAAAGGCGAAAATGAACTATTGGGACTTCATCAAGATAAAAAGCTTCTGCACAGCAAAGGAAACAGTTGACAAAACCAAAAGACAACCAACAGAATGGAAGAAGATATTTGCAAATGTTTTATCAGATAAAGGGTTAGTACTCAAAATCTATAAAGAACTTAGCAAGCTCAACACTCCAAAAACAAATAATCCAGTCAAGAAATGGGCAGAAGACATGAGCAGACATTTCTCCAAAGAAGATGTTCAAATGGCCAATGGACACATGAAAAAATGCACCACATCACTCAGCATTAGGGAAATGCAAATCAAAACCACAATGACATACCAACTCACATCAGTCAGAATAGCTAAAGTTAACAAGTCAGGAAACAACAAATGTTGGTGAGGGTGTGGAGAAAGGGGAACCCTCCTACACTGTTGGTGGGAATGCAAGCTCGTGCAGCCACTGTGGAAAACAGTATGGAGGTTCCTCAAAAAGTTGAAAATAGTGCTACCCTATGACCCAGCAATTACACTACTAGGTATTTACCCCAAAGATACAGATGTAGTGAACCAAAGGGGCACCTGCACCCCAATGTTTATAACAGCAATGTCCACAATATAGCCAAACTATGGAAAAAGCCAAGATGTCCATCCACAGATGAATGGATAAAGAAGATGTGGTGTATTATACAGTGGAATATTATTAAGCCATCAAAAAGAATGAAATCTTGCCATTTGCAGTAACGTGGATGGAACTAGAGGGTATTATGCTAAGTGAAATAAGTCAACCAGACAAAGACAATTATATGATTTCACTCATATGTGGAATTTAAGAAACAAAACAGAGGAGCATAGAGGAAGGAAGGGAAAAATGAAACAAGATGAAATCAGAGAGGGAGAAAAACCGTAAGAAACTCTTAATCATAGGAAACTGAGGGTTGCTGGAGGGTAGGGGGGTGGGGAGATGGGGAAACTGGGTGATGGGCATCAAGGAGGGCACGGGATGTAATAAGCACTGTGTGTTGTATGCAACTGATGAATCCCTGAACTTACCTCTGAAACTAATAATACACTGTATGTTAGTTAATTGGATTTAAATAAATGAAAAAAGGAATTGTCTGTTTCATTTGAATTGTTGAATTTATGAGCATAAAGTTATCCATAATGTCCCCTAGTTATCTTTTCAATATGGAGTGTGAAGTGATGTTAATTCATTCCTGATATGGGTAACCTGCATCTTCTTTCTTCTATTAGTCATTAGCCAGGATAGAAGTCTACCAATTTTATTGACATTTTCAAAGAGCCAGTTTTTAGTTTCATTGATTTCTTTATTGTTTTTCTTTTGTATTTCTCAATTAATCTTTTGCTTACATTAGGTTTAATTCTCTCTCTCTCTCTCTCTTTTTTTTTTTTTTTTTTTTTTTGTTTCTTAAGGTGAAAGCTGAGCTCACTGGTTTGAGACTTTTCTTCTTCTCTAGTATAGGCATTTTAGTGCTATAAATTTCCCTCCAAGTCCTGCTTTAGCTGCATCCTAGAAATTCTTAATGAAATTCATTAAGTTTGAAATGCTTTCTAATTTACCCTTTGATTTCTTTTTTGTCTCATGGATTTAGAAGTGTTTTGTTTCCAGATACTTGGGAATTTTCCAGAGCTCTTTCTGGTTTTGATTATTAATTTAAATTCATTGTCAGAGAACATACTCTGTATGCTTTGGGTCCTTTTAAACTTACTGACTCATTTTATGAATGACACAGAAAGTGGCCTGTATTAATAACTGTTGTATGTGTACTTAAATGTGTTGTATGGTTGCTCCGTGGAATGTTCTAGAAGTGTTGATGAGATCAAGAGTGCTGATAGTGCGAGTCTAGCCTTGTACATTATTGCTGATCTTCTATTTGGTCTATTAATTATTGAGAGAGGGGTGTTGACGTCTCTGACTGTGGTTGTAGACTTATCTGCTCTTCCTTGCACTTCTATCAGCTTTTGCTTCACGTATTTTGAAGTCCTTTATTCAGATTATGATGTCTCCTTTATAAATTGGCCCTTTGTCATTATGGGATAACACTCTTCCCCAGATTGTTTCCCTTGACCTCGATTTGTCTGGCACTAGCATAGCCACGCCGCCTCCTTGCGACTGTGTCAGCATGGGTGTCTAGTTCCATCCTCACGCTTGTATCTTTACACTTTGCTCCCTACAGGGTTTCTATAGCACCAAAGTATCTTCCTCCATATATTTATTAACTACAAAAGGTGAAAATAATAATTTTACGGTGGAGAAACATAGCAGAAACCACCCTACCTATGGGGCCAGGGTTAATATCATCAGTAATAAGAAATGAGTGTCAGTTAGCCTTTGATGCAATGGGCCAAGAAACGCACAACAGCACTTCTGTGACGTTCTTGCCAAAAATACATAATCTCACTGCACTCGTAAGAGCTCTTCAGACACACCCAAACTGAAAGAATGTTACAAGTGACTGATCAGTGCAGTTCATAAAAGACAAGGAAGAAAAGACTGGATCTGTGTTACAGATCGGAGCAAACCGAGGAGAGAGCAGAGCTAGCTGCGAGGGTCCCGGACAGGCAAGGACATGGGGGGAAGACAGGAGGAGAACCAGGCCACAGTGTTTGCTGGCCATGCTGTCCTGGCTGCGAGAACCCACACTCCGGGCTCGGGCTCCAGTCTGTCTTCCTCTGCGCTGCTCCCTTTTCCCCTTTCCCTGCCTTCCTTTGGAGAGAGGGTTTTTTGTAATTGTGCCTTTTGTCCTGAGTTGACCCCCAGCTGTGACTCTTTACCGTGTGATTTCAGTGGCTGCTACGGTGTTACGTCCAGCTGTCCCTACTTACCACGGTGGTCCTTCAGGCCACGTTTGGCCACGGCCCATGCAGCGGTGTACGTCCTCGTGTGTGGGAACTGCACAACACGTGATCTTTTCTGCTTTCAACAGCCAACTCTCCCTTTAGAGATTAAAATAATATGAGGCTTGAAACTGTGGGTCCACCAGTCTGTGGCAAATCAAACACATGCCCAGAGGGAGCCCCCACATTAAGGAATATTTGAATATTCAAATTAAACACGTTAAATGGGGTTGCTACCCCAAGCCACAGTGGCAGTGCGGCAGAATCCACAGACAGAAAGCAGGGATGGGGCAGTAGGGGCTCCTGGGGCTGTGTGTGCGGGAGCTGGATCTGAGAGCTGGTTGCTCCCGGTTCAGATTTGCCTGGATGACTCAGTGTGTTCTGCCTCGACAACAGAAAACAGGACCGTGCCACACAGGTCTGCTATTCTCGGGCGACTCTGCACCGATGGGTGGACAGACAGATCGATTCAGGGCGCTCGTGTAAAGCTGTGCGGTGAGCGGTCTTCCCGGTCGCGTGGCCAGCCTTGCGGGGGGCACTGGCCATGGGCCAGGCCCAGCCCACAGAGCCCTGCGAGAGTCTGGCTCTCCGTCCACTCCAGACCATGAACCTATGCTCTCAAAACCACCAGAAACCTCCTAATGTTCTCCCGGCCACGTGGTCTGCCCGCTGTAGCTGCCCTTCCGACTGTAACTGGGCTCAGGGCTGATTATCTAACCCATTTATCCACCCAGAATCCAGGCTCGCGGGCCCCAGGGACACGAGACAGCTGCTCCGGAGGCTTAATTGCTTCCCCGGCAGGAAGGTGGTTTTGCTAGGCAAGGTTCGAGAGCGTCTCTCTGGGGACCAGCATGGAGGAGCTGAGCCCGTGGCATCCACAGGGGCCAGGATGAAACCAGGCCAGCGAGTAAACATCTCGGTGAGGCCAGCGTGCTGCCCTCCCTCAGGGAGACCGCCCCTCCTTGGGGTGTCTGGGTGCGTGCTCATCCCGCCCCGCCCTTCCTGGGGCACGTTCAGCCCTCTCTGCCCCGGCCTCCACACTGGTCCCACTGGGCCCTAGCTCCCGCCTGGCCCAGCCATGGGGACCCCCAGACCGAACCTCGGGCCCGGCAGGCACCGTTGGAAACAGCTGGCTCCCACGAGGGGCTGGAGCAGCACAGAGGGAGGGGACCAAGGACAGCCGATAGGGAGGCCGAGCAGGCAGGGCCGGGGAACCCGCGGGCTCTCCCCGAGCCTCACCGGCTGACGGACTGCCGCGTTCTGTCTGCTTCGTCCGTCTTTTCCAAGAACCGATGTTTTCATGTATTCATTTTGCCGACTCTATTTCTTCCTCGTCCGTAAATCCCGACTTCTCTGCCCCTGCATGTATGTTACCGCCATCTCTCGAGCTTCTTAAGTTATAACCTCAGATAATTCACTTTCAGTCTTTGATTTTCTAACTAGGGCATCTGAGGTTATCAAGCTTCCTCTTGAGACACTCCAGCCACATCCCACAGGTTGTAACATGAACCCCTCACTGTCTTGCATTGGTTTTCTCCCCACTAAAGGGGCAGGTCGCAGGCAGGGAGGTGGCAGGCACGGTGGCCCCCCTGGGCTTTCCCTGGACAAGGCCCAGCTCAGGTCGTTGCTTGTCCTTCCCCGGGAGGCTGGGGGTGGCCCTGGGGCCGAGCGCCGGCCAGAGTCGCAAGGACAGTGTCTGCTCTCCCGACACAGGCACTGCTTTCCTCATTAGTGCTCTTGCCCGGGAAACAGGGCCAAAGCCCCTCCAGGGAGGACGGAGGGCAGACGGCTGCATCACCCAGCAGTGCCTTGCCCGGGACACCACCTCCTGTCCCTCCGAGCTGGTCAGGGCACCGGCCACTCCCCGTCCCACGCGTAGGCTCCTGGAACCACCGGGTGTACTTTCCATCCCTTCTAGCATGTGTTCTCGTTCTAACGTTACTGTTCTTTTTTTTTCTTTTTTAAGATTTTATTTATTTATTTATTTGAGAGAGAGCAGGAGGAGGGGCAGAGGGAGAGGGGGAAGCAGGCTCCCCGCTGAAGGAAGCAATGTGATGCGGGGCTGGATCACGGGGGCCTGAGCTGAAGGCAGACTCCCCTACGGCCAGAGAGTGTGGCCCCGTCCTGGGCCTTCGCAACGCTGCTGAGACCTCCTCAATGGTGTGACACACATTTGGTTTTTGTGACTGTCCCATGTGTCTCCTCTGGGCCTCCGGTTCTTGCTGTTGGGGTGGGTGCAGAATCATATACACACACGCGTGAGTCATGTATGTTTATGTATGTGCTGTGTCCGTGCGCTTATGTGACACAGAAGTTAGTACACAAATATATGTATCTCATATTATATAGAGATAAATGCATGTATATCACGCCTCTAATTTATATGTAAATGAATTTACATATAAATTAGACATACTGTATGTGTATATCATACATACAGATGTTTATATGCAAACACACACACGTATGAAGGTGCACACACACACACACCCTATGCAACACACACAGAAGGACCTCAGTCTTATCGGTGCATTATTCAAATTCTGCCCTGTTGTCCTTTTGCTTCTTGAGTCCCTGATTTCTGAGAAAATATCTCAAATATTACTGTGAATTTGCCAATTTCTCCTTGAATTTCTATCAAGTTTGCTTTACACGTTTAAAAAGCTGCGGTGTTGGGTGGGTAACAGGTCCTGAAAGTGGTACGTTCTCAACAGCTGAAGACCTTCACGTAACCAGACACCTGTCCTGGCTCCTTCCAGGAGCCCGCGGAGCAGCCCGCGTCTGGGGTCCTGCCCGGACTCGTCCATACCTTCCTCTCTGACAGCCGTTGCCCAGCACGACTTCTCCACGTCGTCAGCTATCACATGTCTCTCTGTCTTAGGTGATACAGAAAAATACGTAGAAAACAAGACAAGTGAGTTGTGTCATTTCTTTATCCCGGTATGAAAATCCCGATTTATACGCGTCATAATTACAGCTCACTTCGAGGGTTCCTCACCAGGTTACTTCATGGTAACCGTCCGCTGCGGGTCACCGACTTCCCGGCATCTCGTCCTTCCCACTTAATTCCTCTGGTGGTGCACGGTTCTTCCTGTCTCTGCCCCACCCGCGGCCGCCAGCCCCGTCACCATTCCGTGGCCCAGCATCTGGGAGCCCCACCGGCCACGCGGCAGACATCGCCTTCCTCCTCCCGAGAGAGAGGAGACCATTCCGCCAGGATCACCCACATGTCTCCCCCTCCAGCTCCGGGGAGACCAGCTAAGCTGGTATTAATTTCTTTTTACAGTATGCCTCAAGAGTTACGAGACTTAGCCATACGTTTTAATGGTTTCTTTGCTCGGCACAGAGCTCAGTCTGCGTGCCTGCGTGGGGGTGTGCATGGGCGTGTGTTGAGGACTGAATGTTTGTGTCCCCCCTCCAATTCGTATGTCGGAGCCCTAACTCCCAGCACGGCTGTATTTGCAGGTGGGGCCTCTCAGGATGTAATTAACGTTAAAGGAGACAGACGAGCGAAGCCCTAGGTGACAGGGTTAGGGTCCTTGTAAGGAGAGATGGCGGAGCCCTCACTCCCTCCCCGTGCGAGCAGCGAGGACCAGCGTGTGAGCAGGGTGGGGAGAGACAGCCGTCTACAAGGCCTGAAGGGAGATCCCCCCGCAACCAACCTCGCTGGCACCTCCATCTCCCACCTCCAGCCTCCGAGACTGGAAATAACCGTCCGCCGTGTGGGCCGCCCCGTCTGGAATTTTGTTACAGAAGCCAAGCTAAGTCGGTGTCTGCTTTTCTGAAAGGCATCTTAGGGAAAATCTTTCAGAAAGGATGCGTGAGTAACACATTTCTGAGTCTTCACAACTCTACAGTGGCTGCGTTTGGTCCTGCCGGCTGAACGCTAGCTTGGGTAGGTGCGTGCGTCCAGGCAAAGGACCAAGGCCCCACAGCACCCGAGCACCTGCGTGGGGGGAGCCATGGAAAAGGCTTGAGGTGGCGGGGTCCCAGCCTGGGCGCTGGGGGCCGCAGCTGGGGGCCGGGTCTCAGAGAGTAAAGCGCGGGGAGCTGGCAGGGATCCAAGAGGAAACGGAGAGTTTGGGCTCAGGGGCCTGCAAGATATCCGTGGGGAGGAGCCGTAGGACATGGCCACAGGAGACGCCCTCGGGCCACGGGTGGCTTGGCCATGGGTTGGAGGAGGTTCTGGTGGCCCAGACACAGCCCCTGCCCGCCGTGTGTCTGACCTTGACGTGTAGGAAGCACAGAGGACGCACGCAGGCTGCTTTGGGCAGCACATTTAATGTTGAGTTTTACAATATTCCTGACGGCTCCCGGTTTATGCTGACCGGAGCCACTGACCCGGAGCAGAGTGGCTTCCCCGCCATCTATGCCCACCGCCTGCCCCTCCCTGGGCTCACAGGGAGCGGGGGGAGGGGTGCTGTGTCTGGAGAGCCCCGCCCGAGTCCCCAGGGTGGCACAAAGGCAAACACCCTTGGATCTCCAGAGCAGGCGTGTGCTTGCGTGGCCCCGCCCCCTCGCGCCCGGGCTCAGCCCTGACAGCCCGGGGCAGTGAACTGAGGCCAGGATGCCCCACCCCAGAGCCAGCGAGGGTCCAAGTAAGGTCAGGTGGACACCATCTCTGGGGTGTGAACCCTAGGAGAAAGCCACTGGGGAGCCCCGACTGTCCAGGAAATGCAGGCCTTGGGCCAATGCACGTCTGGTCATGGACCAGCTGCTCATGATGTGACCAGGAGGGAATCACTCTGGCTGAGGGCTGCAGAGGCCAGGGGCAAGGACGGCTGGCGGGGTCCCAGGGGCCACATCCTGAGGAATGGCTGTGTAACCAGAGCCAGCTGTCCCCTGCCTTGGCTCTCCTCTCGGGGCCCCCGACGCCCTCCAATTCACAGGCTCATCTGGTTGGCGACTCGAGGTGGCTGTGAGAGGTGGCAGATGCCCACGCCACACCACATGGTGCCCCCGCAGCAGCCCCTGGCCCTCTCGAGGTCCAGGGCGGCGTGTGGTTCAGGCAGCCGGTGTCAGCCCGTGTGCCGGGCAGCCCAAGCCTCCACGGGGACTGGGGCAGACTAGCCTCGCCTGCCCCTGGCAGCAGGGCCCGGCCGGAGTCCCTGGGTCAGTAGAAAGCCCCAAACAGAGCGGCCACCTTCTGGAGGATGGTCTTGTGGTTGGCATACAGCGGGATGCGCTTGTCCACGACCTGCCACTGGACGGACATCCCGGGGTCACAGGTGTGCAGGTGCTGCAAGGGCAAACGGAGATCCTGACTCCTCCTGAGCCGTCCCCGCCTCTGCCCAGACACCCCAAAACTTCAGCTGCAGAAGGCTGCGGGGACTCCACGGCCCTGGTCTCTGGCCCCGCTACAGGCCCGGCCTACGGCTGGCTCACTGTGCTCTTCCAGCAAAGGGGAGTGAGAACAGCTACTTTACACACGACTCAGAGAACTCCTGCCCAGCCCTGAAAATCCTTCATGAGAAAAAAGCAGGTGGCCTTATTCTCAGGCATTCTGTCCTGCAAACCCAGCCCCAGGCCTGCTCCCCGGGCCTCCGTGGTCCCAGCTCCAGACTGATGTAAGTCTGGGAGACGCTATCCCCATGAAGGCACGTGAATCCCCCCTCCCAGGAGGTCCCGCTCTGACTCTGCTCTGGCCTCTCCAGGTGCCTCTTGGAGCCCCCTACTCCCTGCAGCCCCCACTCTCTGCTCTTAGCCAACTCTGGCCGCCTGGGAACCTGGGCAGACCCCTCCTGGAGGCCTGGAGGTCCCCCCAGAGCATGCTCGCCCCACGTCTCCCCCTCCTGGGAGCCTCTAGCCCAAGCCCCATACAGAGTTCAGCCTCTTCAGATCCATGTCACTCTGGTCTGGGAAGTGGATGCTGATGGCCACTGTCTCAATCCAGGCATTGTCCGTGTTCCGTGGGTCGTCCACGTACCCCTTGTACACCTGGGTGGCAGCACCGGGGTGAGATGCTCTGCCCATCAGAGCGCTGAGCCCCACCCCGGCGTGCTTCCAGAGGGAGGGGCCCCACGCGTGTCCTGTGCTCCCTCCAGGCCCTGGGACGCTCTTGGCACAGCTGCCCGCTGCCCCAGGGCCCCCCTTGGCTCTCTCCCTGCCCAGGACAGCCTACTCCCCACCACGGCCCCAGTGTGCCTGGCCCATGGCGGGGCCCACGCCTCACTCAGCTCCCTCCTGGTCCTGGCCTGGCAGCCAGACCCTCCTCCGCTGTCCTTGGAAGGACTGAAACGGGATGGCGGACCTCAAAAACATGACGCTAAGTGAAAGAAGCCAGACGCCAAAGGCCGCACTCTGTGATTCCACTAACGGGCAGCGTTCGGTGCAGGCAGGGCCGCAGAGACGGGAGGGGAGCAGACCAGCAGACCAGTGCCCGGGGTGGGGCGGGGGGCCAGGGAGCGCTGGTGGGTGTGGCAGCGAACGCTTGGGCTGGTGGGAATGTTCTGGAACAGGCAGAGGTGATAGTCGCAGGCACGGCCAGGACACTCGAGGCCACTGACCTGCTCACTTTGAAATGGTTAATTTTATGTTACATGGATTTCTGCTCAATAAATAAACTACTTAATTCTTCTTACAAAGTACAGAAAAGAGACGGCAGTGTCTCCCCTGGCACTGCCCGGGACGGCCCTCGTGAAAGGACTGGCTCCATAGGTCAAAACTCTAAACACCAGCCCTTGCCTGTTCTGCCCTGAGCTGGGCCAGAAACAGGGGCGGGAACGACTCAGATGTCTACAGAGGACGTTCGACGAATCATGGCGCAAAGCCTCCCGCGGCCGCAGGAAAGGGCAGGAGAATTTGTGAATCAGGGCTTAAAAATATGACCATCGTGAATTAAGTGAAAAAGTTTACAGAGAAACGTGTGCCATGGGGCCCCATTTCTGTCAAGTGTGTGTGGTGTTCACGTGCAGAGGTCGCGGGCGCCGGAGCCCCACGTGGGCGTGCACAGGGGTCAACAGAGAGCCTGGAGGGGGCTCTACGGGCGGCCCCGTGGGCGAGAGTGGAGGTGGGTGTGTGACAGTAATCACCGACTGCTTCCGGAAGGACGAAAAAATTCAATGAAGAACACAGGCCTGACAGAGGTGCACGGGCCCCGCTGCGCCTCCCGGGCCAGGGCCTGGGGAGCTGGGGGCTGGCGTCCCAGCAGCCCCCTGCCCAGGGAGACACAGGCCCTGTGGTCCCGAGCACCCGGGTGCGCTCAGGGCAAGAGCGAGTGTGGGAGGGAGGGCCTGTGCCCTGATTTAGAGAGAAGGGGACGGAGAGGAAGAGCAGGTGCCCAAGGCCCAGCACCACGGCGGCCACGCCTCCTGCTTCCCGGTCCTTCCTCCAGGAGCTGCGGAGTGAGGGTCGGGAGCAGGGCCTCCAGTGTCCCATCCTGCTTCCCCTGCAGCCCTCACCACCAGCATACCACGGGGGCCAGGACGCATACATGGGATCGAAGCAGAAAGGCCACCTTACCTCAGTGCCCTGAACCAGCAAGTTCTGGAAGGAAGACCAGAACTCTCGACGGAGGACCCGCTTCAGCTTCCGGGGCAGCATCTCTCCTGGTTCCCGGGAGCCCTGAGCAGAAAGGAGGCAGGGGCAGGTCTTCGAGGCCATCCAGAGACCCACCTCCACTGGCCACCTGCCCAGTGTGGGCAGCCGGCCAGCCCCCCGGAGCCACAGGCAAGGGAGAGTCTGGCAGCTTGCCTGTCTCGGGGCTGGAGTGACATTGCCCAGAGCCCGCTGTCCACGTCAGCGTGTGACGGGAGCGGGGGTGAGTCAGGCCAAAGGCACCACCTCTGAGAGGTGCACGCGGGCACCAGGGTCTCTCTCAGGCCCCCATAAGGTGACCAGCGCCCTGCCCTCCACCACTCTGCCCACCAGCAGGAAGGCATGTTTTCATCGTTTGCTTTCCTCGGATGCCACCTCTCACCTCTGCTCCCCCAGGCTGGGCTCCCGTCCACTCCCGATGCCACCTGCCCTGGGGACCCGGATCCTGCACTGCCCGGCCCTCGCCCATCTAGGGGACCCTGTTTGTTATTGAAATCCCCCCCAAGTCCACATCACTGACATCCTGCTTTGGCCCTTGAGACACGCCTGCCCCCTTGAAAGCTGCAATGTGGGGACCCCTGCAGGCTCGGAACTGCAGGCACGCTGCTGGGTGGGGGGGGCTGCTGGGGGCCTACAGGCATGCCACTGAGGGGGCTGCAGGGGGCTGCAGTCATGCCGTTGGAGGTGGGGGCTGCAGGCATGCTTCTCAGAAGATGCCAATTGGTAGGAACCACGTGAGGGCTGGGCCAGTGTCCTGCCCGGAGAGATCGAAGTGCCCAAGAGGGAAGGTGAATCATGCTAGAGAAACCCCAGGGCGAGAGGGGCTGGCCGTAAGCTGACCCCTGTTTTAGTGTGGTGCTCCCTCAGCTGGGGATACGGGGGTCCTGGCTGCAGGGGCAAGAGCTGCCCAGCACCCCAAACTCCTTTTTGCAGCCTGAGGACCTGGCCATCCCCAGCAGAGCAGCCACTGGGCCACAGGCAGGTGCTGAGCTGGGGTAGATCGTGGACGTCCCGGGAACAGGCTCAGAGGAGAGGCCCCCGAATGGGGCCACATCCCAGATGCTGCACACCAGCTTAGAGCCTGTTGGCTGACCTACAAGGATGGGGGCTGGGGAGAGCAGACTGATCTGAGCAGTTCAGCCCCAGGTCTTCTGCACCCCAATTAGGTTTGTCTCCACAAGGCCTTGCGGTGCACTCCAGCCTTCAGCCCTACAACCAGCTGCCACTCCCTGCCTCCCCACAGCCCTGAACGCTGTCCTGTCCTTAGAGCTCAGCTCAGGGCTGCACCCCGAGGGGCAGGTGCCCCCCCGAGACACCTGCATGAGGAGCTGTGGCTGCCCCCGAGGCCAGGAGTTCCACAAGGAGGCCCAGCCCGGGCTCTGATGCAGCCCCAGCCCCAAGCCTGTGCTCAGACACAGCGGGTATCAGTTAGACTCTCACACATCAGAGTCTCCAAACCTGTTTTCACAACTGCAAAATGAGCCAACAGGACAGGCAGTTCCTGCTACAAAGCCCAGTACCAGTTTGTCCTTCAGCACCAGGGACAGAGTCCAGAACAGCGGGGCGGTGACTGCAGGGACAGGTGCTGGGTCGGAGGGTGGGATGGATGGACAGACAGCTCGCACTGGCTCACCCCCGGCAGGGCCCAGGATTCCGAGAGGGGGTGCTTCACGACCAGCACTTCCAGCATTTTCTTTATGCTCTTCCTGCAGATGGCTCCATCCTGATTCCGCCTCCACCTGCAGAGGGGGCCGCTCACGGGGGTCCTGATGTCCGCACAACCCTCCCGGCCCCAGGGGAGGCCACGGGGGGCCCCACCCCTGTGCCCCTGCCCTCCCGGGGCCGACCCTGTCTCCTTGCCGAGCACCTCCTCCAGGGGAAGAACGGGGTGGGGACCATTAGGGGGTGTCTTTCCCACTTCAACGCTGCTGGGAGGACTAGAATGGGCCCAGCTTTCAGGAAAATAGTTTTCTATCAAAAGCCTCAAAGAAGCACACGCACTGGCCCCAGCTGTCCCACTGCTCACTCTGGAAATGCCGGGTGGGATTATATGTATTTTCGTTTTGTCTGCGGTCCTGGGCCTTGGCCATGGCTTTGCCCATCTCCCAGAGGCACGCCAGGGCCCGGGACCCAAGGGAAGCAAGGGCAGCCTCCAGGGTGTGGGGATGGGCCTGGGTTTTCCCAGGGTGCATGGACACTCCCACCCTGTGTCCCGGGTGTGCCCGAGGGTCAGCGGATGGAGTGGACATGAGGAGGGGCCCGTGGGCAACTGGGCGGCCTCGTCAGGGGCGTACTCACCGGGTGATCACAGGCTGCAGCGTGTGGTTGGGTCCGAACCAACCAAGGCTTCCTCGCCCGCGCAGTCCTGTGCGGCCCATGGGGTTCCTGGGGTGGACGGGGGTCTGCTTAGATCGCCGCTTGCCTCTGGGAGGACCGGGACCGGGCAGTGGGCAGGGGCCATGCACAGGGGAGCGTGCCGGTTCCTCCTGGACCTTCCCCGGCCCAGGATTTTCAGAGCCCAGGCAGCTCACCTCAGCGGGAGGCAGGGAAAGAGCCGGCGTGTGGAGGAGCTGACGGGACCCCAGATCCACTGGCCCCCCACCCCTCCCACCTAGGACCATCCACCTGGGGACAAACACTGTCCCTGAGGGACTCCGAGGGGTGAGGCAGGAGCTCCAGGTCCCCTTGGAGCTGGCTGGAAAAGCAGTGTCCAGCCGCCCGGTGGACGCAGCCGTGTTAGAGTGCACATTCTGCCCCCAGAGCGCGACTGGCCCATCTCGCCACACGGCACACGTCTGCATCCGAAGGCCTCGCCCGCGCCAGGGCAAGGCCGGCGGGTCCTGTGACGTGCCAGTCTGCTCTCTTCCCGTGCCACGGCCCCACATGGCCTCCTGTCACCGCAGCGGGGGCCCGTTTCCCACCGCTTCCCGACACAGTCGCCCCCTCCTGTTCCAAGACCTTTCTGAAAGGCCTGCCCCACCCCCCCACCTCTCTCAAGCCAGGTCCCGTCTGCTCCGCGGGGCTCACGGTAATCCAGCAACTGCTGTCCCTCCCCTAATTCTGACGGCACTTTCCTCGTTCTCAGGCCCCTAGAGCTGCCACCTCCCCAGCGACCTTGTGCACTGGAGGGGCCTTCACCTCCAGAGCCCCAGGCTGACACACGGAGCTGATCCCCACAGACTGCTGGGCATGATGTCACCGGTCCCTCGACAGCTGGACCCGGACGTACTCAACATACGATGGGACACAGCGCCCGTCCCCGCAGAGGACAGATGCTGGGAAACACCGGCATCTCCTGACGCGACCCCCTGCCCCTCAACTGCTTCCCTGTGGTCACAAGCCCTCAGGGGAAGTCCGCTCTTTCTCAGAATTCCATGGAGACGGCGGGAAGGTCATCCCCATTTTACGGGGAAGAATGGAAGCCCCCAAGGTTACTCAGGGATGAAGGCAAAGCACCCAAGGCCAGGGGGAGGAGCAGAGAGGAGGTGCTAAGGAAACGTTTTATGTCAGTGTGTCTCTTCTTCTGTATTTTGTTCATTTTTATCAGAAAAATGGCTAGTTTGCCAAGACAGGACAGCTGAGCCCAGAAGCAAGCCCCCAAAGGCCCCCCACAAGGGTCGGGGTGATGCGGGATGACAGGCGGCTGCACTCACAGAGGGAGCGCTTCCTGAACCGCGTAGAGCCCGTGGAAGCTCCGCCGGTCTATGGGTCCGTCCACGGCGTTGTAGCTGATCCCAGCCAAGGCTTCCAGGGCGCTGGGAGCAAGCGGAGAAGTCACGTCCCCAAGAAGAGAGAGTGATGCCCTGGACCGGGCCATCAGTGAGCCCGCGGCCACAGGTGCCTCTAGCCATGCGCCTCCTGGCATGTCCCAGCCCCTGGGGAGACCAGGGCACCCCGTCCAGGCAGGAAGCAGACCCTTGCCCCGAGCCGGTTTTGGCAGTCCCCCTGGAGTGCCCAGCCGGTCCCTCGCCCACCCTCCCGCCCGGGGCCGAGGATGTGCACACTCACTTTCCCACGGGGTCTACCAAGCCCTTGTCCTTCCTGTCGTCCGTGTAAAAGGGCGGGTCGTAGATGAGAAACTCCGTCTGCATAAACACGGGGGTTCTGCCCTCAGACTATTACCCCAGACCACGGCTAGGGCCCGGGACCCCAGGATGACCGGCGGTGGCTCTTCTTCCTCCAAGTGCCCACAGCCAAGGACCCTGAGATCGTCCCCGAGTGCACATGGTGCTCTGAGCTCAGGGGACCCAGCTGAGGGGGCGGCAATGGCACTGCTGGTCTAGGGGAGCCCCCAGGATGGGGCGGGGACTCCAGGAGTGAGGAGGACTCCTGCTGGCAGAGAATGGGGAGAAGGAATGGAAGCCACAGCCTGGAACGTTTCGGAAAGGCCAGAGAGAAAGCCTGTGGGGCAGCGAGGGCATGCAAGGCTGTCACCCCTTCCTCTCCCTTTGACGCTTTCACTCAGCTGCCACTCACAAAAGGGGCAGCAACTGCTCCCCGGAGATGCCGGGGTCCAGGAGAAGCGAGGTGGCTGGAGGTAGTGGGACAGTCTGCTCCCCGTGCAGGTCCGATCCCAGCTCTTCCGCCTCCATCCAGCACATCCCCGGGGGGGGCTGCCTTGGGCGAGTCTACCTGGTGCCCAGCTGTGTCGCAGGGCGCGGGGCAGAACCGCCCCCCAGAACCCCAGGTGCCTCCGGCCAAGGCTGGCACTTACGTCCCAGGGCACCTTCTCGTTGGGCACGGGGAAACGGGTGACGTGGGAGTCGGGGTACAGGAGGTGCCGGGCGTTCACATGGTGGGTGTCGCCCACAGCATCTGCTTTCTGCCTGCTGTCCAGCTCGTGGTCCTGCCCCTCCGAGGCCTTCTGGGGTGCTGGGAACAGCCACAGGGAGCCATGGGCAAAGCGGCCCGGCTCAGGCACCTGGCCCATGGGACAGGGGCGTCCTCTATGGCCCTTTCCCCCAACTGGGCCTTCACCTCCCTGAGCCCAGAGTGAACACTCCCAGCCCTGAAGGGGACCCCAGCTCAGGGCCCCAGCACATGGTCTGGGAGGACCGGGATCTGGGGTCAGGCAGTGTGCCCCCAGCCAGCACCTGCCTCCTTGTGTGGCTTCCCCAGAGCCCGTCCAGTTAAGGACTTTGCTTTCTGCCTCCAGCACCTTCTGGAGCCCCCTTCCTTTGTGTCCCGATGCACAGGGGGAGGACAGGGACGTGGGCCAGGCCTCCCCTCAAAGTCCCCCAGCTGGTCACGTCGGGGGCTCGGCTGTGCTGGGCCTCTGCTTCCCTGGGCCAAGCTACGCTCCCGCTGGGCCCTGGGGCTTGGGAACAGCTCAGTCAGCTTACCTCCAGGCCCAGCGAGAGCCCTGCCTACTGCCTCTCCTCCCCACGGACCCCCAGACTCAAAAGAACACAGGCCAGTAGAGCCCGGCTGCTGGCGTGGCCCCCCACTCACCCAGGGTGGGGACGCCCTCCTCTGAGCCAAAGCCACTGTCCCTCAGCGCCGTCATGATCCAGTGCAATGCTCTGGACGTCTGGGCCACCTGGAAGGCATATCCCAAACAAGATGTGGTCAGCACCTGCCCCCATACAGCACCCCCACCCCTCCACTGAAGCCACAAGGGCACTGCTGGGAGGCCCATCCTGCTGCAGTGACCCCACCGGCATCCAAGCCCACCCTGCTTCCCTTGGTCACCAGCAGTGCCCACCGGGGAGACACAATGGCCACTGGAACTGGACACATCAGAGGCCAATGAACCATGCTGAAGCCCCAGGAATACAGCTCTGAGCCACAGGAAGGTGGGGCACGATGACCCATGGAAGCTTCCCATGGCTTCTGCTCCTCCCAGAGAAAAGAAACTTCTGGAAGCCAAACATACTCAACTACAGGTGACGGTAGGAGCCATGTGATGAATAGGGACCAGGAGAACACAGCTCAGCAGCAGCTGCACCCATTTTAGAAGGTGTCAAGCAAGGCACGGACCCACAGGGGAGAAGGCAGTCTGGGCAGACCCCACATGCAGCGGTCCCCGGGGCTGGATGACAGTGGCACCCTGCCAGCACAGGGGCCAAGCAGCTTGCCCCCGCCTGACACAGCAAAGCTGAGAAGAGGCAAGACTCCAGTGACAGCATGGGGGGCTCAGGTGCTGTCTGCTGGGAGGCTGTTGTGGGCAACGGGGGCTTTCACAAGAAAACACAGATCCTCTGTGCCCCCAGCAAGAGGGGCACAGAAAGGCAGGGACCCAACCTGAATCCAGCCCACCCCTTCTTATCCTGGATGCTGGAGGCCTCCCTGACTGCCAGCCCCTACATTCGCCTTCATTGCTGTGCGTATTA
>NW_024426552.1:2013241-2030926 GCF_017311325.1 Ursus maritimus
GGGGGGTGGTTAGTCACGCCCATTTCTTGGCTGGCCGCAAACACAGAAACACAGACTTTGCTTTCTGCCTCCAGCACCTTCTGGAGCCCCCTTCCTTTGTGTCCCGATGCACAGGGGGAGGACAGGGACGTGGGCCAGGCCTCCCCTCAAAGTCCCCCAGCTGGTCACGTCGGGGGCTCGGCTGTGCTGGGCCTCTGCTTCCCTGGGCCAAGCTACGCTCCCGCTGGGCCCTGGGGCTTGGGAACAGCTCAGTCAGCTTACCTCCAGGCCCAGCGAGAGCCCTGCCTACTGCCTCTCCTCCCCACGGACCCCCAGACTCAAAAGAACACAGGCCAGTAGAGCCCGGCTGCTGGCGTGGCCCCCCACTCACCCAGGGTGGGGACGCCCTCCTCTGAGCCAAAGCCACTGTCCCTCAGCGCCGTCATGATCCAGTGCAATGCTCTGGACGTCTGGGCCACCTGGAAGGCATATCCCAAACAAGATGTGGTCAGCACCTGCCCCCATACAGCACCCCCACCCCTCCACTGAAGCCACAAGGGCACTGCTGGGAGGCCCATCCTGCTGCAGTGACCCCACCGGCATCCAAGCCCACCCTGCTTCCCTTGGTCACCAGCAGTGCCCACCGGGGAGACACAATGGCCACTGGAACTGGACACATCAGAGGCCAATGAACCATGCTGAAGCCCCAGGAATACAGCTCTGAGCCACAGGAAGGTGGGGCACGATGACCCATGGAAGCTTCCCATGGCTTCTGCTCCTCCCAGAGAAAAGAAACTTCTGGAAGCCAAACATACTCAACTACAGGTGACGGTAGGAGCCATGTGATGAATAGGGACCAGGAGAACACAGCTCAGCAGCAGCTGCACCCATTTTAGAAGGTGTCAAGCAAGGCACGGACCCACAGGGGAGAAGGCAGTCTGGGCAGACCCCACATGCAGCGGTCCCCGGGGCTGGATGACAGTGGCACCCTGCCAGCACAGGGGCCAAGCAGCTTGCCCCCGCCTGACACAGCAAAGCTGAGAAGAGGCAAGACTCCAGTGACAGCATGGGGGGCTCAGGTGCTGTCTGCTGGGAGGCTGTTGTGGGCAACGGGGGCTTTCACAAGAAAACACAGATCCTCTGTGCCCCCAGCAAGAGGGGCACAGAAAGGCAGGGACCCAACCTGAATCCAGCCCACCCCTTCTTATCCTGGATGCTGGAGGCCTCCCTGACTGCCAGCCCCTACATTCGCCTTCATTGCTGTGCGTATTAAACCACACTGTGACAAGGGACATTTATGTCTGTGCCACCCAGACTGGAAACCTCTGAGGGAAAGACAATGCCTGTTCACCTTGACATTCCTCAGGCCAGCCCTGGAATTGGCACAGAGGAGAAGCACAGGAAACATGAATTGATGGATGGATGGATGGATGGATGGGGGGGGGTGGATGGATGATGAATGGAAGGAAGGATGGATGGATGTATGGATGGATGAAAGGGTGGATGGATGGGGGATGGTTGGATGATGGATGGATGGGGATAGAAGGATGGATGGAGGGAGGGAGGGAGGGATGGATGGATGAATGAATAGATGGATGGATGGGTGAATGAACGTTCAGGCACTTGAGCTCAGCTGGCCTGCGAGGCTACTCAGGGCTGCCTGTCTCAGGCCCAAGGCTTGGAGCCCAGTGAGTGTGGCCCAACTGGTGGGGGGACCATCAGTATTCATTGATGGGGGATGAGTGGCAAAGAGGCTGTTCACCTGTTGCCAGCTGCCTGTTGACAATATCCTCTGAGCGGCCTCTTGTAAGGAACAATCGCCCCGCGTGCAGAAGCATCAAGACCTTGACCCCACATCCCAACCATCTGGGGCTGCTCTGAGTCATCCACACGCTGCTTTCAGGTGTTGCCTCTCAGCTCAGTGCTCCACACAGACATGCAGATGCATCTTGCACCCCCTGGGACCCTCCCTCCCTCCTAGCATCCCCAGGCAGCCTGGGAAAGCCGCCGAGGGTGTCTGGAATTCCCACAGCATCTGGATGTGGAGTCCTGCAGAGCGGTCATCTCAGAGGGGACATCTCTGAGAGGGGACAAGAGCGGTTCCCTCAGACCAGCCCCTGGTGTAGACACCTTCCAGTGCAGTGGGGTGGCACTCTGTGGGGAAGCGTTTGGCAGAATTTTCTGGAGGACAAAGAAGGCGCTTCTGGTTGCAACGGTTGTCCCAACATTCCCCAACAACTCCTCAGGGTCGTTTCCCCAGTGTACTCCTTCTCAAAGACTGGTGCCCAGGCCTGTGCGATGCACGACCCAGAAAAGGAAGCCCTGGCCCAGAACCTACCTGTGCCTCCAGGGAGGCCAGCCTCTGCTCCATGGAGCCTGACCGCTTCAGACTTTCCCTTTCCAGCAGGTCCACCACGGTGTTGACCCTGAAAGAGCACACAGCTGAGCCCAGCCAGGCCGGGCTCAGGGGCCCGGATGTGGACGAAATACAGCGCTAGGCTGCAGGGGGAGGTCCCTGCCAGCCCCAGCCCCTGGCCTCTCCTGCTGTAAGTTCAGGCCTCTTCCCCTCAGTCTGAAAGTATTTATAACATATGTCTCTGTGCAGAATGAACACTGCCTCCTGCCCCAAAGGGGAGGATCTTGTAGCGAGTGGATGCCTCCGCTCACACAGCCCTTGTGACACCTGCAGGAGCCTCCCTGGGGGAGAGACGCAGGTGTGCGAGGCGCTCCTCGCCTTGGTTGGCCCGCAGGCTGCTGGGAGGTTCAGAGGTGCTCTAGCAGCACCGGGCGGGGGGAGGGGGCCGTGCCGCTGTTCGGGGAACTTCTGTCTGCTTTCATCTGATTTTGCTACAACGTGGCCGTTTCTCCAGCTTTGGCCTGCCACGTTTACACGGTCCAGACTCCCTGTCTGGCTGTGCCTAGGGCACCCAGTACCGCCTGCAGGGGACGCTTTTCTGTAAGAAACTCAGCCCCCACGTCAGTGATCGGTCAGTGATCTGAGCTCGGCTGGTGACCCACTTTGAATGGTTTTCCAGGGAAAGGGGAGGAAACTATCTCACTGAGGGCCCAGGCGTCTACCCTTCCCTCTCTACGTGTTCCCCAACCTCACAAAAGCCCCGAACCGCTTGCTCCCATGCCCCCAGCCAGCCGTGAGTACGCAGACCCCTATGACTCCGTCACCACGACAAGCTTGTCAGAGACCCCACCTCATCAACAAACCCCCTCCCCGCTCTGTGGGTGGAGAGGGGTCGGCCCAGCTCAGCCCCAGGGCTGCGGGGCCTCGGCACGCCATGCGGCCTCCCTGGGCCTTGGATACCTCCCCCCGACCCAGGGAGGGAAGGCGGCCAGTGCAAGGCAGCATCGTCCCCTGTGTCCCCAGCCAGGACGTGCTCCTGCCTTACACATGTGCTCCCTCCCGTGTGTCCCAGAAACCGTGCCGGCCGACGGCTGCCATCACTGGCTCCGTTCGCAGAGGAGCCCAGAGACTCACAGGTGCACGGCTCTAAGGAGAGGTGCGCTCAGCCGGGCTGTAGGGCACCCACCCTACATGCTCAAGGCCCCAGGGAGCCCCTCTCCATGCACGGCCCAGGGGACTGCACCAGGGGCAGGAGCTGGCATAGCGACAGGGCACATGTCCCCTTCCTCCTCCTGGCCCACGGCCAGGCACCCCCAGACCGCAGGACAAACTCCTCCCCCCATCAGGGCCGAGGAGTGAGGTGGACAGAGGGCAGCAGCAGCGATCTCACACCAGGAAGAAGGGGGGGAGGGAGATACTGGGGGCAGGGGGACAATGCCTCGTGAGCCTGAGCTCCAGGCCCGGCCACCACGGCCCCAAGAAGCTGCAGCAAGGCTGTGTACCCACAAGCTCACTGAGCTCACCCCCCAGGCCAAGTGGGCCTCCCCTGGCCTGCATCCCTCCTTCAGCTCAGGTGACCTTCACCCTCCTCCCCCCCGTGGGGCCCAGTCTTCCAAGGACCCAGAGAGAAGGCCGGGGGTCAGCCGGAGGACACAGGTGTCCCGCCCCAGGGGCCTGGCCCAGGTGGGCTGCAGCCCCAGTGCGACCTGGAGCAGTAGCGGTTTCCCGCCGGCCTCGTACCTATTGCCGATGTCTTGAATCTGCCGCTCGGGCCTCTGCTTGTGCTGGCACTGCTGGTTCTGCAGGTAGTTGTCCTTCAGGTAGGTCTCCCAGGACAAGAGGGCAGATTCCTCGTTCTTCTCCAGCTTGCTCTCTGGGGGGGCAGACAGACGGACCGATCGCTGTGTGCGCGGGAGGAAGGGCAGGGGGAGCCCACCCCACACCCACCCGAGGGGCTGGGGGAAGTCGGAGGCCCGCGGAGCTTCCAGCAGGGTCCCGACTGCACCCGAGAGCGCGGTCCGGGGACGGCGGGGGGCGTGCTCACTGAGCTGCTTGTGCCTCTTGGCAGGAATCTTGAGGACCACCCTCTTGATGACCAGGTGCAGGTGGCTGAGGAGGATGAAAGGGGGCGGCGCGGGGGGCCGGCTGTGGTACTCCTCTATGAGGTCGTGCCGCTGGAACTTCCAGATCTGGTCCGTGTGCTCCTGCACCTGCTGGAACGTGTAGCTGGCAGGAGGCAAGGAGCGCGGGTCACAGGAGGGCCTGCGGGACCCCCGGAATCGCCCGCAGCACCGCCCTGGGCGGGGGCCGGGGGCGGGCGTCCCATGAAAAGCAAACACACAGCACCCAGGAGGGCAGTGCCCAGTGCAGACGGAGACCAGCCTCGGGGCTCTGAGCTTCCCGGGAGCCTTGGTCAGAAGGACGAAGACCTGGATTTCAGACGCTACAAACCTTGTTCGCGGACAAAACAAGGCAGAGGACTGTTGCGGAGAGGACAATGTCCTGGCGTTTGACTAAGTCTAAACCACTTCATCTGTTGAATCTAACACACAGAAGGGACAGGATCTTCAAGGGCGGACGTGGTTCATCTCCACACACTTGTCGTCTAGCCGATAGGCCTTGGCGGACTGCCCAATGCCAGGGGAGCCCCCGACTGGGCGGGAGACAAAGATACCCACCCAGACCAGGAACGCAAGGGATCCCGTGGCTGACCCCCCTCGGCTCCTGTTTGGGCTTTGTACACAGAGGATGAATACAGGTCATCCCATATCGGAAGGGCCGCGTTCTTAGTAAGTGCTGGCCCGCGCTCCTCCGCATCGAGAGGTGACCTCGGCCAGGCCGCCTGGCTCCCACGCCCAGCTCCCCTGTTTGCAAAATGAAAGGTCTGCACAGGGGTCGTCTGGGGGTTTCAGTCGGTGACACGTCTGCCTTCAGCTCAGGTCATGATCTCAGGGTCCTGGGACCGAGTCCTGCATCGGGCTCCCTGCTCAGCAGGGAGTCTGCTTCTCCCTCTCCCTGCTGTTCCCTCTGCTTGTGCTCTCTCTCCCTCAAATAAATACATAAAATCGAAAGAAAGAAAAGAAAGAAAGAAAGAAAGAAAGAAAGAAAGAAAGAGAAAGAAAGAAAGAACGAAAGAAAAGGTCTGCACAGAAAGCTTTTGTCCTCTGGATCTCACTCGTTTCCACACCCTGTGATGTCGTATTTTCTCCACCAGGACAGAAGCCGAGCAAGGCTCGGGTGTTTCCTGAGAGCCCCGGGTGGGAATCTGAGCTACGCCCCGTACGCGGCTGTGCCCCGGGCCCGCAGGAGGCTCGCTTCCCTGTGAGCCCCCAGCCCGCGGGCGGCCTCTGCCCAGCAGGGACCAGGAGACAGGTGGTGCACTGGGCTGAGCGAGGTGCCCCGGAGCACTCCATCCACACGGCGGCCTGAACTCACTTGAACATGGCGATGAGAAGGTTTAGCAGCAGGATGTTGGTGAAGAGCAGGTAAAGGCAGAGCAGGGTGACCGTCAGCCACTCGGGGAAGGCAGGCTCGTGCCGCACGGCGTCGCTCTCAGGGCACTTGGGCTTGTAGGGGTCTGTGCCATTGGGGCTGCACTGCTCCAGGCTGAAATTCACACCTGGGCGGGGGCGGGGGGGCAGGGAACAAAGAAACCACAGAGTCACGAGAGTCCTCGGGCCTGGACGCCCCCACAGCTGGCGGACCTCAGCTGTCAGCTCAGGCCCAGAGAGAGGCGTCCGTCTACACCCAAGTGTCCTCCGTGGGCCGGAAGCCCCTGGAGCCAGACCTATGCTCCAGCCTAACTCAGGCCCCTGCCCAGCACCCAGCCGACCCCTCCAGGGCACATCCTGGACCCTGGGCAGGAGCCAGCCCCAGGACGGGTGACGCAGGCCCCAGCCATGAGAGCCCGGGGCCCTGAGAGAGAATTCAAACTGAGAAAATAAACAACTATCATAATGAGAAGGGAGGCAGGAGGAGGGAACCAGGTGGCACCTGCCACGTGCTGACCTACTCAACACGGGGGTGCAAACCGAAGTGTAGTCCCACATTTGTAGCAAAGTGAAGGGTACAGAAGATAATAAAACATAAATATATGTCCAGCTGGTACATCAAAAAACTCCCAAGGAGGCGTGCCTAGTGGCAGTTAATGGCAGTTAACCCTGGAAATGGGATTACGGACAACGTTATTCTTTATGCTTATTTTGGATTTCACATTTTTTCAACAATGAGCATGCACTATTTGTTAAAAACTGGAAGTCTGACCGTCCACTGCCCTGTACTCATTTTGCCAATCCCCTCCCCCCCACAAGCATGCACTGGTAAGGAGAGGAAAGAGCCCAAATCCGTAACATAACCTTCCACCTTAGCAAACCGAAAGAAAGGAAAGCAAACTGAACCCAACGCAAGCAGAAGGAAGGAAATAGGGAAGATCAGAACGCACATAAATTAACGAGAGAATACAAAACAATGAAGAAAATCAATAAAACCAAAATTTGGTTCTTGGAAAAGATTAAGAAGATTACAATCCTCTTCCTAGACTGATCAAGGGGAAAGTTTCAAATTGCTCAAGTTATAATCAAAAGAGAAAACATTACCAACCTGACAAAAATAAAAAGAACTGTAAGGCTATACTGCAGAACTGTGTGCCAGCAAAGCAGACGGCGTAGAGAAGTGGGCGAACCCCGAGAAAGAGACCAAGTGCCAGAAGTGGCTGACGAAGAAATGGCGAGTACAAGCAGACCTATAACAGGCAAAAAGATTGGAGTAATAGCTTAAGATTTCAAACAAAGAGTAGTTCAGGCCCAGATGGCTTCACTTGTGAATTCTTTTTTTTTTTAAAGATTTTATTTATTTATTCCACAGAGATAGAGACAGCCAGCGAGAGAGGGAACACAAGCAGTGGGGAGTGGGAGAGGAAGAAGCAGGCTCCCAGCAGAGGAGCCTGATGCGGGGCTCGATCCCAGAACGCCGGGATCACGCCCTGAGCCGAAGGCAGGCGCTTAACCGCTGCGCCACCCAGGCGCCCTCACTTGTGAATTCTACTGAATGTTTGAAGAATTAAAACCAATCCTTCACAAACTTTCCCAAAATATGAAGGAGGGAATACTGCTAACTCGTTCTATGAGGCCAGTATCGCCCTGATACCAAAACCAGACAAAGACAAAACTACGACCAACGCCCTTTATGAACATAGAGGCAAAAACCCTCCCCAAAATGCCGGCAAATTGAATCCAGCAACACATGACAAGAATTACACACCGTGGCCGAGTGAGATAGGGCCCAGGAATGCAGAGCCGGCCTTACATCTGGAGATCAGTTAGTATAACGCACCATAGTAGTAGCATGAAGAGCAAAAATCATGTAAACATTTCAACAGGTGCAGGAAAAGTGTCTGACACAATTTTATATGCTTTTACAATAAAAGCACTCAAAAAACCGGGGATAGAAGGGTGCTTCTTCACTCTAATGAAGGACATTTACAAAAATCCCCACAAGTGAATATCGTACTTCATAGTGAAAGAATGAAGGCTTTGCCCTCTAAGATCAGGAACAACATAAAGATGTTTGTTCTGGACTCTTCCATTAAATGTTCTACCAGGAGTTCTAGCTAGGATAATGAAGCAAGAAAAAGAAATAAAGGTATCGGGTGGGAAACGAACAAGTAAAAGCATCTCTGCTTGCGGAGGACGTGATCTTGTATATAGTAAATCCCGAGGAATCCACTAAAAAGCTATGAGAGCTGTAAAGAAGTTCAGCGTGGTTTCAGAGTACGAGATCAACATGCAGATATAGCGTATTTCTATACACTAGCAATAGAAGATCCAAAAATGAAATTAATTATATAATCCTATCTACAGTAACATGAAAAAGAATAAAAATCTTAAGAATAAACTTAAAAGGAGCGTGACTTACACACTGAAAAATATTAAACATTGTTGAAAGAAATTAAAGATCTAGATAAGCAGAGAGCCAACCCATGCTCACAGTCAAAATCTTAGATGCCTTCTTGGAGATGCTGATCCAAAAATTCATGTGGCTCCAAGGGACCCAGAGGCCAAAGCTACCTTGAAAAAGAAGAACAAAGCTGAAGAACTCACATGTCCTGACTGTGAAACTTACTACAAAGTTACAGTCACCAAGACCGTCTGGTGCTGGCACAAGAGCAGAAATACAGATCAACAGAATAGAGTTGAGAGTCTATAGATAAACTCTTTCATTAATGGTCAGTTGATTTTCGACAAGGAGGCCAAGACAATTCAATGGGGAGAAATCGTCTTTTCAACACATGGTGTTGAACAACTGGAAATTTGCAGGCAAAAGAATGGCCCTTACCTCACACTGTATAAAAAATTAGTTTAAGTAGCTCAAAGGCCAAAAGTAAGAATGAAAGCTATTACTTCTGGAATAACAGCACAGACATAAGTCTTCACGACTTTGGGTCAGGCATCGGTTCTGAGAGTCAACGCCAAAACACAAATGATAAAAGCGATTGATAAGGTGGACTTCATCAAAATTAGAAACCTTTGTGCTTCGAAGGACACGATCAAGAAAGTGACAAGATGACCCGCAGAATATATCAGTAAATCATATATATGAGAAGGGACTGGTGTCTATATGTAAAGAATTCTCATAACTCAATAAGAAAGAAAATAATCCACTTGAGAAATGGGCCAATGAGAAGAGTAGACATTTCTTCAGAGAAGACATCCGAACGGCTCTGCAGGCACGTGAAGAGATGTTCCACATCATTCGCCATTAGGGAAATGCAAATCAGAGCCACAATGAAATGCACTTCACACCCACTGGGATGGCTAGAAGCAGAAAGAAAGACAATGGTAATCCAGAGAGAATGTGGAAATTGGAGTCCTCGTGTAAGTTGCTGGTGGGGGCATAAAATACAGGGCAGCTGCCATAGAAAATAGTTTGGATGGTTCTCAAAAAGTTAAACACAGACTTAGCATATAACCCAACAGGTATACATTCCAGTCCCAGATATATATCCAAGAGAGATGAAAACATACACCCGCACAAAAACTTACAAAAAAACTTATAAGTAACTGTTCATAGCAATGTTATTCATAACAGCCAAAAAGTAGAAACAATGCATGTTCACCAACTTATAAATGCATAAAAAAAATGAGGTCTATCCATATGATGGAGTATTATTTGGCAATAAAAGGGAATTAAATACTGATGCAGGCTACAATACAGGTGAGTCTTGAAAATGTTACACTAAGAAAAAACAAGACACAAAGATTATATATTATATTATCCAATTTATATGAAATGTCCAGCAAAGACAAATTGTACAGATGGAAAATACATTAGAGGTTGCCAAAGGCTGGGGGGATGGGGAGTGACTGCTAATGGGTGTCTTTGGTGGGTGATGCAAATGTTCTAAAATTAGATCCTGTAAGTACACTAAAAACCACTAAAGCCCACATTTTATACACGTGAGCTTCACAGTATGTGAATTATATCTCAATGAGGCTGTTGAAAAGAAAAAACTTAGTATACAGAAAGGATTCTCCCCGTCTAGAGGAGGAGGGATAGCCTGGCACGCAGTATGGGGGAGGAGTGTCAGCTGGCGCCCCAGAGCCCCCGGCCACACCCTTGGCCCGCCTGGGATCTCAGCACAGCTTCGAGGTAGAGCTCAGTCTCCCCCCACCCCACTGATGCCAACCCCCCTCAACCAAGCATCGCGTGCACCTGTCTCTCTGCCACGTAGTCACTTGGGGAGCTGCCACCCCCGTCCCCCTGCCTCCATCCTTCTGTGAGCTTTGCAGGCGCCCCTGCTGGAGGTGTCAGCGCCCCGTGTCCTACCGTCAATGTAAGCCGGCATCTGCCCGAAGATGGTGAGGTACGACTGGTAGACGACCCCCCGGAAGATCCAGTCCACCCGGCTCTCGTTGTGGATGAGGATGGCCTGCTTGGCCACCCCGAAAGACACCACCCACACCGCCAACAGGAAGAGGAAAAAGAAGACGTCCTTCATCTGCAGAGACAGGGTGGCCCCAGCTGCAGCCGCGCACCCACACGCGCCCCCTCCCCCCACCCCCGGGTTGTACGCTCTGCAGTAATGTGCAGAGCCGCTGATGCCCAGGGCAGGGACGCAGGGGCCCACAGTCCTGGGCCTGCCCCCATGTCCTAACAGAGCTCTGGGCACCACATGATGCATAGGAGGGGCTGGATGCGACTGTGACCCACGGAGGGGAGTGGCAGGAGCTGTGACAGGGATAAAGAATGAGCTGTGGAGATCAGGGAAGGCTGCCTGGAAGAGGTGACATACAGAAAAGGACCTGAGACAAGCATGCTGGGGTTGGGAGTCTGAGGACAAAGCAGGGACGTGGGAACCTGGCGGTGTGCTCCAGCCCTGGGCACCTCACTTGCAGCCGGTGCAGGACCCGCTCATCCCCTTACCATCCGCTTCACGATGATTATCTTGGGCCCCAGCGTCTTACTGATGGTAAAAATGTGCATCAGCCGGAGGCAGAACATGATGAAGTCCAGAGAGAGGATGACGCGCCCGGAGTACAGCAGCCCGGGGATGAGCCTGCCCGAGGTGGAATCAAGGCCCCTCAGCTCGCTGCTCCCGGAGCCGGCCCCCAGCTGCCCGCCCACCTGCCCAAGGCCCCTCAGCTCGCTGCTCCCGGAGCCGGCCCCCAGCTGCCCGCCCACCTGCCCAAGCCCACATGTGGCTCTGGAGGCCTCTGGACCCCAAAGTACTAAAAATGGGGTATGAGCTCACGGGCCAGAGCTCCAAGGAGGTGTGTTCTCCAGAAACATCCGGAAGCCCAGCCTTGGGCAGGGTGGGGAGGCCATGCAGACCTCTTGGGAAACAGCGTGGCTGGTCCTTCTTGCTTCGTGGAGAAAGGGACGATGGCGGGGATGCACGTGGCCCCGGTGGGCAGCGGAGTGGCCCGGGGGGGCACTGGGCTGCAGATACGCAGCCACCTGAGGGGCACCTCCTCCATTGCTCCTCCAACAGTCCCAGGGTGGGTTCTGCCCACCAGACAGACAGCAAACATGTCCGGGGGCCTGAGCCCGCGGGGCTGCGGCCGCAAACGGGGAGGCCCAGAGGGGGCCACTCACCTGCAGGTCAGTCCCGCTATGAAGAGCAAGATGGCACCGATGTCCAGTTTATTCCAGAAGTCGCTGAAGTACAGGAACGCCACCTTCGTGAGCCCAAACTCGTCGGGGTCGTAGAAGAGCTGAGCAAAGACACGGCTCGTTAGGGGCCTGGCTGGCGTCACCATCGTCACCAGAGCAAAAGGGCACTTGCTCCTTCCCAGACAGCGAGGCTTGCCGGGGAGGTGACGGATGTCCTCCATCCCTGGGCCCCCGGGTCGAGGAGGAGTGGGAGAGGAGCCTCAGGCAGAGATGTTGCTGGGCCGCCCTGAGCCCGCCGTCCGATCGACCACAGCCCTGCTCAACCCGCAGATGCGTGTGTGTTCTTGGGGCAGTCTGTCCTCTGTCAGGAGCCCACCAGCTCCCACCAGACACCAGGACCCCGAGAAGGGTGGGACCATGGCAGCCCTGGACCCTGGCAGCCAGGCGGGTTGGGCAGACGGCCCCATGGGTCCCTTCTGGAGAGGGTCAGACTCAGGGAGGAGGACACATGTGACCTCCATTCTGGGGCTGCCACCTTTGAGGCTGGGGCTTGCCTCTGGGAGGGGGTCTGGCTTCAGGAGGCTGTGCAGCCAGAGGAAAGCCGGGGAGAGGGCAGCGGGATAGCACTGCCCTGCACCTGCTTCCCGCACCTGCCCCTGCACCTGCCTCCCAGGAGCTCTGATGCCACCCCAGGCCCTGGCAGTGGTGTCTGGGTGCTTGGTGAGCCCACTGTGAGCCCACCCATGAAAGTGACCCGGCTGCGGGTCCCAGGGCCAGGCGCTCCCAGGTGGCGGCAGGGACCAGAGGACAGTCCACGTGGGTTGGGGATGTGGGGAAGTGGGAAGGGGGCGGGTGGGCGCACCTGCCGCAGCTCCTCACACACCAGGGAGAAGAGCCAGACGTAGATGAGGTACTCGCACCACGAGGGCGTGGGCCGGAAGTCCACCATGAGCACATAGGCGAAGAGGCACAGGAACACAAAGTAGGACAGGACGTTGAGGTGGAAGATGACCACGGGCGCGTTGAAGAAGGCGCGGACCCGAAGCAGGCCCCTCCTGGCCTGCAGCTTCCTCTCCCTACAGGGCAGATGCCGGGGTGGGGGGGGATGGCGGGGCTGTGAGGGACCTGAGAGCCCGAAGGACCTCTGCCTCCCCAAGGGGTGGGGCCAAAGTGCTCATGTGTTCACATCACATGGCGGAGACAGAAGCGCTGGGACACAGCCTGGGTCCATGCAGCCCACTGGCCCTGCATACGCAGCCACGTACAGGACTCCACCAGACGGCTCCACGTAAGGGAGGACCCTGAAAGAGCCCTTTGGCTCTGGTTTCGCTAGGACTGAAACGAAATGCATGGCTATAGTGGGTGCCCAGGGCAGGGCAGGTGTGCGGTGTCAGGTGGGTGACGGCACAGGGCAGGTGCTGAGCCCATGATGGGTGCTTTGTCACAGCAGGTGCTCAGCACACAGTGGGTGCTTCACACAGGTGGGGACCCTCCCTCTGCTTCCTGCCCGCACGCCTGTCTACCACTGTAGGACCCGGTGGCAGCCATCGGGACAGGCATGACCTGCCCCCTGAAAGCACATCGGGAAGGAGGGTGTGAGGCCCAGGCCCCTGCCCACAGCCCAGTGGCCAGGCTGGTACCTGAAGGAGATGAGGTTGGTGTAGAGCAGCGGGAAGGCCAGCATGCACAGGATCACCCGCCAGAGCCCGTTGTCCACGCACAGCTGACCCCACCACACCTTGGTGAGAAAGGCCTGTGGACAGAGGAGGCAGCTCCAGAATAGTGGGCACCCGGGCCCCCCCGAGGGTGAACGACGTGCCCGCTCCGTGCGAAGTGCCAGCATGCTCCCTAGCACAGTGCTCTGAGCCCCCGGCCACGCCACGTGGTGGGCAGTGCAGGACAGACACCGTCATCTGCCGGCTGAGGAAGAGGCTCCCGGTGGGCAGGGCCGGGCCAGCCTCTCCCAGAGGTGTGAGCTGGGGCCACCCGGAGGACTGCAGGCTCCCAGGCAGGAACACCCCTGTGGGGGTGAGCTTCACAACCCACCACCCACTCTCTCTTAGCGTCAGTTTCCTGACCTGCAAAATGGGAGGGGAGCACACGACCATGGGCCAGGCCCTGTCCCTGGGTCCCCGGGGGCCACAGCACAGTGACCTGTGTGCCTGTACGTGAGTGGGAGGCTGTGTCCGCGCCTGCAGCCCCATGGGGAGCTCTTCCTGGAAGCGAGTCTCAGAAGGTCACCTGGATGCCTCCGTGAGACACGAACTTCATGTCCTTGGCCTCCAGGGCCAGCTGCAGGCAAGTGGTCTTCCCCCAGGCCTCCGACACACGGGTCAGCAGTTTCTGAGCTCTCTCCTCGTCCTTCCGATAGCACTCGGTGAACACCCCTGGCAGAAGGAAGATCCATGTCCGACCCGGGGACAGCGTCAGGGCGTGGTTCCTCCAGATGCCACGGTCCGGGCAGGACCAGGGACGAGGACTCTGGGGCCATGTGGGAGGGGCTGAGCCGCGGTCAGAGGCCACCGCCTGTGAACTCACCAACGGCTCTGTGCTCATACTCGTCAGCGAGCGCCAGCATCTCCTCCAAGCTGTCCGTGTCCTCCTCCTCCTTGGACAGCTCCTTCAGGATCTTGCTGCAGGCCAAGGCTGCCACAATGCAGTCCTGGCTCTGGGCACCAGGGAAGCCACCATGAGGACCTGGACGGTCCAGCCCAGGAAACCCAGACACACTGCCCGGGGCTGATGAGAGCAGAGGCCTCACAGCAGCACGAGCCGCTGGTGACTACTAGTCACACCCCTGTCTGTATAAACCACTTGGGTTGCCCCAGATCAGTAGGTGAGCCTGAGCTGGTGGCCCAGTCTCCCGCACTGGCCAGTGGGAGGGGTCTGCTTGCCCACCCAGAGCACGGCCCTGATGGCATGAGTCCCGGCACTGCTGGGCCTCTGGTCAACCCCAGGCATGGGGCTAAAGGGCAGAAATCGGACCGGGTCCACACAGTCCCCCTCAGGCTCTGGGCAACCTGCCTCATTGGTTCTGCCAGTCCCAGGCATGGGGATACTGAGAAAATCTCAAGGGAGGCTCTCAAAGCACAGCCCAGAGGCACTGTCTGGCCCAGGACAAGGGGCTGGTGGCAGAACCTGGAAATCTTTGGTCCTCCCGTGCACCGAGCCCCACAGAGCACACCTGAGGCCCCAGTCAGGCCCAGCTCTGCCCCTGACCCACCGTGAGCCTTGGGAGAGGACCAGCCTCCCAGAACCACGGAGAGGGCAGAAGCCCCAGTGCCTCTGCAGGTCCCACTGGGGAGGGGGCCGACTCCACAAAAGCAATTTGGAAATGCCAGTGCTGAGATGTAAAGGGTCTCTCTGAGAAAAAAAGACACTTTAATTTCTTTTAAGAAGAGAATCTGCTTGAAGTAAAGGAGAACCACGTGTGGGGGACTTGGGCCTGGCATGTCCTCCATCATGACCACGAAGCTGCCCACAGCCTAGTGACGAGGGAGCTGAGGGCTGTTGTCCCCGAACAGCCCACCAAGCGGCTCGGGGCGGGCACGTGCGGGGCTGGCTCCCATCGCAGTAACAGACTGTCTCTGTAGAGACCTAATGGTCGGTGGAAGGAGATGCAGCCCCTCCAGGGGTGCCACCTGCCTGCAGAGTCTCCACCCAGCAGGCCGGCCACGCCACAGGTGCCGACCCACCGGAACCCACCATGTGGGCCACGGAGGGTGGCTGCCCCCGCGGGGCCTGCATGCTGAGCCTCTGCCCAGACAGCACACTTCCCTAAAATGCTTTCCTTGCCTGAGCCAGGCTGTCTGTTCTCCAACACTGGGCACCCTGGGTCCCTTCTGGGGTCATGAACGCCTGCCGCCCTCCCTCCAAAGCCACATGCTCCTCTCCTCGCTGTTGGCATAGGGTTTTCTGGCTGGAGCCCTGTCACCGGTCCACACACAGCCATGCGTCTTGAGAAACAGGTCTAGTTACCTGCGCCCAGATGATTTCTGCCAGCTCCCGACGGTTCTGGATGATGGCCCAAATGAGAAGATCACGGACCGGGTCCATGGTGAAGCCCACATGTCCTGATGAACGCTTGTAGAGGGACCGGAGACTCACTCCCTGCATCTGGTGAGCAATGGACATTCAGAACCTCTCCTAGGTCCCCACTAGCATCAGTATCCCCGGCGGGCCTGTTGAGGGTGCAGGTCCTGAGCCCAGCCCCACACCTTCCCAGAACCACTGTCCCTGGAGGGTGAGCCCTGCAACCTGCATTTCCAGCAACACCTTAGACCGATCTCATGCACGCTGGAGTTGTAAAACCATCACTCTGGAGACATGTGGAAACATTCATAAAGTGGAATACCCAGCTAACTCCGTTACCAACGATTGTAGCCTCTTGTTTACACACCAGGCACCTCAAGTTTCCTTAGTCTCGTCTGATGGCATCAAAGCCCTTTTGTGAGGCCAACTTCTGGCACAGAGTGTGTTGCAGATGCGTGGCTGTGAGCTCCTCGAGGGAATCTACCCCGCGTCTCCCGCAGAGAAGTCCGACACGAAAGGGCCGGACAGACAAGGATTACACGTGTGCAGGAGGGCACCTCCCCCAGACACACTCGGTTTACACAGTGACACGGGAATCCAGTTTCCTGCCCATCGATCAGAAAACACCGACTCAGACAGTCTGGAAGCAATTTCCAGAAGTGAGAACACATTCCCCACAGCACATGCAAAATTCCACTTTCTGTAAGTGACTTTAGAAATTTCCTGAAGGCTTGACTTTATATTAAAAGAAATTAGTTGATAAACTAAATAAATTACAGACGTGGTTAACTGTGAGCTTCCACTCTGGCCCTTCTCAAAGGGTCTCGTCCACACGCCGGAATCGAGAAGAGCAGAATCGTGAACACACAACCCCAAGCCACAACCACACCTTCCTCAGCGGTCAGACACGGCTCACCTGGGACAATGGATGAATTTGAAAACCTGAAGAAGTGGAAAATTTTCTACCAGAAATAAAAACCAAATCTGATCGTAGAACACATAGAAAACCTAAACTGAGAAATTATCAGAAAAGAAACTGAGAAAGTTCTCAGAGCTACTACCCAAAAAGGCCCTGAGCCCTGAGGGGCTCACAGAAGGGCCTGCCGAGCTCGTAAGAACAGTGAATTCCAGCCACATAGACTGTTCCAGAGCAAAGAAAGAAGGAAGGTTTCCCAGTGGTTTCCGCAAGGATAACATAAAGCTGATCCTAGACCCCGACAAAGAGAGCTTCCCAAATAAAACCACAATCAAAGGCTCGAATATTCCAGGGCAAAAACTGTGAAAACATTGGCAACGTTATCCAGCATCATACTAAACACATGTCACACTGCGATCAAGTTGAGATCAAAACAGCAATAAAAATGTTTTGCTATCGGGAAATCTATTAAAATAATTCAGCAAAGTCATAGGGGAAAGAAGAACAACAGTTCAAATTCTCAAAAGGCAGCTGACGAACTCAGCACTTGGGCTTCGTTTGTAAAAGCTTCAAGAACCAGGCAGGCGGATACTCGCTAACACGATGCAAAAGCTGGCCTCACACTTTGCGCTGAGATGCTGCGGGAGTCCCATAAAATATGGGCAGAGACTAGAAAATGACTTCTCCCCTGCTTCAGTGCACGTGCTGGGCACCCTCACAGTGGTGCCGTGGAATCCTGCTGACCTGACTACATGCTGGCCAGGACTGGGGTACAAGGCACGAGGGGGACCATTTTCCCTGCATAACCTTTTGTACTGAGATTTTTAGGAAGGGAAAAGGATGGACTGAAACATGTCCCCAGAATTTGCATGTCGAAGCCCCAGCTCCCGAGTGACTGTATTTGGAGAGAGGGTGTCTCAGGAGGTGATTTGGGTCGTAGGTTGTGGCCCTGATCTGCTAGGACCGGTGTTTGCCCCCTGTAACTCTCGACGTGCCCACCGAACAAAGACCACATGTGGACGTGGCAAGAAGGCGGCCGTCCTCCAGCCAAGAAGAGAGGCCCCACTAGAAAAAACCCCACTGACGCCCCGACCGCGGACTTCAGCCTCCAGACTGTGAGAGACTAAACGTCTGTTGTTTAAGCCGCACGGTCTATGTATTTTGTGATGATAGGGAGCATATTTCTTTTCCAGTAAAAATAAAGGATCATTTCTTTAAACAGAAGCGCTAGGACCTAGCAGCGGCCCAGCACCCAGGCCAGGCGCGGGGGGGGGGGGGGGGGGGGGGGGGG
>NW_024426552.1:2030936-2054487 GCF_017311325.1 Ursus maritimus
GGGGGGGGGGGGGGGGGGGGGGGGGGGGGGGGGGGGGGGGGGGGGGGCACATCACCAGCACGCACGTTGAGCTTGATGTTTGGCACGGGGAGCAGGAGCCGGGGCCGGTCGCCGGTCCGGGGCCGGGGGTACAGCGGCTGCGTGAAGTCCCCCAGGAGCTCCCGGAGCACCTGGGCCACGTGGTGCATTTGCACGCGGGGGGCCGTGGGCCCGCACGCCGGCCGCTCGGGCTCCTCAGCCAGCACCTTCTGGAGCTTGCTGTGGAACAGGCAGGAGGGGTCCAGGTGCTGGTACAGGTAGAGGAGGGTGTCCCACGTGACAAGCTCCTTCAGCCGCACCCCGTTCTCCAGGAAGAGCTTCACGAATTCGGGCTTGTTGGAGATGAGGGCCGCCATCATCACGGGGTGCAGCTCTGAAGGCTGAGGGAGAGCACCATGGGGCGCATGCCTCGCACACCCTGATCGCGGGGCCGCTGGAGACGCGGAGTGCCGGTGTCTCCGATTCGGGAAGGGAGGAAGTGGCCCGGAGTGCTCTCCACCAGGGCGAGGGCCGGGGTCTAGACAGAGGCCACCCTCCAGGGCCTGTCCTTGCTCTTGCGGGCCAACAAGACCCTCCACGGGGCCGCCCAGAAGCCCTACCTTCCACTGCCGCTCATCGGAGAAGATCTCGCTCCGGGCGATGTCCACGCGGTTCCACGCCACCGCTAACTTCAGCTGGTGGTCCCAGTTCTCGTGGCCAAAGTAGTCATGGCTCCGAGAGGCTGCAGGTAGAAGGGACTCGCATCAAGGGGGCACCGGTCTGGGCCTCAAAGCCAGTCCCTGCCATTCGATAAAGTCAGACAGGGAGGCACCTGTCACCAACCCTGGTCTCTCCGTGACTTTGACTGAAGAGCATGCCCAGCCGCAAAATCCCCCACCCCCTCCCCCCACCTTCACGAAGACACGTTTCCTTTCAGTGCTGGAAACAGACTGTCTGGGTTTGGGGCATCGCTCTGGCTCACCCCCGCCCCTCGCCCGGTCAAGCCCCTCGGCCCCCAAGCTTAAAGAAAACAGTCTCGGACATGCAGGCGTTTCTGCAGGAACATTCAAACGTTACACCTGCACATGCGGTCCCTTCCCTTTCCCGCCTTGACCAACAGCAGAGCTCAGCCAGGCTCTCACTGCGGGCACTCTGCCAGCGAGGTCCTGCTCTCTCTTGCTGGCTCTACATCCTAACGGGTCGTTATTTGGAGAAGGAAACAGGAACTTCTCCTCACAGCACACACAGAAGCAAGGTGAGGGGCAGCGTGGACACCTGAGCGTGGAGACCGGAGCGGAAAGGCTGTGTCCGCAGAGCTGCCGCAGCGAAGCCTGCAGCCGCGGGGGGTAGAGAACAGGAGCCGTACGGACAACACGGATCGATTAAGCTCCAGTAAAACCCAAGCCTTCCACTCGCCAAAGACACCTTGAAGGAACTAGGAAAGGGGGCCAGGACCCAAGAGAAAACACCCCCAGGCGTGTACCGAACAGAGGGTCTGTATCCGAGTCCATCAAGACCTCGACAACTCAAAAGGAGACAACAAACCAAATAAACGCGGACAGAAGACCCGAAAGGCTCGTCACCGGATGATGCACACGGCCCACGAACCCAGGATGTCGCCGGCCATCGGGGAGATGCAAATTCAAACTGCACCGAGCTGTCACTGCACACACCCCCGGAGGGCGGACCGCGCCGAGTGACGGTGACGACGCCGAGCCACGGCAGCGCACGTCCACGCCTGGCGGCGGGGTACAGAGGGCCGATCTTGTTGGAAAACAGTTTGGCGTTTTCTTACCAAGTTAAACATACGCTTACCATGAAGAACCAGGAATTCCACATTCCTAGATGCGGACCCGAGAGAAACGGGAACAAAGAGCAGCTGTCGCTGTGACAGCCCCACACCAGCGGCAGCCCGCGTGTCCAGCCACACAGAGCGGGAAACGGGCGACGGTACCCCCGCGGTGGAGGACCACTCGCGGCAGAAAGGCACGGAGTTCTGAGACGTGCGACATGCGGAAGAATCTCAAAATGTGGCAGGGAGCCGGAGAAGCAGACGCAGAGAGCACGGCGCGTGGTCCCGTTTACGGGGGGCTCCAGCACAGGGGAAGGCCGACTATATGGACAGAAAGCAGTTAAGTGGTTGCCCGAGGCCCACAGAGGCACAGGGAGCCTTGGGGGGTGGGGGAAGTGTCCCGTGTCTGGCTGGGTGGGTACACGGTGGGGCGTGCCTGTTCACATGCACACGGCAGTAAACCCGGGAGGGGGGCTGTAGCTGTATGTAAGCTGTGCCTCCATAAAGCTGGTTTGTGAAGGGGTTGTCACTGCGGAACCATATGTGTGTGTGTTTCTCTTCTCTCATTTATAGTCACACAACAGGGTCCCCCTGTCTCAGAGTCCCGCTGCCTTTCTCCTGAACAACCAATTACAGCCTGTCGCACTGTGTTGCTTCCAGGAACAAATGCACCTCTGTTGCTCCCCGCGACCCCGCTCTCCCTGGGCTGGGGCTCGGAGGCACTGTCCACGGGGTGCTGGACAACACGGAGCTGGTACCAAACCAGCTTTCCCTAACTCCTCGCGGAGGGCGACATGCTTCTAAAGAGCACAGCCTTAGATGTGCAGCTCGACGACCGTGTAACCACCACCACGACCAAGAATGGAAATTTCCAACACCCCAGAGGCTCCGGCCCGCCCTCCCCACTCAGTGTGCCCGAGGAGAAACCACGATTCACAGTGCCGGCCTCGCTGGCTCTTGATGCCCCGAGAGCACTTGGAGAGCAGATGTTGGGGTCCATCCTGGCCGTGGCCGGAGATCCTTCCCTCTCCAGCATTATGCATGGATGGCCACACTCAGGGCCCCGGGGGCCCCCGTCACTGCCTTTGAGGGGATTTACCAGACACAGGCGGCCTGGTGTCCCTCTTCTCGGTCATTCGGCCACTTCAGGGAAGAAAAGGAAGGGACAGATATCCTCATAGCCCCGTCTGTGAACAGAAGGGTTGGGTGCCCCAAAGCAAGACTGTCAAAACCCTGTCGTCACTCGGACATTCACGCCGGCCTTCTGGCCCCCCGTGTCCTTGCTGGTGGGAGACAGGGGTCCACGGGGTCCATGGTGGCGTCCCAGCTTCTGCTTGCCCCACCGTCGTCCTCCACAGTTGCTCTGATTCTATTCAACCAGCAACTCCTGGCTCTTCTGTCTCCCCAGACAGAGGTCTTTAAATGGGAGCCCTGGTCCTGGTTTTAACCATCTCGCTGGTTCTGTGAGGTTTTACGTCAGGAGGAGGGCGTGGAACAAAGCCCGGGTTTGAACTTCTCCCGTCACAGCTTCCGGCCCTGCTGCCCGGTCCCTCGAGGATGAGGAGCGGCCAGTGGGCAGAGCACAGGCTTCCTGGCATCAGGGATGTCTGCGGCCCCGTGGGAGCCAGCGGGTGAGACGGGGGCATCTGCTCTCCCCCAGGAGGGGGAGGACGGGAAAGTGTGGGGCAGAGGGCAGACCAAGGGGCTGGCCCAAGCCAGGCCACCGCGGGAGCTTTATTGTCCGGGGGTCCCTGCTGTGGGGGGCCGGAGGAGTGCAGGCGTGCGAGGACACATGGGTCAGGAGCAGGCCTTCGGAGACCTGGATTCGTAGGTGCGACCGTGATGCCCACAGGGCCATCTTAGTGTGGCTGCTTTCGAGCTCCAGTGAAGCAGAGAAGTTGGAGAAAGGAGCCCGAACCCCCAACACCGGCCGCGGGGCATCCCCCTGCCTGCAGGACAGTGAGGTGGGCCCCAGCGCGGTCCACCGCCAGCTGCCCTCTGACCAGTGCATCTGACCCAGAGGTCGTTTTTTTATCTCGTGCAAACTCAGGGTCCCGAGCCCCCTCGTTCCGTTTCTCCCTCTCGCCCCACTTTGCCTGACCCTCACCTTTCAGCAAGGCCTGCAGGATGGCCACGTCCATGTCCTCCTGGCCGTCCTTGCCTTCCCGGAAGATGGTCAGCAGCTGCCGCTTCCGGACAATGTCTTGGATCTGCAACGAACATCACCCGAGTGAGGTTTGGGGCGACACTCAGGCCCCCTGCCTCCTCCAAGGGCAGTTGCAGAATCGAGACGCCAGACGCACAGCCGAGCCCAGGCATGAGTCCTGCCTGCCCGTGTGGCCCGGGCCACCGCCTGGCCTCCCCGCACCCCAGCAGTGACGACGAAGACGCGTAGGGACCAAACACACGATGTTCCTGAGTGGTCTGCCGATGGAGACACAACCCAAGGGTAAGGAATCTCACCCCGCCACGAGACAGTGTCTGCCAAGTGCCCGACACCACTGAACTTGAGACTTCTCCCCGGTCCTCCTGCCTGGGCCCTGCCACTCCTCACCTTGCCTGCCTGCCCTCCTGCCTGCCCACCCACCCAGCCATCCCATCATCCACCCACCCACCTACCTACCTGTCCATGTACCTATCCATCAACCCATCCTACCTACGTATCTACACATTGACCCATCTATATATCCAGCCACCCACTATATCCACCCGTCCGTCCGCCCATCTGTCCACCCCTCCGTCCATCCGTCCATCCACGTATCTACCACCCATCTATCTGCCACAGCTGCTGCCAGGCACTGCTCCCCACAGGCTCTTCACGCTGAGGCAGGGTGAGCCTCTCACAAACACATCTCACCGCGGCTCCCGTGGGCTCCCAGCTTCTCTCCCTAGCTCCCCAGCCCGCCACGCCACGCCCCGCCTTGCCTGCCCCCACCCCCGCCTCCGCTCCCAGCCTGGCCCTACTCCCCACCTAGAGGCCAGCCTCACTCGCCCCACCTCCACGTCTGAGACCCCAACCTTCCCCATCCCGCCCATCTACCTTCCAAGTTGACCCTAAAATACCCCCCGGTCTCCCTCCCCAAACCTACCCTCCCCCCCCAGCTAAAATAACGGCTCCTGAGTTTACCCAGCCCTTGACTGAATGAGAGTAGCTGCCCGTTTTTGCGCTCATATGTGCGGACACAGTACCAAGCACTTCGTGTGGCTGCTCTGTCTACCCTCGGAGTTTACAGTGATAATTATCCCTATTTTAAGGACAAGAAAAGCAATGCTCAGAGAGAGCAAACAATCTCCTTTTGACACGCGGCTCTCTGGTGTTGGCTGCAAGCCCTTGCAATGAGCCCCCCCCACAGTGGATGTCCATGCCCGCCAGCGGCAACACCGGAGGGAACAAGACCCTCCTACACCGCCACCCACGGTGTAGACCAACACTCTGAGGTTTGTTGAATGAATATCGGATCATGAATCTGCAGCTAAGGGTCCCTTCCCCACCAGACAAGAATGACGATGAATGGCAAGGCTTGAGACGGATTTGGACGAGACCACTTTTAGGGCTTTGAGCCAGCCCTGGAGAGTGGATCGAAGCAGGCAACTTTGGACAATAGCGAGTTAGATTCAGTTCCAAGAATCGCCTGAATAATTCATAAACTGACTGGGGAAAGGCCCCAAAGGCGTGCCTGCCAACGCCCCACGGCTACATCGGGACCGAGCAGACGCTCACCACCGGACCTTGGCGTCTTCACAGACCGAGCCGGCGCTCAGGGCGAAACCATCTCACAGAACACGCGGCTCCCCCACGGTCCTGCAGACCACAGTACGCGCACACGAGAACGAGGCTCTGTGCCACCCACAAGCCCCGGAAAACCTGCACCTGCCCCCTTCGAGTGAGCCCGGGCTGCCCCCGCCAGGTCCCCAACCCGCCCGAGGCCTGCATCCCCCTCCACTTGGCCGACCACGGCTGTCCCTGTGGTCCTGGCTGCTGGGCACAGACTGTCCACGTGGCTCGAAGTTCGACATCGTCCGAGGAGCTGAGCAGATCTACACACTTGCCCGGAAAGCGTCTGTCAGGCACTGAAACTCTGGGTTTGTAGGAGTTTTTACAAGCTGGCTTGTTGCCTTGGTGAAGCACACAGACCGAGCTTCCTATTGGGGAAACCCAGGGTCCGAGAAGCACCAACTGCCCCCCCAGGATCCGGCTATGAGACGGAGGTTGGGTGACTCCAGACAGATGGGCCCTGAGCCCGGTTCGGAGAGCAGCGGGGACAGCAGCGTCCGCATGACCGCTGGAGCGGGGAGGTGTGGGGATTCCCCGCTCGAGCTCCCCTGGGCTGCCCCCGGGGCTGTGTGCGTCAGCAAGGGCCGACCCCCCGCAGCCACACTCCTTCACGCTCACCCCCACCCCGCCTGCGAGGGCCCCACTCTTCCCGGTCTGTGAACAATGTCATCTGCCCCCTTAGGCATAAAAGAGTGAAGTAACGACGCATTTAACAGCAAAATTACTGGGGCGCGTTAAGCGTCTGCCTTCGGCTCAGGGCGTGATCCCGGCGTTCTGGGATCGAGCCCCACATCAGGCTCCTCCGCTGGGAGCCTGCTTCTTCCTCTCCCGCTCCCCCTGCTGTGTTCCCTCTCTTGCTGGCTGTCTCTGTGTCAAATAAATAAATAAAATCTTTAAAAAGAAAAAAAAAAGCAAAATTACTGAAACACGGAGCAATTATGTCAGTGCTGTGACTGGCCTGGTCTTGGAGAAGTGGGTCAGGGGCGGAGAAGGTCCACACAGAGATTGTGGGGTGCCGACTAGGCTCACAGCTCTGGAGCTGAGGACAGGGGTGGAAAGTGGGGCGCCACAGCCCCCAGCCTGCCCCACGGCCAGAGCAGCCCACCCTCCTGCAGAGCTTACGGTGGCTCCAGAAAACCTTTGTCATCTGGCAGCGAGGTACGAGGCACATAACATCTCTGCTAAGAAAGGAGGGGAGGGAGGGCGGGTTCTGCATTCAGCCAGCAGCGAGGAACCAAAGTTGATCTCAGCGGTGAAAGTGCGCTGCGCCCCGCAGGACGCCAGCGTCAGGAGAGCGTGGGTGAAGCGTGGATAGAAACCCTCTATCCTTGCGGCTATTCTACAATGCTGAAATTATTCCAGGATAAAAAGAGCACGAGAGCAGCCGCACGACACTGGAAACAGGCCGAGCCCAGCAGCCGAGGGCCAGGCCCGGCCCTCCCGCGGCCTGCGCTGGGGTGTTAGCTGCAGGGCCCTATCTCCAAACTCCCAGTGTCCACTCAGGACGTCCTGCCGTGGTGCCCCTGCGGGTGTCCTCCTGGAGACCAGGGAGTCCCCTGGAACACGACCGGCACCTGCAGATCCCCAGGAGGGCCCCTCTCCCCGCAGATGTCTCTAGCTGAGGGGTGCCCATGAAGCCCCTTCCAGATGCTGCACGGGCCCCTGCCCCTCACCTGCCTCCCTGCCTTGCCGGCCCTCAGATGCCTCCATTCACCTGCCCCGAGTGGGGGGTGCTGGAGCTCACCAGGCTTGCAGGCTATGCCGGACCCTGCTGCCTGTGGCGGTCACCTGGCAGCACCCCTGCTGCCTAGATCTCGGCTCCCCACCCCTCTGCCCCTGCCCTGGTCTCCACGGCAGCCTCCTGCCCCCCAACCCAGTAGACCCCTCTTCCAAAACAGCTGCACTGTCAGCCCCCAACGTTCCCCAGCACAGGCCTGAACTTCCAGGGACAAGAGGTTTAAGACATGCCCTCCTGAAGGCTTCCCACCCACCCTGGGCCCCTGCCTGCTCCTCACAAAACCCCCACCCTCCACAGAGCACGCCACGCCCCTCCAGGCCCGCTGGGGTCCTGTTTCCAGGCTAACGGTGTCTGGGAGCTGGCGGCGTGCCTCCCGACCCACGGGCCCGTCTGCTCACCTTTTTGGTCCACTCGACAATCCTGCTCTCGCTGAGGGTCTCGAACATCTCCTGGGAGAACAGGCTGAGCGTCTGCTGAATCCTGGAGATGGTGATCTCAGACACGGGCAGGCCGGCCACCTGGGCGATGACGTCGGCCACGCGGCCTGAGCCCTCCATGACCACACACGGGGTGCCGTTGGTGATGGCGTTGTAGATGGTCTGCAAGGCAGGGGCCCCCGTGAGTCCCACGCTGACGCCGAACTGGGGACTTCTCCCCGTGGTGCTGGCTCAGGACCAGGGCTAAGGGGCTCCTGAGAAATGTACCGAAAACATGGAGTTTGGTAGCATTCCTCTGCCCGGAGGGGAAAATCCTGACAGACCAGCTCCTTGAGGCCCACTGCTCAGGTGGACCGGGAGCATCGAAACAGAACCCCGGCGACATTTTGGCCCATTGATCGGTGTCATGGGAGAGGGTGCGGCCTGGCCTGTCCCTCAGGAAGGCCCAGGGCGAGACCAGGACCACCAGGGCAAATCCCCAGACATCCAGGGCGAGGTCAGCTTCAGGAAGGACCTCGGACACCCTGCGGGAAGGACACCCTCTGGGCCGGGGAGGCAGGTCTGGGTGCCATCTGTGGGGCCCCCGTGCAGAGCGCTCCACGTGGGGAGGGCGTGGGGCACCAGGCACACTCCCATCCCCCCGGAAGTCCTCCTGCGAGACATTTCCCATGGTCCTTGCTCCTGCCCCCAATGTGCAGGCTATAATATTATCCTGTCCCTGCAGCCAGTGCTCCAGCAGCAGGGCCAACCACACGCCGTGGACTGTGTTCTCCGTGGGAGCCTACTTCACACTCAGCTGTGGTCCCGTGGGGCTGGGGTGGGGCCTGAGGGCAGCAATTTCGAGAACACTCCCGGGGGTCCTGGAAGCGGGGGACCATCTGACTCTGTCCTCGCTACAGTCCCCCTGGGACCCCTCTTCCTGGCCAGCCACCCAGGGCCAGAGCCAGCATGCCCCTCCCACAGCAGGGCACCTCCTCGAAGGCCACCTTCCCACCACGCCTGGAAGGGCCCTGCCACACAGCCCCTCCCTTTCTCCTGGCCCCCCAACGATGGCCCCGTGGATGCTGGTCAGGGGGCTTTGGGCCAGCAGTCCCACCTGCGGCAGACCTTGGACCTCCAGAGTCCTACACCCCACCAGTACTCACGTGCAGGGTGCCGGGCCCCCCTTCCAGCACCACACAGACGACAGGGATCTTGATGGCCACACCTAGGACGAAGCACAGATCCTCGATTTAGGGAACATGGAGGCTCAGACCCTCTACCTGGGCACTCTTGCCCGCCTCCCCCCAGCTCCAGCCTAATCACAGCAGACGCATCCGATGGGAGATGCGTGGTAAGGACGCAGTCCTCTGCAGTCCGAGGATGACGGCTGGTTCTGTGTAACGACAGCAGACCTGAGGCCCTGAGAGGGCTCCTCCACTGTGTACTTCTGCTCCCGTTCTGGGGCGGGAGGGGAGGCAGGGCTGTCTGCCTGGCCAGTCACCATGACCAGCCTGCTTTTCTCACCGGCCCTTTTATGGCACCTCAAATCTGGGCACACCATGGGGACACACCCAGCCCAGGGGCGTAAGGCACCGTCAAGGCCGGGGAGCACAGTGTGGGACCTCCGTCCGCTGTCCACCGTGCGCCCCCTGCCCTGAGCCTTCCATCCATTCCAGCGGTCCGGGGCCCGGTGAGGACTTTAGAAATCTCTCCCGGGCAGCAAACTTTGCCTCCAGGTGCCATGGTGGCTCTTCCGCCCACCCCCGCCCGGGCCCCCGCAGGCAAAGCAGGGCTCTAAGTTGTGGTCCTGGGCCAGTAGCGTCAGCCTCACCCGAGGACGGAGAAAGGCAAGGTGTCTCCACCCGCCCGCACTCAGGGGCCTGCACACCGGTCCTCCAGGGACTCTGACGCGAAGCCAAGCTTGACACCACTGCTCCCTGCTCTAAAGGCGGCTGCCCAGCCTGCTACAGAGAGCTGGCACCCCCTGCTATTCAGGGTCCCCTCTCTACCCCTCAAATCGTGCACGAATTCCTGTGTGTCTGCCCTTTCCATGTCCTAGAACCAACCCCATGTCACCCACAAGGGAAAGGATGTCTTATTTCTAAACTGAGCCCGTTGCTGTAGAGTGATTGCAGGTGGTCTACGACCTGCGAGAGAGCAGAAAAGCTGGGGCTCGCCCCCACCTCCCTCCACCAGTTAAACGGGCTGAGGGAAGACGTCCCCACTGAACAAGGGTGAAGAGATGGTGGGAAGAAGTCCAGCTGTGTCCCGTGGCACCCTGAGCACCCCACCTGTTGGACGTCCTGCTCATGGCCGGCTGTGTCCCAGACCCCTTGACCAGCTGGCTCCCCTCTGTCCCGATAGCCCTCAAAAAATGCGCTCCACTCGCCTCCTCTTTCCTTTGTCTGCTCCGATATGAACTTCTCCAGCTTCGTCCTCAGGGCAATCTCGACCCCGTAGCGGCCGTGCGTCCCGTCGTCCACAAGGATGAAGTGGGAGTGGTTACTGTCCAGGCAGGTCAGGTGCCCTTGGCCTTCCTCATCCATGATGGGGACAGCCAGAGAAGCTCAGATACAGACAGACGGAAAGTGCACAGGGCACGTGGTAGAAGAGGAACAGATAGCGCTGGGAGCGCAGGTGCTGAGGGCGCCACCAGAGGGAGTGAGGAGCGGGTGGAGCGAGCCGTCGTCGTCTTCCAGCGGCAGAGCGTCCCTGGCGGTATGGAGGTATGGACGGACGCTGAGGGGCTGCTGGGCGGGGCCCAGAGGGACAGGAGGGGCACGAGGACCATGGCATTGGAAACGGGAGGAGGGCGACCATTGCTCTCTGAGCAGGAAGCGGAGCTAAGCTGCGTGGGGCGAGTGTAAGCGGTGGGCGGGGACGCAGCGCCAGGGGCTGTCCGAGCAGCAGTGCAGGCCCCGCCTCGCTGCTTCTTGCTGAGGAGGGGGACACACTGAGGGGTCGGGGACTTGAGGACTTGGGACACAGCCCATCCAGATTGCGAAGCCTGCCTGCAAGCTCCCGGGTCGCGGACAGGAGGCCAGCTCTCAGGCGCAGCTGGACCTTCGCTGGGGTGGGAGAGGTGGCGGGTGGTTGTGGGCTTGGCCACCTCGGCGGGAGCCTAGAACAGAGGCGGCATTATCCGCGAAAGCCCTGAGGACGGGCTCCGTGTCTGGGGCATGCCCCTTGGGACACATGCTGGGAAGACAGGATATTGTGTCAGCAGCACTGCTAACCTGGACCAAAGGGACACGGGACGTCGGACTTCCAAACCTCTACAGGCGGGAAACAGGCAGGTCACCTTCAAGAAGACGGCCCGATCATCCCTGGGGCGGGGGCAGGGACCAGGCCGCAGCCAGAGCCTCAAGTCACAGAGAGTCCAGAGTTCAGTGACCTAACGATTTCCCTGCTGGGCTTGGAATTGAAGGGGACCCGGACCCCTTTATTCCTGCCACATTCCCCCTTTTGGGATGAGAACGTGCAGCTACCCTGGGACGCCCGTCCCATTACTGTATTCTGGAAGAAAGTAACTTGTTTTCCAGCGTCACATGTCCACACACGAGGAGGAGTGCTGTCCCCAGATGGATCACACGCAGAGTGTCGTCCGAGCCCGGACTGGATGATTCAGATGATGAGGTCGGGGACTTTTGGCTGTGCGGATGCTGTGATGGGTTGGTAATGTGGGGAGTCTAGGGATGGGGTGAATATACTTTGCATGTGGGACGGACGTGACTCTTTGGGGGTCAAGGGTAGCCTGCAGCGGGCTGAGCTGCTGTCATCCAAAGACTCAGGACCCCAAGCCAAGGAAGGCCCAGCGGCCAGCAGAGTCTGTGGGAGGGAGAAGCAGCCTCCCCCAGAGCCTCTAGAGGGACGACAGCCTGTCCGCATCTCGACTGTGGTGAGGGAGGCTCATTCCAGACCTCTGGCCTCCAGAAGTGGGAGAACGCATTTCTGCTGCTTTCAGCCGCCGCGTTTGCCATCACTTGTGCCAGCAGCCCCTGGACACTGATGCAGGAGGGATGGCTGTGGGGCCAGCACACACATCCCCTGTCGTCCACAGAGGACATCAGGGAGCTGTCACGGGGAGAAGGTCAAAAGGGGTCTCAGAAGTCACCCCATCTCTCTCAGCCTCGGACTTCCACTCCCTGGAATGAGCTACCAAGGTGGAACCAGTCCCGTCGGGTGCAGGAGGACAAAGGCTGGGGGGGCAGGCTGGCCACGTCACCAGCAACCGTGTTGTAACAGGAGGCACCGTGGCGGACTGGAGGCCCATTCATAAACCACCACTCACGGGCCAGTCGTGGGCCAGCGTGCTCCTGGAATGTCCTCGACCGTGTGAATTAAGTGCCCGTGCACTCATTGGGCCAAATCCACTGTGTCCTGTAAAAATTTCGTTGAATGAATCTGATCTTTTCCAACGCAAGTCTCTGTGTTCGCACGATGGCATCTCCTGCTGCCCCGTCCTCTACATGCCTGTGTGGTGGTGACGCCAGAAGCCGTGCTGGGCTGAAGCCACCACTCGGTGCGGGTTCAAAGGGCTCAGACTTTGGGATCAGACAGCATAGGGTCACCCCACCCAGGCGCGCCCTGCCCTCTGCGAAATCCACGTCTCATCGGAGTGTCTGTCCCGATGACCTGTGGTAGTTCTGAGGCGACTCCTACGTGGACCTGTCCTGTGGTTGGAAGGGGGTCCAGCCGAACTAGCTGCTTGACCCAGTCATCAGGGTCTGCGGTGCGGCTGGGCATGAGCCCCCGTCTCCAGGGCTCCCGTCCAGGCTCCTCCCTCCCCTTACCCCGGTGTCCAGACGGCGGTCTGTCCACTGTGGTGCTAATGGGATCAGGCCCTCACCTCCTGTGCCCCCCCAGGGGAGGTCGCCGAGCTCACCGAGGGGTGGATCAGGCCTTCCCGGTTGTGCACGGTGCCCCACGTGGCAATTCCGACCGTGACGACCTCTCCTTCATTGCAGCTGCTGCTTAGGGTGAAGTCCCGCACCGCCTCGCCCACCTGCTTCATCACGCCCGTGTGGGACCCGCCGGTGATAATCCAGGCCCCTGGGGAGAGGAGCGAGGTGTGCACCTGCCACCCACAAGCCTGACGCCGAGGGCCCTGTGTCCTTCGATGCTCACTCCCTTCATCTGCGGGGTCCCTCCTCAAGGGCTCCCTAACTCATCATCAGGCGTAAGTCTCAGAACCAGGACCACGGAGGAAGCCACACTGTGATTCTGTCTTCATGGTGTGGCTCTAGGGGCCAAGGCTTCCCACCTGCTCATGTAGGGCATGGGCACAGGGACGGGGACTGCAGGCCTCTCTCCCCACCTGCCCGCTGCTTCTTCTCTGTCCTGGACTTGGGAACACGTTTGTCTGAATTCTTCTACTCCAAGGCGTGAATGTCCCTTCTTCCCCTCAGTTCCTGGGCCCGAGTGTGGTGGACTGAACCCCTGCTCCTGACCTTCCGCCCCGCCGTGCTGCGCATTGGCACTCCCTTCCCACCCACCGTCCAGCCTGACCCGGGGACCGGCTCCGGTCGCCCCGTGCAGGCAAGGAGCAGGACCACCAGGCCTGGGCGCTGCGGATTTGTGCCACAGCTGTTTTTGCTGCACCTCTCCTGCCACGAGAAAGCAGATCCCCCGTGGGGTCTCCTCCCCTAACCTGTGTCCCGGATGAGGGGGGACACGGGGAGAGCTGCAGCCACAGACCTGCAGCTGCCTCCACGGAACGCAGGCGAGGGCAAAGCTCACTGCTGTGGGGGACGCCTGTTCCCGGGGCCATGCCGACCACGGCACGGAAACCAGTGCCTGGAAGTCAGTTATGTGTGGCATCACCATAAGGAACAAGCTCAAACACGTGGCACGGCTTTGGGGCCGGGACGTGGCAGCAAGGGCTTTGCCACTGAATGCTAAAAAGATAACCATCAAGACGTGGTCACACTGTCACCTGTGATGACCTGGGGGACAGGTGAGCACCTAACGGGTTCACAGCCAAGGTCATGAGTGTGCCTGGCGAACGGTCAAGTCCCACGTGCTGAGGAGACTCCAAGAGACTCGGGCCAGGAGGACTCAGACTGAGCCTCTGTTTCAGGGCAAGGACCAAACAGGGGCGTGGCCCTCCTACATTGCTAAAACCAGGCCCTAGAAAGAGGGTCAGTGTCCCCTGGGTGCCCCAGTCTCACCTGGACCCAGAACCCTTGCTCTCCTGCTGTTAACCTACCCAGCGTAGCCCTGTTGGAGGCCACGGGCACCATGGCATCACTCTGAGAGAGCACCAAGGGCCGCCTCCCGTGGCGCTCATGTAGCCTTGGGCCCTGCCCTGTGCTCACTGGAGGTGTGGCCTTAGGGACATGGAACCCTGAGGCAGTCTCTTCACAGGGCAGTCCATCCTTCCCAGATGTGGACGGATGGATTAGGGAACAGGGATTTGGTTCACGGAGACCTTCACTAAGATCCCCACAGCTAACACGACCACCTCTAGCCACTCCACCGGCCACCACAGCAGCTCACAGTTGACTCAGGCCGTCTGTGGCTGCAGAGCCGGGTGGCGCTCTCAGCAGCTCGCTAGGCCTATGTCTGTCCCATGAGCAAGCCAAGCAGAAGCCGCTGCAGGCCAGCAAGGGCCAGGTGAGTCTGACCTGGGGGGGCATGGCCTCAGTGACCCCTGAGGGCCGCTCCAGTCCCAACACCCCTGATGCTGTCTGCTCAGCCCGCCCATGGCTCCCAACCCCAAGTGCTACCTGTGGTCTGGGCCACCTTGACCAGGCCTCTTCGGAAGACACTCTTCAGCCTGGGCTTCATGTTGAAGTCCTTGGCCCCGCCTGTCACCGAAATGAGGAGGTTGGGGACGTCCAGGCCCCAGTACTGGGTCATGAGGTGGTATATCACGCTGGGGGGTGTGTCCTGGGAGAGGCGAACGTACTGCAGGGAAGTCAGAGGACAGCAGAGGACACCCTGTGTCAGTGGGTGGCCAGCCCTGCCCCAGAGATGGCAGTGCAGCTGGGGCAATGGGCACCCCCACACCAGGCCATGCCTGAGAGCCCCAGCCAGGTGGATGGACACCTCCCACCATGGATCCAGATCCAGTGAGTAAAAGTGGCCACGTCCAAGCAGGACACAGATTGAGAGGAAGGGGGACGTGGCAAAGGCCCAGAAGCAAGGCCCAGGGGGATGACCGGCCACCCTGAGGAGACCAGTTCCCATCTTCCCAACCCCCTCAGCACAGCCCTGTGGCCACAGCACCCTCCCCACCCTGCTTCTCTGCTGTAGGACACACCAGCCCAAGGCCAATCCTGTTCTGTGGTGACCCAGAACTCTGAGAGTACTGGGGGTCTCCTGTGAGCCTTGTGGAGCCCCCGCCCACCCCTCCCCTACTGCTGGCAGGCTGGATGCCTCGAGTTTCAGCCAGCCTCTCTCTCCCATGCCAGGAAGTCCTGGCCACCTCAGATCATGGAAAGTTGATGCGAGTCCACAGTGGGAACAATGGAGGGATGAAGACCAACCTTTCCCACCTTCTGGCCCAGGCCTGTGAAAACAATGTCACCAAAAGCATCTGTTGGCATCTCCTGGACATGTTTTTTGGGGTCCCAATCTTTGCTCTGCAAAGTGTGGGGCCTGGTAGCCTCCTCCAAGTGTTGCTGGCGTGTGTATCCACACTCACACACCACCTTCCTGCAAAGACCACACAGTCACTGGAGGAAGCAAGCTGCCTCTGTGCTCCCCTCCAGGGTGTCAGGACTTTCACCCCCCAGCAATGATGAGTCACCCCCAGCAACAGTGTTAGTGGAGGCCCAGTGGGGAGCTAAGCATCCCTCCCACAACCACAGGAATAAGAAGTCCCTCCCTGCCAGGTATCAACTCCGGCTGAGAGGGGCTTGGACTCCCATCCCCACATAACAATAATGAGGCGGTGTCTCCCTCCCCCATAGATATGTCATAGGGACCTGCTAAAACGCAAGATGCAGAATCTTATACATAATATCCAAAATATCATGGTTTCAAATTGAAAATCACTAGTCATATCAGGCACCAGGAAAATCTCCGCCAGAATGAGAAAAGACAGCAACTACCAATGTCAAGGTGATACAGATGTTAGGATTATCTGACAAGGATTTTATGGCAGCTCTAATAAAAATGCTTTACCAAGGAATCATGGACACACTTGAAAAAAATGAAAAAATATAGTTTCAGCAAAAAAATAGAAGGTACATCAAATGGAAATTTAGAAGTAAAAAATGCACTAACCAACCAAAATTAAAAAAAAAAAATCAGTGGGTGAACTCAGCCAATGAATGAAGGTGGCAGAGGAGAGAATCCATGAACTTGAAGATAGAACATAGAAATAACCCAATACAAACACCAGAGAGAAAACAGACCTAAATAAACAACCAAGTGAGAAGACTCTAGGACTAGTGGAACTATGACAGAAGAGCAAACGTGTGTCCTCAGAGTCCCAGAAGAAAGAGAGAAAGGAGGCAGGGCTGGAAAAGCATGTAAAGAAACTATGACCAATCACAATGAGCACTGAGTTATGTATGGAAGTGTTGAATCACTATATTATACACCTGAAACCAATATAACACTGTACATTACGCTGAAATTAAAATTTAACACTTAATAAAAAAATTATGACCAAATGGGAGCTTTCCCAGGAATGCAAGTTTGGGTTATCATATTAACAGAATAAGGAAGAAAAGTCTAATGATCATTTGTTTGGGTGCATAAAGTGTTTTACCAAATTCAACACCTGTTTATAATAGCAACTCTCAACAAAGTAAGAATGGAGGGGAACTTTCTCAACCTGGTGAAAAAGCATCTGTGAAAATCCTACTGCTAACATCATACTCAAGGATGAAAGGCTGAGATCTCATCATGAAGACTGGGGACAAGACAGTGGTGTCGACCCTCAACTCCGCTGTGCAGCAAGGCACTGGAGGTCCTAGCTAGCAGAATGGCAGAAAGAAAAGAAAAGAGGAGGAGAGGAGAGGAGAGGAGAGGAGAGGAGAGGAGAGGAGAGAGGAGGAAGGGAAGGAGGGAAAGAAAAGAAAGAAAAAAGAAAAAAAGGCACACATATAGGGAAAGAAGTAAAACTATCTTTATTCACAGATGAGATAATTCTGTGTGTAGAAAATCCCAAGGAATCTATAAAAAGCTATTAGACTGACAATAAGTCTAACACGTTTATGGGGTACAACATCAACAGAAATAAATCAATTCTATGTCTATTTGGTAGTAACAAACAATTAGAAACTAAAATCAAAACAAAATAATACCTATAATAGCAAAGAAAAATAAAAAATGGCCAAAATCTCCTGCATTTGGAAAGAAGACATAAACTCACAGATTCAAGAATCTAAGGGAACACCAAATACGATAAACCCACAGAGATGTATACCAGGAGACATGAAATCAAACTTCTATAAACTAAAGACAAAACAAAAATCTTAAACACAGCAAGACAGAAATTACACCTTATCTATTGGGGGAAACTAACTCAGATAACAAACAACTTCTCATCAGAAACCAGAAAGAAGTGCAAGGAGGAAGTGGCAAACAAAACCAGAACCTACCAACCCAGAATTCTCTACTCAGCAAACACATCATTCACACGGAAGGCAGAAGTTGGACATCTTCAGATGCAGGAAAATTAAGAGAATCACCAGCAGAGCTACCCAAAAAGGATGGATAAAGGATGTGCTCTAAACAGAAATGGAGTGATAGCAGGTGGAATTGTTGAATATCAGAAAAGAAGAAAGCAATAGGAAGGGTAAACAGGACTCCAAAGAAATGTTCAAGTCCCCCAGAAGTGCAGAAAGAGAAAAATGAAAAAAACAAACTGAAAACAGAAAAATGCAGCACCAGACTTAAATCCTAACATATCGATAATTACATTAAATATAATGTCCTAAATACGCCAGTTTAAAAAAAAACACAGATTGGGAGAGTGGGTTAAAAAAATGAGACCTAATTATTTGTTTTCTTCAAAAATCTCACTTCCAGTGTAATGATGGAGGCAACTGGAAGTGACTGGAAGTGACCAGACCATTCAGCAATGAAGAGGAGCAGACTGGACACACCCAACGACCCGGTGGATCTTGATGGTATTGCACTGAGCAAAAAACTGAAAAGATCGTGTAGGGTAGGAGTCCTCATGTGACATTCTCGAGGTCAGAACGTTACAGAGATGAAGAACAGATTCATGGTTGCCAGGGGTTAGGGTGACGGGGACAGAGGACACGGGCGCGGAGCCCGTGGTGGAACCAGGGGAGATACCTGTTGTATCTCTGCAACTTCCCAAACTCTGTAATTATTCCAAAATAAAAAAGTTAAAAACCCACATGTAGTGCAGGCTCCAAGCAGCACCTTCTAGACACAGGGCCAGCAGGGTGCACAAGGCCCCACCCTGCAGCCTGGCCCGGGGCCCAGCTGGCCTAAGCCGGGAGGTGCTACAGGAGAAGCCCATCTCCGGGACTCCCCGCTCTGGTTTCTTCTTTCCATGCAAGAATGCACCAACACCTCTTGTCAGCTATGACCGCCTCTCTTATTTCCTTCATGTTCATGGGTTGAGACTTTTTATTCCTTCACTGCTATTCACTGGGGCTTCAGGAGGGAGAGGAGATAAATGTGCTCTTTATACCTCATTTAACTGGAAATTATGAATTTTTAGGTTCTGACTTTTTGGTTGTATCGAGTGACCTGAAAGACAAGATCCAGATGAGACAGAACAAGCAGTCCAAGGCCAGGTGAGACCGGAGCGAGGTGAGACCTGGGCCAGGTGGCACAGGGGAAGGATGGCTGGGCTGCCCTGCCACTTACCCAGTGCATAGTCTCAGATGCTCTGGCTCTCCATTTCTCTACTGGTAGATGGGGAAAACCCCACCCTCAAAATTGCTTTGCGGGTCAAATAAGGTTCTAGAAATAGTTTTTTTTTTTAAGATTTTATTTATTTGAGAGAGAAAAAGAGAACGCATGAGCTGGGGGAGGGGCAGAGTGACAAGCAGGTTCCCAGCAGAGCACAGAGCCCAATGCAGGGCTCGATCCCAGGATTCCAAGATCATGACCTGAGTCAAAGTCAGATGCCCAACCGATTGAGCCACCCAGGTGCCCCTAGAAATAATTTATAAAATTAGTGCAAAACAATTAACCTTGCAGAGCACCAAGGATAGGTTAAGAGACCCACAGCCTCTTACTTCGTACACAGAAATAAACTCAAAATAGGTGAAAGACCTAAATGTGAGACAGGAACCCATCAAAATCCTAGAGGAGAACACAGACAGCAACCTCTTTGACATCGGCCACAGTGACTTCTTGCTAGACATGTCTCCAAAGGCAAGGGAAACAAAGCTAAAAATGAACTATTGGGACTTTATCAAGATAAAAAGCTTCTGAACAGCAAAGAAACAGTCGACAAAACCAAAAGACAGCCAACAGAATGGGAGGAGATATTTGCAAATGTTTTATCAGATAAAGGGTTAGTATCCAAAATCTATAAAGACCTTATCAAGTTCAACACCCAAAAAACAAATAATCCAGTCAAGAAATGGGCAGAAGACATGAACAGACATTTCTCCAAAGAAGACGTACAAATGGCCAACAGACACATGAAAAAATGCTTCACATCACTCGGCATCAGGGAAATAAAATTCCAAACCACAAAGTGATCCCACCTCACACCTGTCAGAATGGCTAAAATCAACAAGGAAGGAAATGACAGGTGTTGGTGAGGATGTGGAGAAAGGGGAGCCCTCGTGCACTGTCGGTGGGAATGCAAACTGGTGCAGCCACTCTGGAAAACAGTATGGAGGTTCCCCAAAAAGTTAAAAATAGAGCTCCCCTACGACCCAGAAATTGCACTACTAGGGATTTACCCCAAAGATACACATGGAGTGATCCGAAGGGGCCCCTGCACCCCAATGTTCACAGCAACAATGTCCACAACAGCCAAAGTGTGGAAAGAGCCCAGCTGTCCATCCACAGCTGAATGGATAAAGATGTGGTTCATATATACGATGGAATAGTACCCGGACATCAGAAAATGAAATCTTGCCATTTGCAATGACATGGATGGAACTAGAGGGTATTATGCTAAGCGAAATAAGTCAGAGAAAGACAATTATATGATTTCACTCCTATGTGGAATTTAAGAAACAAAACAGAGGATCACAGGGGAAGGAAGAGGAAAATAAAACAAGATGAAATCAGAGAGGGAGACAAACCATGAGAGACTCTTAACTCTAGGAAACAAAGGAGTGCTGCTGGAGGGAAGGGGGGTGGGGTAACTGGGTGATGGACATTAAGGAGGGCACGTGATGTAATGAGCACTGGGTGCTACATGCAACTGATGAATCACTAAATACTATCCCTGAAACTAATAATAACACTATGTGTTAACTACATTGAATTTAAATAAAAAATTAAAAGAGACTCACAGCCTGCCTATTCCCCGTGCTCCTGGGCTCCTTCAGGGCTGCCCCTCCTGCTGTGTGTAGTGACACAGGGGCCTCCAGTGCTCGGAGCACAAGGGCCCACCTGTGGTGAGCTCAGGGCGTGCCCTCCGACCCCCTCCACAGACCCCCTAAGACAGACGCAAGGCACTCTCACACCTGCTGTGATCTCGGGGTGCACGTGAGTGTGCTGTGTGACCTCCTCGACCTATGGTCCACGGCAGGGATGGAGCCGCCAGGATGAGGACCCAGCTCTTCGTCTTGGCCCAGTGCTGCCCCAGACCTCCTCAGTCTCTAACAGCCTGTGACGGGTCAGCTCCTTAGCTGGTCCCTGCGCCGGCCCCTCTGCTGGACTTTCATCTACGCGGCTCCCCAGGCTGACCCGGGGCAGGAAACGGCACCCAGTCCACTGGCCCAGGATTACAGAATCAGAGTTTCTGTGGAGGTCGTGGCCCAGACAGGCATAAACGGGAGCACCAGCACCAGCCCCGGTGGGAGGACGGACCCCGCGGAGGCGCGGTCTCTCCGTCTGCGTCCCTCCCTGCGGTCTGGAGAGGCGCCTTGTCTCACTGGGCTCGCTCGCCTCGTCCTGAGAGAAGTTTCCGAAGCATCCACTTCAGTCTCTGCGTTTGATGGAGGAGGATTTGGTGTTCCAGAGAAGAGAACCAACACGCCAAGGCCGTGACGTAAACGTGACAGAATACGGGGACAGTCCGGGGCGGCAGCGGAGGGAAGGACAGAGCCGAGGAGGACCCTCAGGACGTGGGACTAACCAGAGATGGTGGGGGGCAGGGGGTTCGGGTCTGGAAGAGGGTGGGGGAGACCCTAGCGCATTTGATGGAAATGTTTAAAGTCTAGAAATACATCTGTTTTGAAGCTCCGTCTGTGACGGGGAGGACCCAGTCCTCCACGCCCTCTTGCCATCCGCTGGAGGGACCGGTCTGATGGGCCAGATGACAAGGGCTCTGTGCAGGACGCGCTCCCAGCAGGCCTGACGCTGCCGGCTCCAGAGGGGCCTGGTCACACGGCTGGCCCCTGCCGGCCCCTGCCGACCGGCTTTCAGAGCGCTCTGCTGTCCCCGACCCGTGGGCTCTGCCCTGGGCCCCGACCGCGCAAACGCTGGGATCTGTGCGGAACACTTGCTTTCCCTCGGGTCCTGGAATTTGGGGGGGGCTAGGCAGAGCCGCCTATGGGACCAGCTCACAGGGCTAACCCCGGGCACGGAGTCCCCGACGGCTTTGCAGGGCAGAGACCCGCCGCATGGCTTGCAGCCCTTCTCCCTCTGGGCATGCCCCTCAGGAGGGGGAGAGCGTCACAAGCCTGCGCGTGGGGGTCTCTGGACCCTGCTCGTGTGTTTTCCCTTGCTGAGCCTGGTGTGTGTCCTTGTGCAGTGACAGCCTGTCGCTGGGTCCTAGAAGTCTTAGCAAATCACTGAACACGTAGGGCGGCCTCGAGGACCCCCGGAAACCAGCCTCCACCGCCCACCTCTGCCTGGAATCAGCCCCCCTTCCTCCCTGGGGCCTGCCCACCCGCAGGGAGCACCTCCTTGTGGGAAGCACACGGACGAGCAGTAGGCTGTGACACGCTGCTTCCTGCATGCTTACCAGGGTGCCAGGCAGCCGCACGGCCCCAACCACAGGCACCCCACCACTCCGCAGACCCCACTCTTGCCACGTGTGGTCCCAAATCTTCGAGAAGGAAACTAGGAGATCATAAGGGTGCCCTCTTCTTCAATAAATGGGCTCTAGCCCACAGTCTGAGGGCAACAGGTGCTTCCGGGCGATGACCCAGACCCTGGCCGCTGCCAGGGCACCCAACGTGCCTGGTGAGTTCCCAGTTAGCGGAGGACGGAAAATCTCCCGCAGCTGCGCCTCGCCAAGCTTCCCACCCTCCCTGAGGTTCCTGATGCCCCGGGCCCTGGCTCTCTCCCCAGGACCTCCGGAAGCCTGCTTCCCCTTTCCAGCTATAAACCCTCTCCCCGAGTTCACACTCATTTAAAGCTTCTGAAACACAATTTAGGGAACTACGTTAATAAGTCGTGGCCAATCAGGAAACGGTGGACTTGCTCACTCTAGTTGCTATGAACCAATTACACTGACACGTCCTCACAGTAAAATACCTCTCGGTGTCCCCCATCTTTCTGGCCCTCCCTGGGTCCCGTGGCCCCCAGGCCTCAACGTAACACCCGAGTGAACAAGCCATTCCACCTGCTATCTCCCTGTGGCACGCCCGGCATTAAACCCGATGCTAGTAAAGGTGCTTCTGGAAATTTCCAGAACCAAACACGTCCTGAGCCCTTTTCTCCAAAGTGGGGAAAGGGGTACAAAAGGAGTACCTCAAACCCAAGCTGTGTCCCCCAGCCCTCTCTGACCCCTGTCAACATTCTCCAGGGGTCGTAACTCAGAGCAAAGAAGGGCTCCGGGGTTCCATCGGGGGCGCCCGGAGCCCCCGCAAGATGGAAACCAGGCGTGGTAGGTCTCAGAAGCCTCTGCGGCCTGTGAGTCCTGTACGGGGACTTCGGGTGGCTCTAGGTGTCTCTGAGGCTGTTCATGAGCCTGTTTTAGCATAACTAACACCAGAAACCTCGACGCAAAGTTCTCTCTGTATGTTGTCAGACAGAGCGGTGTGGCCTGGAAACCCCCCACCGCGTGTATTAGAGGTCCCCGTGCTCTGGAACATGCCGGCAGCCCTCTGGCTTGGGGATCTGCTCCCAGCACTGAGACGTGAGGACTCTTCTCTGAAGTGGGGCCAAGCAGGGGCGTGAACCGCCACACGTGCGTGGGGTGTGATGACACCGGGGCGTGCCACAGGACCCCGGGAACGGCACCATCGTGGGGGCCACTCCTGCCTGACTCCATGTCATCATCTCTCCACCTTACCCACGCAGGACCCCCCACACGGGCTGCTCCTCCCTCCTCAGGCGACACATGTGAGCTGGACGCTATTTGTCCACGGTGGGAACTGAGAAAGTGACTCTGCCCCACAGAGCCACACAACCATGTGCAACCGACTGGAATAAAAGACAAGTACCTGGATGGGGGGGAGGGAGAGGGTCCTTCCCAGTGCAGTCAGGGAGGGCTGCTCAGCAGAGGCAGCGTGGGCCACCAGAGTTCAGCCGGTGACAAGGAAGGAGTGGAAGAAGTAAGGAAGAACGGGGCCCGTCTGTGGCACAGCACGCACTAGAGTGTGGCTGGAGGGGAAGCACGTCCTCAAGGAACGCCAAGACACGCCACACCTCCGGGAGGTTCCTGTGAAGCCGCCCGCACGCTCCCCCTGACTTGTGGGGGGCCCCACCGGGAAGCCAGGGGCTTAGGAGTGAAATGTCCCGCAGCGTGGAGGCAACGTGTCCGCTGCTGCCCGTGGAGGTAGTCGTGGAGG
>NW_024426552.1:2054493-2087872 GCF_017311325.1 Ursus maritimus
GCACCGAGCCACAGCCTCCATGGGAAGGAGCGACAACGGTGGTGCAGTGGGGCTTTGGGGTGAGGGGGGCCCTGTCTGCATTCAGCACCCTCCCCAGTGAGGGGCCCGGGCTGTGGGCCTTCCCCGAGTCCCCTTACAGTCCCCGAACCCTGTGACACCCTCTACTCCAGGGGGAAACGAACATTCTAGAGGCGTGCCCCGTGGTGCCCAAACAACTGGATCCGAGTCCAAGCACCACCGCAGGGTGGCCCCATTAGGACCCCGGACGGGTCACTTAAGCCCTCTGTGCTTCCTCTGTGCACAGGATGGGGCAACACTGCGCCCCCACAGCGAGCTCCAGGGGTAGGCGGAAATGCCGCGGGCACCCAAGCCACACAGACACGACTGTGCCAGGCCACTCACCCGGCGTCGGACAGTTTGGAGCTCTCCACAAAGTACACACACTCCTTCTTCTTAATACTTTGCGGGACCCACGAGCTGAGATTTTCTTGCTGAGGATGAAAAGGGCACTTTGAGACCCCTGAGCAATCACAGCACTATTCGGGGGAGCACACCCTACGCTGCTCCCAGACACTGCTGAGCTCCCTGTCCAGCTTCAGGGGCCTCTTCCCGGGGGTGGGGGCGCTGGCCGAGGCTCTCAGGTGTGGGTGCTGACAGGGGGACCACTTCATCCCGAGCCCCACTCGAGTATCCCAGAACTTCAGTTTCTCTGTCAACACTGCCTTCCTCGAGAACAGAGCCATGCGGCAGAAAGCGTCTGGACACCTGCCTCCGTCCTGGCGACACAGCAAGCCGATATGACCAGGGGCTTAACATGTCAAAGGCGCCCTTGTGCACAGTCCTGTCCCAGGCCTCCAGGAATCTGATCCAGGACTTAGGTGGTGTTCAGGGCCCTCCCAGTCAAATCAGGGAGGTCAGGGGTGACGGCTTCCCGTGAGTCTGGCCCCGGACAGGACCGAAGTGCTTACCCAGCACCCTCCCAACCAGACCAAGAACATGGAGGGGTCGTGCCGTCCATGGGAGGGGACAGACCTGGCCGCTTACCATTCTCTCCAGGCCCCCTCCCCCCAGCTCCGCTGAGCCTCTGCCCAGGTGGGAAACACAGCCCTCTTTGGTGGTCACGGTGCCCCACAGGGCTCCGGTGGACCTGCACGAGGGGGGCCAGCTAACCCCCAGAAGCCTACCTTTGCACTGTTGCTGAACAAGTGATGCAACCTCCTGGTCTTGGAGAGACTGCTGTTGCTGCGCCGGAGACTGGGGACCATGCCCAGGTCAGCCATGCTGCTGGGCTGCACCCCAAAGCCCTCCTCCTGCTTGGAGCCGGCTTTCCTCAGGGTTGGGGGCTCCATCCTGTGGCCTGCTCCCACTCCAGCTTCCTCGGTCTCCTGTCCCCCTCAGGACAGCCTTTCCTCCAGCTCACGAGGCTGAAGGTTCTAGAAGGACATCATGGACGGCTGCTGGAATAGGTCAGAGAGGAAATGAGGCAGGTGTCTGAGAGGAGCAGGCATGTGTCTCCCCTCATGGGTCTGCACACTTATCCTGTCGCCCACGCTCTGTCCCCCAGCTGGGACCCCTGGGCAGTCTGGAAGCACTCGCACGAGCCCAGGGCCCAGGTGCCCATCTGTAATGGTAGTGACTTCAGGTCACCACGAAGGTCCCAAGAAAAAACTGTTTCCCCACCCCTGCTGCTCCTAGCATGGAGATCATGGGGCTGCCCTCCTGCACGGGCCCAGAGTTCGGCGGGGGAGGGGGCAGAACGATTTCGAAGGAGGAGCCGCAGCTGCCCTGCACCCCTCCCATCTTGGGCTCGCTTCTCTGATTCCAGCAGCGAGCCATGCAAGAGTCCCAGGTGCCGCCCCAGCGGGCCCCTTGTGGCCCAGGTTGGTGGCACCTGGCACCATGTACCATCACGGCCACCTCCACCCAGACTTTAAAGGATGGGGCCACCCGGAGCCTTGGGCACATGATCCAGAGAGAAGGCCACTGTTGGGGCAATGCCCAGTGGAGCGGTGGGGTGGGACGACCCCAAACCAGTAGAACCACCAGCAGGTGGGGGCTGCAGGGGGCTATGTCCAGCAAGACGTCTGGCAGGACCACCAGGCCAAAGGCCTTCATGTTTCAGGTTTGGTCAGCCCCATCACCCCATCCTTCCTCCCAGTTACTCCCCTTGGGGATGGGAATGTCTGTCCCGGGCCCCACCGTTGCATTCGGGACAGCCTCGCAGCTGGAGCGGAGTCTGCCCCTGCACGAACGTACCTGGGGTCTCCCCCACCTGACTTAGACGAGATTTAGATCGGACTCCAACTCAGACTTTGGAGTCGAGGCTGGAATGAGTTAAAACTCGGGCTGTTGGGATGGAGTGAATGTATTTCTCATGCGGAAGGACATGACTTTGGGGGGGCCAGGAGTGGGATGCTAGGGTCTGAATGTGCTCCCCTGAAGTTCATAGGCTGACGGCGAGCCCCAAAGGTGATGGCAGGAGGTGGCTGGGCCTTTGGGAGGTGATTAGGGCAGGAGGGGGAGCCCTCATAATGGGGGTGAGTGCCCTTAGGAAGGAGACCCCAGGGAGCCCTCCTGCCCCTTCCCCACTTGAGGGGAAGGGGGTCCCCACCACCTGTGCTGGCACCCTGATCTCAGACTTGGGCCTCCAGCACTGTGAGAATGAACTGTCATTCACCAGCTGCTGGTCCTGTGGGTACAGCAGCCCAGACGGACACACCGCTGAGCCAAGCCGCACCAGGCCGCCGTCCCTCCCGGGGCCTCTGGCCAGCCCTCGCGGTGGCTACCATGCCTCACCCGAGCGTGGCCTCCACAGGGCCATCGGCAGTCCTAAAGAGGAGCTCACCGGGCCCCAAAACCAGCTTCCAAGGGAAGCAGTTAAGCGAGAAATGTTCCTAGTGACCGAAGAGGAGAGCGAGGCTCGGAAATCTCGGTCCGCCCGCTAGTCTGCAGGGACCTGAACCAAAGGGGCTTCCCGCCTCCAGATAGGGTGCCCGGTGCTCAGACTGCGGGCTCGTGCCATGAAGGCCTCCGCGTGAAGACACTCTCGGCCGCTCCCTCCACAGGCCCTTTGTGAGACTCCCCCTGGGGTCCCGTGCAGACTTTCCCAAACCCCAGCTGCCCTCAGACCCCAAGAACTGATCGACACCAGCCCCCTGCCCCCTCCCTCTCCTCCCCACCTCTCCTCCCCCCTCCCCCACCCCACAGTCTGAGCCCTGGAAGAGTCTGGAAACCCAGGGCTGACCATGACCTTACAGAGTCCCCCCTCCAGCCTTCTCTGAGGTTCTCCCCCAAATCCGCCCATCAGTCTTTCTTTACATTTCCCCCGAAAGCAGCTGTGGTCACCCTGGTTCGCAGTCTGATTCTCCATGCACAACAGCACAGGGGGTGTTAAGAACACTTTGAAGGGAAAGGACTTCCAAGAAGGCAGGCGCGCAGGCGCGGGACGACACAGACGGTGTCAGCGCACGGGCCGCACGTACCGTGGCATGAAGTGCACGTGCAGGCGCTCGCGGTAAAACTTCACTTTGCGGAAAGTTTGGAAGCGTTTCCTTAGAAAGTAGGAAAACATCCCGAACACAATCAATGGACTCAAAAAGTAGAACATCATGGTATAAACACTAATTCTAATAAATATATGGAATCAGGGTAGCTATATAAATGTTTCTGAAATGCACAAAAAGCACCTCTATAAATGTCATTTGGTACCAGCCCCCAGATGGAACGCGAAGCTGTCGCCACGGAGCGAGCGGGCCTGAACGGTCCGGGCCGAGCTGGGCCGATGTCCAAATCTGAGCCCTGCCACAAGCAATCCTCAGATGGGGCCGTGGGCCACAAGCACAGGTGCACGGGGAGGGAGCCCCACGGCAGCGCCCCTCATCCCCCGGCTCCCACGGTCCAGGGGGTGCCCTGAAAGACGGTGCCCCTGGTGGCATCAGGAGGAGACACCAGGTCCAAACGGAGTCAAAGTACTGAGGACCGCGGCTTACAGCGGCCACCTGGGGCCGGGACCGTGGGAAATCACCGAAACAGGGTCTCCTCCTCACACCCACCCACCCCAGCCCGAAAGGCTCAACCAACAGACTTCATCGGTGAGGCTATGAGGACAGGCTGGCCAGGGGCCCCCACCACCCGCCTCTCTACTTCTCTTTCTAGACCGTGTACCTGTTCCCTGCAGCTCCCCAGGTCAGCGGCCGCTGAAATCCAGGCTGTGAAAACACTTCGAAGACTAAAAACAGCCATACACTGGATGAAGGACGAAGGAAGTGCCAGCCAACAGCCCTGGGCCCCGTAGCCTTGGGGGATGGGGGTGGGGAAGTTGTGGTCAGAGCCTAAGTCCCAGATGGGCCAAGTTGCGGATCTCCCAGGCCGGGTAAGTCGCCCCCCACAGACCGCCCTGGCCTTGCCGCAGCCCAGCGGGGGCCCGCACCCCGCCTGCAGCCTGGGTCCCTGCACTCCACGCTCCTGCCCGCGCCCAGGCCTGCATCCCCTCCCCGGAGCTTGCCCTCGACCCCGCACCCCCGCGGCACTCCAGCTTGGGCCCCGCGCCCGCACCAGCTCCCCGCAGCCGGTGGCGCACGCATCCTAGCCTGCGCTCTGCTAGTGCCTGCAGCCCGATCCGCGCCCTTGGATCCTGGGATACCCTCCTCCCAACCCGCGCACGCTCCCCTCCCCCCGCCCGCGCTCCCCTCCCCCCGCCTGCGCCAGTCCTGCTACCTGTCTCCGCACCCCGGTGTCCTCCGTCCCGGCAAGGGAATGCGTACCTGCTGGGAGCGGGTCCCTGTCCCCACCTCACTTGCGCCGCTGTGCACGACCGCCAGCTGGCCCCGTGGGGCCGCCCGCATCTCGGGCTGAGCCTGCGCCCCGCGCAGCACGCTCTGCGTCACTGGCCCAGAGAGCTCAGCCTGCAGAGTCCCGCGCCAGCAAGAGAGCCAAGGACGTGGGGACTCAGAGACGCCCTGTCTGCAGGGTTCTGCCTTCCCAGAGACCCCTAGACCCGGCTCTTAGGCAGGTGCTTGCCTCCTGAGGGGCCAGCTTCTCCTTGAAAGGCTGGCCGGCAGCAATTCTCCCCAAGCCCTAAACCACGCTGGGCTGGGAGGGGAGGTGGGGGTGGGGGGCACAGGTGGTAGGCAGGGCAGGAGACCCAAGTGGGCCTGGGGCCTGGGTGAGCCACCTCCCTACAGGCCTCAGAACCTCCTCCACCAAGCTTCCAGACGCTACCCTCCCCCCAGTCCTCCCGGCAGGACCCAAAGCCAGGAGATCATTCCCAGTAAGGCAGGACCCAGGAGGGCAGGAAGAGCCCGAAAGCTTGAACCACAGAGCACCCATGTGGCAGGTGCCGGCCACGGGGCCCCACAGATGTCTGAACTCCACCCTGGTTGCCCTGGCCCTTCTCAGTCCTCCTGACTGGAGGAACGACAAGGAATTCTGACCCCCCCCCCACCAAAAAAAAGCTGATAGCAGCTTTCCTAAAGGTCCACACCATCCTCACAGGGCTCTCACCTCACAAAGGCCACTGCCCTCTCCTTTCCAGCCACCAGCCCACAGTGTCCCGCAGCCACTCCCAGGCCCTGGGCCTCTCTGACCAAGGGGCGGGGGACTGCCGGCTGACCCCTGGCTGACTGGCCACCCCCTCACTTCCTCCCCGGCCGTGCTGACCTAGTGTCCAAATTCCTGCCCGCAACACCCTGTACTGGAAGACCCCTGGCCTTTATCTACCCCTGCGTCTCCACGACGGAACCAGCCACAGTGCTGTGGGTCCACGGGACCCCGTCTCACTGTCCCACCCTCTGGAGGTCTCTGTGCAGCTTGGAGAAGGTGTCAGAACCCACCAGAGCCGCTCATATAGGCCGGCACTTGAGGGATTTCTCAGGGCGCTGACAGACCTGCTCCCCGAAGCTGAGCACCGCGGAGGCGGAGAGCGGACAGCAGCGAGCGTGGCCGCCGCGGGCCCGAGACACCTGCGGAGGCCAGCCCGCCTGTCACTGTGGCACTCCGAGCCAGCCAGCTCAGGCATTTGACAGCTGCCGCTGCCCTGGAGAGGGGTCTCAGGCCCCAGGTAACCAGCAGAGGAAGCAGAGACCCACCAGCGTGTGCGGCTGTGTCCAGAGCCCCGTCCGCCGCTCCTTCCCCGGGTGCCGTCGGGCCTGCGAGCCATCTCATGGACTAAAAGCACGCGGTGTGTGTGTGTGCGTGCATGGGCGTGTATTAATATTTCATGACACAGTCGCGATTGCCGAGTCTGGCGGGCGGCACGGACGGACTGCCGTGTGCTTCCAAGTATCCCAGGGCCTCTGTGGGAACGTCGCTGAGGGGAAGTCGTTCACGAATGGGCTGCTGACCCGACATCTGTGCTCGTGCTGTCCCCCATGTGGCTCCTTCCCTTCTAAAGAGAAACCACACATTTCACAAGAAGGCCACGTTCCATCTGCCGGGACGCCATTGCAAGAGCACTTATGAAACATCCTTCCCGTAAAAATAAAAAGGCATTTGACCATAAAGCAGGAGCCCTGCAAGGGTGAGTGATGTTGATTGCACATTGTCTCAAGTTCAGATAAAGGAAATGCAAAGCAGAGGACTTTTTCCGACATGGACAACATGCCCGAGATAAAACCTCCAGCAGCAGAAAGAAAACCGCAATCCGTGAAAAAGGGAGCAGCCTGACCGCTTGGCATCGGCTTGCTCTGGTCATGAATAATACACAGGAGCAGAGCAGCTCAGCTGCGGGCTCCTGGCGCGGCTCCGAGGGCTGGGGAGACAACACGGCCAGGGTCTAGGGCAGGGGCTGCAAATTTCTGTCCGGCCACCTGGTAAAGATTTCAGGCCTTTTCGGCCCAGGATCTCCTCTTAACTGCTCAACTCTGGCCCCTGCAGCCGGAAAGCAGCCATTGGCCGCAGGTAAATGGATGGGTGTGGCTGTGTGCCAATAAAACTTTATTGACAAAAACAGGCAGCGGCTTCGTTTCCAGACCCCTGGTCTAGAGCAAGCACGGAGAGAGGTGGGTTTCCTGCTGGGAACACCGTTGTTTTCCTTCACCTCTTCGTGTCTGAGGTCAACAGACCAGCTGCACTCCCAAACACTCCTGGAAAAGAGCTCCCCATGAGATGCGAAGGTGAACTGGGAGCCAGGGTGCGCGGGCAGATACTCTGCAAGTAAGGAGCGCGGCCACGGCCCTCCTGGTCTCTGCAGCCCTCCCCGAGAGCCAGAGCAGCCTGGGTGTTTCTGAGCAAACAGTGATGGGGACCGAGCTGGAGATGACCCCGGGCCCCACAGGACCTCTCCGGTCACCGCATGAGATGAACACACACAGGCCACTCTTCTTTCTGCCAGCATCTTCTGTGGTTAGCCGCGGGGATCTGAAACATGCCTGCGGCCCGTCCTTCCTGACCTCTCTCAGCACCAGCCGGGGGCACCCTCCAGCAGAGGGGTCAGCGAGGCTTATTCACTTAGCGTGCACCCTCCGTGCCAAGAACCACACCATGCGCCCCATGCACATTTGCGGTCCTCACAATGTGACGTGCCGGGAAACCTTCTCATGCCCATTCCCTGATGAGGGATCTGTGACTCGGGGAAACTAAGGACCATTCCAAGCACCCCTGACAGGGTCCAAAGGCACCTGCAGACCCAGCGTTCATCTTGCTCAGCCCATCCCCAGGCATCTCCTGAAGCCTTATGGTGCCCAGATCCTGTTTAGGGGCACGGGCTCTGGAAGAACGGGAGCCCAGGTCTCTACGGGAGAGTTGCATCCACAGCTTCAGGTTGTGTGTCATAAAATCTGATGAACTCAGCAGGGCAGGAGCTGGGGAATAAGGGGAGTCAATGTCAGGGAAGAGCAGGTGCAAAGGCCCTGAGGTGAACTCAAGTCTGTGTGTTTGAGGAACAGGAAGGCCACCATGGCCAGTAGAGTGTGCCAGGGGACTATGGCAGGAGATGAGGGGAGGCAAAAGCAGGGGCCAGACCTTGAAGGGCCTCCTGGCTGGGAAGCAGGTCCCTTTCTCTGACACAATGTTGTTTGGGACCCTGTGCTGGTGGGTCAAACCACCATGGGCCCTCAGACCACAGTGCTGGCTGAGGCCCCACAGGCAGGAAGGGCAAGCTCAGACCCAGAATGTGTCCGTTCTGTGGGAAAGCATTGCCATCCTGTTCCTTGCTGTGGTGCGTGGCCTCTGTCTGGGCCTTCGTGGCTATGCCCTTCCTGATCCACCCATAGCCCAGACCCGGCTCAGGACAGATGCTGATGGACACCAACTGGCCAAGGACTTTCCCTCCCGAGCTGTCCAGCACCTCGTCCACGGTGGATGCCCTGGTGGGCCTTAACGGGGGGTAGGAGGATCTCCGCCCTGCTGCCCACTCCCAGTGTCTCTTCCAGATCCCCTTGCCCCTGGTTTTCCAGTCTTCCTCCCCTTGGGCCCCCACCAGAGCATCAGGCCATTCCAGCCATGATTCCACACATGCTCTGATGTCAGCGCTCGTCCCCTCCCCCACAGAGCAGAGAAGCTGGTGCTCCGTGGGGGGAGCTGGTCCACCTTGGGCCTCATGCACACCCAGGCACGATGGGGCTGGCCGCCTGGTCACAGTGTCTACCAGGGCTTCCAAAGTGTGGATAGCCCCCACTCAGATGGCACAGACTTGCTCCAGAACACTGTGGGGTGTTTTTCCTACTGAGGCTTATTACCCTCCCTCCACCCCTGTATGGCCCGCACAGCAGGCTGCCTGCACCCCAGAGGCCCCCAAGTCGAGTGAGGGGCTAGGCCTTGATGCCCCACGTTGATCAGTCCGTCACTGGAGGGGGCGGCCCCTGGAAGGCCACCCCAAGGAGCCTGCACCTGAGGGCTGTGGCCCCAGCACACCCAGAAGCCGGGGAGAAGCTGTTTCCCACAGGAGCCTCTGGCGGGGTGGCTCAGGGCACCCCCAGCTTAGGAGCCCAGAGCCATGTGGAGTTGAGGGCAGTGCCTGGCATGGGGCAGCGGCTCAAGGGGGCCCCCACTGGTCCTGCCGTGCTGTCCCCTGTGCATGAGGGACGGCGGGTCGCCTCCAAGGGGACGGGCTATGGTGCCCAGGCTTCCATCCCTGAGTTTGTGTTGAATTTCTCCCCCTCTCTCACCACTCACTCCCCGGAGGCCGTGTGGTAAGTGAAGCTTCCTGCCCACAGCCTCGTGAACAACCTTGGAAAACCCCGCTTGGGTCACCAGAGGTGGCAGCCCCGACCCACAGCTTGACCTCTGAAGAGGCCCCAAGCCAGGCCCCCAGCAGCTCCCAGACCCCCACCCCTCGGGAGCGGTAAGATGGTAACCTCTACAGCTGTGAGCTGCTACATCTGGGGCTGTTTGTTATGCAGCCACGGTAACTGATACAGCTGGAAAGGTTCGATGGTGGAACCGGGGGAGGGCAGACGGAGGGAAGGGGAAGCTGGGGCAGAGCCTGGGGCAGGTCTGGGTCATCACCTAGGCCCTGTGTGGTCAGAACACCGTGGCCAGCGGGCCCAGCATGCAGTCTCCCTCCCAGGGCATCGAGGAGAGCACAGACAGCAGCTTGTTGCCCTCAGCAGTACTCGTGAGAGGCAGCCCTGCCCACACCAGCGGGTGACTCCCCACAGCAGGGAGTGCTGGACAGCGCCCCCGGGAGACTGGGCAGCAGCTCTGGGCCAGGCTGAGTCCTGTGCTCTCCCGGGAGTGGGGCCCACAGGGAGCTCTGAGGCCGGTGGCCCTCCAGCTGTGCACCTGAGCCCCAGGGGTCTGCCTCTGGACCCCCCACCAGTGATAGGCCAGGGCCCATGCCCTGGGGCGGGGCAGCTCCCCTGCAGAGGGCCGGTTCCTGGGAGGGTCTCAGCTGAGGGCAGTCTGGAGGCAGAGTGGCTGAAATACAGAGGGGGTGAGTCCCCAACATAAAACCGGGCAGGAGGAGAGCAGGCAGGCCTGGGGACTGTCCACCCCAGGGTCACCTTGTTCGCTAGTGAGTTTCTGCTGCCATTGGAGAAGCAGAGCTCATGCCTAGAGGACATTCCACCCTCCACACCCCAGGACCTTCCTCTCTGCCCCATGGTCCAGCCCAAGTGCCCCAAACTTTCCCCTGCGCCTCAGTCCCTACCCACTGTGGGGCAGGCCCCTGGAAGAAACCTGAGCTGTCGGGCTGTAGAGAGGAGAGCAGGCCCCTACCCTGGGTCCTAGTCACCCCTGCTAGAGGAGTGCCATCCCCAAAACTTCACAGGGCCCCAGGACCCAGGCAGAGGGATGACCACACTTCCAGCCCCTGGAAGGCCCTCCCATTCCCCTCCAGCCGAGGACTTCAAAGAGCCCTAAGGAGGAGGCGCTGTCGCTGTGGGTACCAGAAAGGCAGCTTGCGGGAGTTCTGGGAGAGCCACGTGGGCCTGGCATACAGTACTGGCGGAAACGAAGTTCAGAACTCAGCTCGGCTAGAACAAGAGGGAAGGGGGGTGGAGGAAGGAGACTGTGCTTTTGTAGCTGGGGCCACCATGACAACCCCAGGACACCAGCTGCGTGACCACCCTGTGAGCAGACCCCAGACAGACCGCTGAGAGACGGGAGTTTCCCCAGGAATAAGGAAGTGTGTGCAGGGGACACGAGGAAGGATGTGGTGGCCAGCCAAAGGCACAGTGCATGCAGGCTGTCATCTTTCCCGCGGCGCCACCAGCCCGAAGCAGCAGGTTCTCTTTTTCTCGGGTGTTCCTCTGGGTTACCTCCCCTCCCATCATGCACCCTCCCATCATGCCTCGGGCATGTGGCTCAGGCCAGCAGTCTGCCTTGCAGAGCCAGGCATAGTGTGGGATCACGGTAGCACAGGGCAATGCCAGGCCGATACCCAAACACGCACCCAAGTCACTGGGAGAAAGCTTTCTGGCTGCTGGACTTGAGCAGAGGGTAGACGGCATCCGACATGGGCAACTGAGGGCTGGGAGGGTGGTAACGAAGACTGAGGTCCTGGATCCAGCCCCGCTTGAAGCCACTCCCCTTGGCTTCTTGGTCACATGAACCAACGTTTCGTTTTCGGTTTAAGCAAGTTTGTGTTGCATTTCTGCCTGTCAGGTTCATTCCAAGAAGCAAAAGCCCTATGAGCATGAGGAAATATGAAATGTGTCACAACTTTACACAATTGTGGAAGGGAGCTAGGGACATGGAAATCCAGGAAAAGCCGGAGAAATGCAGTGGTGGGGGGCAATAAGCAGCCCTCCCCAGGGAGGCAGGTGCCAAGGAGGGAGTTTGCAGGGAAGCTGGGGAGCTGGGCAGGTCCAGCTCTGCAAGTGGGACCACAAGGGGGGTGGATGGAGAGGTCCGTGGAAAGCAGTGGCCCCTTCAGAGCTCTGCCACTGTGAGTTTGCAACAAAGGATGCTGGTGGCGGGTAGGGCCGCTGTCGGGAAGAAGAGACACACTTCGGGGAAGACCCCTGACCCTCAACCCCATTCTTCTGCATCCATCCATCTCTCTCCATTTCTGCACAGGACGGCCTTCTCTGCTCCTCTTCCACCTTCCAAAGTGCATGTGAATGTCTTGGAGTCCAGTCCTGCCTCGAGCTACACAGGGAAGGGAATTCTGGGAATGCACCATGACACAACCCAAACCACCACACTTCTACTTATCAAATCTTCACCTTACAAGTGTCATCTGAGTCACCGGGATTGTCAACTGGCTCACACCCCAGTCACCCTTTTGAACAGCCAAACAGAGGTGGCAGGGGCTGAAGAGGCCCCCAGAGGCTAGAGAGCTGTAAGCACAGTTCGCCCCCTTTCCCTCTGTGAGGGTGCCCGACAGGTGCCGCTCCTCCCCTTCAGCTGAGAGGTCTCCTGCCAGAGGCCCAGGCTGCCTGGACTCAGGGACGAGTGCTTCCTGTTCCCCAGTGATTGGTGCAGGGAAATCCACACACCCTGAACCTGAGGGCCTTGACCTACTCCAGGCAGACTCGCAGGGTCTCCACACCTCTTTCCCCCATCACCCCTATCAGCTACAGAAAACTCTCCAGGTGCAGCCCTGTCCTGAGAGCCGGGGTCTGTCTCACAGCCCTACCTGGCATGGCTCACACCCCACCTGGACTGGTCCCTTTGCATGGACCATACTGGTCCGGGTAGGAGGGGGAGGAGCCACCTCAGCCAGGTGGGGGCCAGCAGGGCCAGCAACTCCCAAGCCCCCTTCCCGTCAGCCACTGGCTCACAGCCACAAGATACAACATACAGCCGCGAGCCCGCTCAATCTTCCCCAGAACCAGTTTCTGCGGACACTTGCTTCTGTCTGGCGGCAGCACCATCGTCCACAGCGTGGGCAGACTCTCTGGGTGCTTCTACACACCTCTTGGCTCAGCCTGCTCTTCACAGCTCCTGGCAGCCCCTGCTTTGTCCCTGTCACCTGATGTGGCTTTCAAGTTGGGACAGCCAAAAGCCCTCTGCAAGCTCCCATAGCCCGGGCCTCCTGGAAGCTTCCTGCCACTCTCAGTGAGGCTGAACTCGTGTCTACATTTCTCTTAGGTCAAGCTTCATTGGTTACATCATTCTCTGCCTGCTCGAAGGCTAAGAACTCAGAATGCGCTGCTCTGAAACCCCTATGCTCCCAAATCTTACACTGACTCAATCATGGCCACCCTGAGCACCCTCCTTCATTCCCCAGCCTCCTGACCATCCTATTCCTGAACTGTTTCTTCCATGGGATGGCCCCACAGTGCCCCTGCAGGCCACTACCCAAACCTTGTGACTGCAGGATTCCACCATGAGAGATGTTCTGTCCTGCCCTGAGACCTGGACGGTCCCCAGGGGCTGCTACCAAAGCCAGTGTCGGTTTGAGAGCTCTGACTGGCCCTGTTTGTGAGTCTTCTTTCTCCTCGAAGAACACCAAAGTTCTCTGTTGCCTGAGGAGACTCACACTGTTTTGGGGGGCCCCCTCACCCATGCCTTGGTAAGAGAGCTCAGGACAAGAATCTGACTGATAAACCACTCATGGCATGCCATGGCCGGTGGCCTGGCAAAATACAGCACGAGGACACAACTCAAAGCAGCAGCAACTGTTAAACTACTGTGTGTGGAATTCCCCATGTTGTCTTTGTAATCCAAGGGGCAGGGCTGAGCGGGACAGGAGATCCTGCAGTAAAATCCTGCTCTCCCCCACTCAGTCTCCACGTCTCATCATGCCACAGGGCCCTTGTCCAGCCTGGTCCTCCACCAATCTCAAGTGCCCTGGGAAAGAAACCTCTGTCTGACCTCTGTTCAAGAAAACATTATTCTGACACCCCTTCAAATGGTAAGGCAGACTTTACTCAAGACTACTGCAATAAGGGAGAGAGGCTGGCTTCGACTCCAAATACAAAGAGGACAAGTGGGGTTTACAGCCAAGGAGCAGGGTTGGGGGGCCAGTGGATGGAAAAGTACTGAGATGTCACGGGGAGGGGGTCTTGCTAAAGGCACGCCAGGATGATCAGACCCCACTTGGGGGATGAGGAACTTAATCAGCTAGTGGGGGTGATCAGACATCAGGTGTGGGGGCAACTCAGCAGGCTTTGCTGAGACTGGGCTGGGCAGGCCACAGGCGGGAAGGGGCTTAGTGGAAAAGCTATCAGAGGAGGACGACTCAAGCGGGGTCTTGTCACGTCTACCAGCTCCGAGATCCCAAATGCTTGTCAATGTAATCTGCACCCCTGATAACCTTTGATTTCTAAAAGGCTTAATACTTGAAAGGCCACCTTTCCTTAAATGTTCAAGGGGAGGGAGGGAATCCACACAGCCCTAGGACTGTCCCCGATAGTTTATCCAACAGTTTAAATCGCGGTTACTCAGGGAGTCAAGAAACTGTCACCTCTATCCTCCAGGCTTGGGGGTTCGGTGCTCGGGGGCTCAAAGGCTGGGGGCTGGGGTCCTCGAGGGATCGGGGCTGGGGAGCTCGGGACTGCGGGGGCTCGGGGGCTCGGGGGCTCGGGGGCTCGGGAGCTCGGTCGGGAAGAAGTTCCTCACCCCGTCGCAGGAGAACCGCGTCGAGGCCGGTCCCCACGCTGCACATGCGCAGGACTAGGCGCACAGCCCGAGGGGCGGGGCGGGGCGGGGCGGAGCAGGAGGGGCGGAGCCAACGCTCGGAGCGCAAGCTTTAGTGGCCTCACTGCGCTCGCGCCGCTCCGGCCCCTCACGGGTGACCAATGGGCTCGCAGGACCCGCCCCTGACGACGCGGGCACCGCCCCCTGGAGACGGCCGCCGAGGAGCGGAGATCCTCCTGCCTAGCTGGCGGTGGGTCTGGGTCCGTGTCGGGGTCTGGGGCGGGGGCGGGGCCGGGCGGGGGCCTCGGTTCCCCGCGGCGCTCCGCCATGAAGCTGACTCGGAAGATGGTCCTGTCCCGGGCCAAGGCCTCGGAGCTGCACAGCGTGCGGAAGCTCAACTGCTGGTAAGGACCCAGAGGCCGGGGCCGTCCCCGCCGCCCGGCGCTCGCGCCCGGGTGGAGCGGCCCCGGACCCGCACCTCCGCTCTGGGCTGGGGGGCGGGAAGGGCCTGCGGAGGAGCCACAGGGCGGTTCGGGGTGGAAGGGAGCAGGCGCCAGGGCCCCACAGCCGGCGGGACGTGCTGCACAAACCCAGGTGGCCATTGCCAAAGATCATTCCAGAATGTTTACCCGCTCTGGGTTGTGTTTCAGACGCAGGCTCCAAACATGCTGTCTTTGCTTGAAACAGTGGGGATTGTCTAGAAGTCTCCCTGTCGGCCTTCTAGATAGCATTAGTGAGGCAAACGGTTCCCTTCTGGAAGGGTCTGTTTTCTGACATTGCGGGTCATTGGGAGCCAAGCCTACTAATAAGGTGGGAGATGGAGGTGATTAGCACGGGTCCTAGTGGGGAAGATAGAGAACTGAGACTCCAGAGTAACATTTCCGTAACTGAGTCCTGCCGGGGAGGGGCTGTCCCCAGGTGCCTCACTGTCTGGGGGAGGCGACAGGACAGGATACAGGAGCTTGTGGGTCTGCGGCCAGGTCTCGCTGGGCCAAGGAAGGACGGACGCACTTCAGGAACTCCTGAAAGATCTACAGGTGTTCACTGGGGACTCAAGGCTTCACGCATCCCTGTACACTGGGCAGTGGAGCTGGGGTGTGGGGAGCTCAGTCCTGAGCCCGGCCTTCCTCCCGGGAAGTGTCGGCAGATGGACTGCAGAGAGCTCTGCCTGTGGCACTTCTGACATTTGGCCCTGACACTTGTTCCCAATAAAGCTGCTCTTTGTTTTGCATGAGGCGGCCAGGCTTTGTCTGATCAGGGAGAGACAAGGGCCCTGATGCAGGCTCTCCAGCGTTTGTTTCGTGAGCTGCATGTTCAGCCTTTGAACTTGGCCCCTCACAAGGACTTGCTTGTTCACTTACATCTGTGAGGGACATTGTCGCACCTCGCCACAGCCTGGGAATGAGTGGATCTTTGTGTCCTCCAAGTGGACTGGCTCTCCCACTCCGCAGTCTGAGAAGCGTCCCTCGAGCCCTGAGCATAGAGAGTTTTGTTGCAAATAGTCCTGCAACAAGTTTTGACACCTTTGTCTGTCATCTGGACAGGCTGTCCCTGACTTTGTCATTGATATCATAGAGTTTTAGTTTGTAGACGTTTGTCATTAATTTTTGGAATTTTTGTTTCTAATATTTTTTTACTCAACTTTAACAAAATTAAAGTACGTATGTCTTTCCTTTCCCTAGGGGCAGCCGCCTCACAGATGTAAGTATTACACTGGTCATCTCCTAATGCTCTCTGGTCCCAAAGTTGTATCCTGCCCCCCCAAGAGGATCGCTAAATTTGCAGAACTGCGCACATTCAGTTCAGCCGCTAATCTGGTACTTGGTTCATTTAGCAGTTCTGTAATGTGGAACGACGAAGGAAAGAGATATTCCAAATGCCCAGGTTTCTTTCCGAGTTCCTTCAAGTGTTCTCCTGCCAACGAAAGGCTGCATGTCCCAGGTGTCACGGAGGAGGGAGCAGATCCAAAGTTCAGCTGGGGAGGGATGCCAGAGGGCCAGCCTTACTTCAGGAGAAGTGTGCTGTGCTGGGAGGCTTTTCTCACGGGTTCCTGGGCTGCGGGTCACTGAGGCTGCTCACTTCCAGCTCCTGCTCTTGCTGGGATCCAGTGGTGTGCTCCCCGCCACCTCCAGGGCGTGGCAGGAGGGGATGGGGCCCAGGGTGGGGGTCAGGGAGAAGAGCCCTGCACTGAGCTGTGGGTCTGTGAACAGATTTCTTTCCCTTTCTCTCGCTCCTAGAATGAATGTCCCTGACTTAGACAGGGATCGTGTACCTGTCTTCTTTCTTTCTTTACTTTTGTCACTCGAACTGTACCTTTCCTTGAAACCAGAGCCAGAAATGCTGCTGAGACACTGGGCTTGACTCCACCTCCTGCTGTAACCAAAATGCAGCCTGTCCAAGCAGCCAAAAACAACCCTAAAAAAGCAAAAATGCCACCGTAACAGAAAACAAATCCTTTGCACGTGTGAAGCATTCTGAGGAGAGCGTGAGCCTGTTGAGGTCAAGGACCTCGTCTGGCTCGATGCCTGTCGTGGCAGGTGCAGAGACACTTGGGGACGGCCCCGCCATGGGCCTCACAGGTTAGGGAGCCATTGTGGACCAAGCCAAGCACCTTGTTGGTCTGTTCCCCTGAATTGACAGTATTAAAATGGTATGAGATCCAGTCTCAATCCTGTCTCTTTTGGCCCAGCTCTGTTGGCCAAGCCCTCTCCTGTGCCTCAGGGACAGCAAGACAAAGGTTCTCTGTCCAGCCTAGCGGCCACAGAGGTCCCCTTACCTGAACGTCTTCTGAGGGCATCGAGGGTAGGGATTCCGGCTGCGTTTGATGGCAGCGAGAGAGTGCGCATGTTTCTGCTTCGGGTGGCGGGAACCCGAGGACAGTGCAGTAAGCTGAGTATCATGCGGAGCCCGCATGCTCTTGTGTGTGGCAGCCCCAGTGAGGCGCGGGCGCGGCTCTGCTTCGGCGGGGGAGGCGGGGCCGTGTGTGGCGCACCCCGGGTCTGCGCTGGGCTGGCAGGGAGTGCCCGGCGGAGTGCGCCCCATCAGCCTCCTTCCTTCCTAGGTCTCCATCTGCCGGGAGATGCCCAGCCTGGAAGTGATCACCCTCAGGTACGTGTGTGCCTGCTGTGCTCTGTCACGGGGCTGGTCTGCCTGCCCGTCTGCAGGGGTGCCTGGCTGTCCCGCTCGAGCACGCTGCTGTGTCCTTGCCCACTCCCACTGCGATCGTGGGTAACAGCCCCCACGTGATGGCGGCCATGTCTGCCCCCAGCGCCCCCACCACTTCTGCTGTCTGGTTGTGGCGCTGCCAGGAGCTCTGCCCATGTCTCTGTGTCCCATGGTCTTTCGTTGATGACAGCTACCTCTGCCGGGGGCGTTGGCATCTTAACAGACTCGGGAAACCGTGCACGAACCAAATGCGGCCGTTAGGATTTCTGGCAGCTGGACAGTTTGGAGAGTCGGGGGAGGGAGCATCATCCTCTGCCCTTGAACTCCCTCCTGCCCCCTGGGGACTGAAGGAGGGAACCTGGGAGTCGCCACTGCTTGCCATTTGCTGGCTCTTCCACCTTGGGTAAGGCTCAGCCCTCTGGGCCTCGGTTTCCCTCTCTGTAATACGGACATAGTACCAGCACCTGCCCACATGCGGGCAGCGAGGAGTGGGTGCAGGCAGGGAAACAGAGCGCTTGGCGAGCGTGCACGTGTCAGCTGTCTGTGTGTCACTGACTTGTTAGGATTATCAGTGACGCTGAGATTTGAGCCCAGAGAGCCTTCCCTGACGAGTAAAAGGATTGCCTTTCATTCCTGAAAATAGGTGTAGCCAGAGCCCTGGCTCCGCCCTGCTTGGAGTGATTTGGGGCAAGTCGCTGGGCCTCCCCGCGCTGCAGGATCTGTCATGCTCACAGCTCAGAGAAAGGACGGGAGGCCCAGTGTTGTTGACGGAGCTCAGGTGCCCCGTGCCCGTGTGGCTGGCTGCGTTGGAACCCGTGTAGATCGCTGCGTGAACGCAGGGCGCCAAGTCCTTTCCTGGGGTGCAGTCACTTCCCTTGGGTCTCAGAGCCTCGCCTGTAGGTGGGCTGTTTCCTTCTGTTCTGGCCGCTGTCACAGAATCCTGCAGACCGGGCAGCCTGTGGACGGTAGACGTTGTGTCTCGTGTACCTGGAGCTGCAAGTCGAAGGTGAAGGTGTTGGCATTTTCAGTGTCTGGGGAGCCCTCTTCCCACTGGGGCCTTGCGTGGGGGAAGGGCGAGGGAGCGCGGGGGCTCTTCCGTGAGGACACTGGTGCAGGATGAGGGCTCCCCGGCCCCTCCAAACCCCATCACCTTAGGGGTTAGGTTTCCCCATAGGAGTTTGGGGGGACACATACTCATGCAGCGACAGTTAGCCCAGTGGACCAGCCAGAGGACAGCAGGCTGGGCGCAGGCTCGGGCCTTCACGTTACACCCCAGCCTGTGCCTCGGACAGCTTCCTCAGACTTGGAGATGGCAAAGCCTAAGTCCTGCTCTGGGTGCCCACTGCATGCCCGGCTCTCGAGTGAAGCAAGCTGCGTGCCGAGCGCAGTGCTGCAGACTGGAAACCGCATTAGTAAGTGGGGCCACCGCTGCAGTGCCGTCCCTAGGGAGGAATTCGGACGTGGCTGCCCACACCAGTGCAGCCTCCAGCAAAGAATGGTCTAGATAGGTCTGGCCCCTCGGGCAGTGTTGCTTGGAGTGCCCCCCCCCCCCGCCATGCCCTCCAGCGTGCAGGGGGCCTCAGTGTCCTCAGGGCTGCAGAGGAGGACTGTCCCGGCCTGTGCGGGCTCCCACCAGGCATCGCAGTCCTGGGCACCTGCCCTCGAGCTGAGCACGCGTTTGCGGTCCTTCTGCCTTCGTGGAGGTGGGACGGTTTCTGCTTGTGTCCGTGTAAACCTGGAGGGTCTCTGCCTGGAGGCCCGGACGATTTTCTGTCTTGGAGTGTTCACAGTTCTGAGGAGCAAAATTTAAACCCACATAGTCTGTTTCTCCCTAAGCGTGGGGTTGGGGAGGTTGGGCGCTCAGTTCTGCCTGACGTGGAGCTTGCTTGCTGTGGGTTCTTCCGGCCACTGCCGACGTCGGGGCACAGGGACGTTCCTTGGTGGCTGGTTTCCCATCCCGCGAGGGAAACTGAGACCTCCAATTTCCAGTTGACCCCACGAGGCCCGAGCTGAGCAGGAGGCCAGGACGCAGCTCATGTTTCCCTCCTGAGGGGCTTTCCGTCCTTACACTGTCTCCTTGGCCCCGGGGCGGGGGGTAGGGGGGTCTTGTTGACCTTGACTCGCTCCTGCCGGTTCTGACCCCCTTCCAAGGAGACGGCAGAATGGGCCCGACCCGGGGTGCTCTTCCCCCATGTTCGCAGCTGAGCCGAGAGGCGTGGTGTGGAGGGGTGCCGCCCTCAGCGGCAGGGTGCTAACTGTGCCGTCCCCGTGCAGCGTCAACAGCGTGTCCACGCTGGAGCCGGTGAGCCAGTGCCGGCAGCTGAGCGAGCTCTATCTGCGGAAGAACCGCATCCCCAGCCTGGCGGAGCTCTTCTACCTCAAGGGCCTGCCGCGCCTGCGCGTGCTCTGGCTGGCGGAGAACCCGTGCTGTGGCACCGACCCCCACCTCTACCGCATGACCGTCCTGCGCAACCTGCCGCACCTGCAGAAACTGGACAATCAGGGTAGGCGTCAGCGCCGCCCACACCCTGCGCGTTCCTGGTCCTTCCAGATGCGCAGGGGCGCCCGCCCTATGGTTTCTGCGCGGGGAGTCCCCGGGCTGCTCCTCGTTTCAAGAGTGTGACCGGATAGTGATGCCCCGGGCATGGCCCCACGCAGGGCGCGGGATCTCGGGTGGGCCTCGCACTCCTCACCCGCCTCCTGTCTGGACACACGGTTGCCGCCTCTGCTTTGTTCCTGCTCAGGACTCTGCTCCAGACACTTCGAGTGGCCTGGTGAGCGTGTGAGCGGGTCCGGGCGGGCTGGCAACGTCCGTGCTGGCCCCTGTGGCCCTGCGCAGGTCAGGGCGCCCCCGTGGCCCCCTGCCCTCCCAGCGCTGGTCCCCTGCTGTTTGCCTCTTCCTGTTGGAGGCCCAAGGGCGCCTTCCTGCAGCTCTGACCCACTCCTTCCCCACCTGTTCTCCAGGGGCTGTGCTGGGTTCTGCGAGGCCACTGGCATCGCTGCGCCAGTCCCTGGCCCTGGTCACGCGTGCACAGCTCTTTCCCCCAGAAAACAGGTGTAATGTAAGTTAGCACAGAGAAATGAAGCCATATGGGAGTGAAACAGACTCACATTGTGTACTCTGTTCCTTTTTAACACTAGCCTTAATTCGGCATTTTATGAACACTTGCTTGTAGTGGGGGCTGGAATTCAGATATGTTCAGCATGTGCCAGGACAGGGAGGTGACAGGCGGATCCCGGCCCTGCTCTCAAGGGGCTGGCCAGCCTTGCGGACAGACGCACGCCTTTCGTCTACAGCAGATGTGCCGGGTGTGACCGCGATGGCAGAACCGCGGTCCGGGGGGCTTCTGTGGGGGCGAGTCTGCTCTCATGCTGTTGCCCCCCCCACTCTGAAGCTGTGACCGAGGAGGAGCTGTCCCGCGCATTGATGGAGGGAGAGGAGGTCACAGCCCCCAGCGGAGAGGGCACGGGGAACGGCGGGCCTGAGCTGTCCTACGCCCTGAGCGCCATGGACACCGCTGCTGGGACCCAGCAGGCCTCGCTGAGCTGTGGCGAGGAGGAGACCAGGTGAGCTTGGCAGGGGCGGGGGCTGACGGCCTGTCCCTGGGGTCCTCCTGTGGAGTCGGTGGACCTTCCTGGGGACGGAGGGAAAGGAGCTGCCCACGGTGGTTCTTTGCCGTCTGTGGCTCTCAGTCACCCCCAGCCCGCTTTCAGCTCTGCGTCTGGAAGGCTCAGGGCCCGGGGCTTGTGTGGGTATGGAGCTGGCCCACATGGCTGGAGGTGGGGCGGGTGACGTGGGCCAGCGGGCCTGTGGGCACTGCTGGGCCCAGCACTGCAGTCCCCCTTGGGAAAGCCACGTGGCCGTGGCCAGTTGAGCTGCCATGGGGCAGGGAGGAGTGTGTGGCCCCGAGGAGGGGCCCTCCCTGCCCACAGCACTGCAGACGTGGCTGAAGCAGCCTCTGGGGGCAGGCTGCAGACTCTCATGGATGTTTCTGAGCGGCTGTGGAGCACAGGGAATGTTGTAGAAATAGTCGAGCCCAGTGGAGCTGTGAGGCTGCATCTGCTTGGCGGCCAAGCCAGCTGTTCTGTTTGCCGCCAGTGCAGGAGGCCGACCGGGAGCTGCCCACCGCTCTGCGTTCCCATTTGTGTGTTCAGTGCCCCCAACCCTGGTGGGAGCACAGTTGCAGCGAGGGGGCCCCTGGGGGGCCAGAGAGAGATGTGCTAGGCCAGAAATCCCTCATCCCGCCTGCTTGTGCAGTGCTCCCTTCCTCCAGAAGCATCGTCACCAAGCGGCGGTTTGCCTTCCTCACTGTGCTTTGAGGCTCTGGGGTCAGAGACGGGGCCCCGAGCAGGTCAGGCCTCACCCACCCTGTGCTCCCCCTCCTACCTGCAGCGTCCAGAGCCAGCTCGGTCTGAAGCCACATTCCCGGGACCGGTTTCCTTCCTTCTCCCAGAGGGACGCCGCGAGCAGTCCCAAGAACAGGGTGAGTGTGATGCAGACAGCCCTGGCTGGAGGCGGCCGCCACTCCCTCTGCCCAGAACGTGGAGAGTGCGGGTGGGGGGGACAGGCTGCGGACACCCAGGGACTTACCGAGCCGGGCCCCAGAGGGTGGGAAGCTGGCTCTGACCTGCACTGGAAGTGATGCACTAGAGGAGGCGTCTGCGCCAGCAGAGAAGTAACGGCCCGGGGAGAGAGGAGACACCCCCCACCCCGCAGCCTGCAGGCAACTCGGCGCAGCACGGGCCTGGGTCCGCCCTGGGTACAGAGCAGTAGCGGCCTGGGGAGAGAGGAGACACCCCCCACCCCGCAGCCCACAAGCAGCTCGGCGCAGCACGCGGGGGCTGGACCGTGCAGGCCGAGCAGGCTGAGCTGCAGGAGGAAGCCTGGGTCCTCCCGGCATCTGGCCCGGGGGCGGGAAGGTGGCTCCGGGGGCACCTGACACTGCAGTGGGGCGCTGCTGGCGGGGAGGCCTCCCTGTCGTGGCGGGGCAGTTTCCGTGGCACTGTGGCTCCTGTTGGTCCCTAAGGAGTAACAGGTTCAAGAAGTGGGTTATGTGGGCAGCTCTGTCAAAGATGCTGGACCTTTCCAAGTGTCTGCCTCCTATGTCATATTCTGGTCTGTCCTGGGGCTTGTTCCCTCCTGGTCACTGGGTTGGCTGTCTGATCCTGCCTCACACCCAAGAGGACAGGGGCCGTTTCTTCCCATGTGTGATCTCATGGAACAGGAAGAGCAGATTCCCTGTGGACCCCCCAGCCAGCAGGACTGGCTTCATCAGCTGGAATTGCTTACGTCCTGAGTGTGAGCCAGTCGTTGGCCAGAAGAACGGTGTCACCACCATTAGCTTGGCCTAGTGGGGACTTTGCCTCCTGATGGGAGGGGGGCGGCCTGAGCAGAGCCGGCGTCGGTGAGGGAGGCCCGTGACCCGCAAAGCCTGCTCCCAACCCCCGGCTGCAGGGCCCGACTAGAGCCATGGGACCAGTGAGACTCAGGTGGGAAGGGCTCCACAGTCGGGCCTGGGAGCTGCCAGCACCCCCTTGAGGAACTTGAAAAGCTTGTGGGAGGCACGGAGGGGGATGGACGGAGGCCCTGTCCTTGGGGAGGGCCAGCCTGCCCTCTGGGAAAAGCGTCCCCCGAGAGCCGCTGACGGAAGTGACTGCAGGCTGCAGGCCAGTCTCGGCAGCGGTAACTGGGCCTGTGGCCCGTTCCCTGCACAGGTCACCGTCCCCTGCAAGGTCCGTGCACATGCTTCCCCAGCACCTTTCAGGAGGCGCCCCCCTACACAGCCCCTGGAGCAGGTCAGCCTCTGCCAGCAGGGCGAGGCCCGAAGCTCCCTCCTCTGCAGAGCACCAGGGGTGGGGGGTGGCCCCGAGATTGAGTCACTGATCCAGCTCGGTGCCTGCCATACACGCAAACCGAAAATCGTCGAACCCACTGGAGCGGGCACAGCTGCTTCCGGCCACAGAAAGGAAGGCCCTGGCTCTACATTGAATGTGGAATGTGGCTCAGTCCTCCCACGGAAGTCCTGCAAGCCTGAGTGGGAGGATGTAGATGGCCAGGGAGGCCACCCCGGTGTAGGGGTGTGGGGGGAGCAGGACCCTTGGGGGTTAGCGCTGTGGGGTGGGCAGGGGCTCTGTTGCCAAGCCCCGGTGTGACCTTCTGAGCAGATGTCACATTGCTGCCGTGTGCCCCAGCTCACACCCAGCTCTCCTGTCACCTCACGAGAAGAGCCAGCTCGAGTGGCTCCCACGTGCACAGTCCTCTCTTGCTCCAGTGCAGACAAAAACCCCATGCACATGCATTAACACGCATAAGCGCGTGCACGTGTGTGTGTGTGTGTGTGTGTGTGTGTGTGTGTGTATGATCGCATGTTCCTGAGCGCTGTCCTGGGCCACTCAGCCCCTTCTCATCCCTGCTGTGTGATGGAGGGCCAGTTGCTTAGCCTCTCTGGGCAGTCCCTGCATTCAGCTGCAGCTCCGTCTGCCTGAGTCTCTGTCCGTTCTGCCCTGGGTTGCCTGGCAGGCCACTCGCCATGATATCCCCATCAGGGTGGGGGCGCTCAGCCAGTGACTCTCTGCCCCCAGAGCAACGTGCTGACCGCCGTCCTGCTGCTGCTGCGGGAGCTGGACGCCGAGGGGCTGGAGGCCGTGCACCAGACTGTGGTCAGCCGGCTCCAGGCCCTGCACAGGCAGGAGCTGCAGGAGGACGTGGAGTGACCGCCACTTGGGCTGCCACGCCTTCCTCCCGCGACCCCGTGCCCAAGCACCCGGAGATGTGGGTCCCTGCCACAGCCACGCCTCCTCTGGACCCCAGCCGAGTCCGGACATGCGGGCTGTGTCCCAGGAAGCTCAGGCCCGCCTGAGGAAGCCAAGCCCTCACTGTGGAGGGCGCCCCAGCAAAAGCAGGAAGGGCGTCGGCCACCTTGCTGGGTGCCTCCCCCGCGGGGCCCAGGTGCATGCCGGCCTGCGCAGGGGGCAACCTGGGCTTGGCTGCCACGGTCCCTAATAAATATCTTTCCAAGTCCGATCTGGAAGCAGGCGTTTCCTGGGGACAGACGTGACCTTGATGTCGTTGTGAAGGTGAGGGTGGTTGCTCACGTGCGTTTCCCCTGTCAGTTCTCTGACCCAGTTGTGGGGTAGACTGTCCGCCACGGCCGACTTCCAGAATGGTGCAGCCCTCAGAGCGGTTTCGCATCAGCCGGCCCCCACCGCTGCCGGCTGCCACGGGGGCATTTTGTGGGACCAGCAGGGTTGGAGAACGCACCTTCCTCTTCTCTCTGCCGCTTCAAGAGCCCGCAGGGTGCAGAGGGTTGTGGGGAGGGCGGGGAGAGGCCCGGGGCGGTCGGATCCAGGTGCAGCCGAGGGAGAGGCAGCTGGGTGGGGGAAGACACCCGTGCGGAGGGCCGCGGGCCTTGCTCTGACGCACAGGCCCTGACTGGTAGTGCTGCAGGCTGGGGGGCCTTCCTAGTGCCCCCCCAGCAGCTGACGATGCCTCCACAGTCCGGGGAGCGGCGTGGTGTCTGAGCCCGTAGCCGCTGGTGCTGATGTGGCTGGGACAAGAGAGGAGGTTCCCTCCGCCCCCACTCCGGGTGATGGGGACCCAGTCTCTGTAACATGTCCGTCACTGTGCAAGCAGAGGGGTGACTTGCGCGCCGTGTGCAAGCATCCAGACGGGGCGACAGTGCCCGGGAGACGGCGCGCCCCTTGAAGGGGAGGCTGCACTCAGGCCAGTGGGTTTCAAACTGCCCGGGGCCCAGAGCAGCCGCTGGGTGCCTGGCGGGGGTTCTGTCTGGGGCGTCTCTGGTTCTCTGCAGTCTGTGGTGCACGAGCAGAGGCAAGGCGTCACCGCGTGGGGGCGTCCGGGAGGAGTGGCCGCAGAGCCACCGCGCGCCCTCTGCTGCACATGTGGTCAGTTGTCGGACTCTCAATAAAGCATTCTGTTAGAGCGAGCTGGGGGTGCTTCTGTCAAATTGAGAATGCCCGCCCTTCCCCACCCACCTGGCGGGGCTCACACCGACTTCCAGCCTGCGCCATCACCAGCTGCACCCCAGTTGGGGACCTTGGGCCCCAAGCACCCCACAGCTCTGCTGAGCCAGAGACCCTCCCGCCTCTGCTCCCACAGGGTGTCCAGGGAGCTCTGAGTTTGGGGGAAGATGCACTTCGAGGTGTCCTTTGATCTTGGTGACTGGGGGCGATGTGCAGGAGGACCAGGCTGGGGAAGGAGTCTTCCGGGTGGCCGGTGGTTCTCTCCGGTGCTTGTGCTCCAAGAAGGCGTCCACGGAGGCCTCCGTCCCCCCATAGGGGGCTGAGAAATGCTCGCTGGTCCCCCGTGGGGGTTCTCGACTCAAATCAGTTGGGGAAATTAGAGACGAGACCAGGGGTCTTTGCTGCTGGCATTCTCCAAGAACAGACACACGGGCTCCAGGGGTGCCCTGGGGAGCCCGGGGTCCTGGGGGGCCCCGCCAGAGCCTGGGGGCAGCCCGGGCTTGTGAAATGGGCTGTCAGCACACATTTGGGGAGTTCTGTCCAGCTGAGGGAGCGCTGGCCTGGCTGGGAGTGGACCCCACAGTAGCCGCGCAGAGTCGAGCGGAGCTGGGCATCCACGTCCTGCAAGGGGACTTTGCTGGCCCATGCCACCCGCACCCCTGCATTTCTAGTGCGCGCTCGGCCAGGCCGTGACCAGCGTGGGCACATGGACCCCACACTTGCTGGGTGCTGTGCTCCCACATCACGTAGCCGGATCTTAGACGTTTCCCGGGAGGTTGGCTGTTCAAGTCCTGCAGGGCTGTCAGGTTTCGTGTGAGGAGGAATACTGCTTGTGTGTAAAGGGCTGAGCTGCCCGTCGCGGCGGCACTCTCCGGGGGCTGGTGGCAACGGTTCTCACCCGGGGAGCCCCACCTGTGCCCTCCCCTCCCCAGGGGCTGGCGGGGGGTGCGGGGGTGGGGACAGGGTTGGGAGAAACCTGTGAACACTACCCAGGCCGCTGGTGTAGCGTCCACATCACCCCTCCCTTCAGGATGTCCTCAAGCAGGAAAACCGGGACACTGCGGTTCACTACGCTGCGCGCACGTGCCCAACAGCCGCGGGTCCCCGTGGTGAGCGTCTTTACTGAGCCGGGGGACCGAGCACACTGGGGGGGCCAGGTTGGGGGGCTGGGACGGCGCCCTGATGCCTGCTGCTGCCCACCCCCTCCTGGCATGCAGGCCCTCGGGAGAGCCTCTCCTACGGCTCCTGCCGTGAGCACACCTGTGTGCACGAGCCTCTGGGCGGTTTCCCAGAAACGCTTCCCAGCGCTCCCCAGACCGTCAGCAGCAGAATTGTAGGAAGTGTTCAGGCTGCCAGACACAGGCCTCCTGCTTCGGTGGGTGCTTCTTGGGGTCCCGTTACCCAGTAAGATTTACTCATGGGCTTCATTCCCTGCAAAGCTCCTAGAAGTACTCGTATTCTCCAGGGCCTGAGATCGTCTGTGCATAACGGCACAGGATGCGGGAATGACGGAGGAAGGATGCATTTGTGGTCACCTGGTCCCAGAGCCTCCGGCAGCCAGGGGCTCAGGGAGCTGGGGGGGGAACGGCACCCTCCTCCACACGAGGGACAGGGGCTTCGGGGAGCTGCCCTCCAGGGCTGCCCTGCACCTTGGGGACAGCCGTCCAGGTGCAGAGCTGGCCCTGGGTTCAGGCGCTCCCCTTGCTTCCCAGCAGGCCAGCCTCAGCCCAGGGGGCTGAACAGGGGCTGGGGAGCCATGGGGGTGGGGCTGCTTCACAAGGCAGGGGGAATTACGGCTCTGCTCTCTGGACTGTGTGGATACCTGCCCAGCGCCCACGCTGCAGCAGACCCCACCGGCCCTTCCCAGCACCCTGCGCCCGCCTCAGGCAGCCAGAGAGCAATGCCCACTCCCTTGCTCACCACGTTCCTGGGGCTTACAGCACCCCGTTCCCCAGCCACGCTCCCGAGGCCTGTGTTTGGTTTCACCCCCCACCCTGTTCTGAGAACCCCCTCGGCACACACTTTCCTGCAACTGAGGCCGGGACTTGCTGTCTGTGGGATTCTCAGGTGGCCCCAAGGTCCCAGACCCCTGGTGTGCACGCCCCTTATGACCCCCACCCCCAAGTCGGGGGCTCTGTGAATATGATGGATACCCTGCATATATGGCCAAGGTGAAGGAGCTTCAGAGAGGTACTTAAGGTCTCTAACCAGCTCCCTGAGTTAATCAGAGGGGAGATTGGTCTGGGTGGGCCTGGCCTAATCAGGGAGCCCCCTCAGCCCTCCTTTACAGGTACCAACCAATTAGGGCTGAAGAGGGCTTGGGCCTTCTTTCCCTGAGCTCAGAGACCAGAAGCAGCAGACGCCCACTGCTGCCCCCAGAATTCTGCCACCAGGCAGCTCAGAAGGGCCTGAGGTCCAGGGGAGCCCATGACTGGCGGATGCCTCAGTCACGGCCGTTGGTGAGCCAAGGACCCGGCTGTGCGCACACTCCTGAGCTGTGAGGTCACAGATGGGGGTGTTGGAACATGCTGTTTGCGGTGGCTCTCAGGAAACCAGCACAGTCTCCTTGTGGGGACAGAGTCCTTGGGAACTCCAGCCTACCCCGGAGCCCCTGCCACCTGCCAGCAGCCCCGTCCCGGGCATGGCCCGCTGCATGCCCGCCCCCATCTCCGCACAGCAGGGACCTGCCGTGGGCTCCCTTCCATCCACGTTGTGCGCACCGGGCTCACAGGCAGACACATCAAGCCTTTGGCTGTGTGTCCTCCCGAGCAGACTCCACACAGCGTCCGTACTGTCGGACACAGACGCCTCCAGCATTTGTCCAGAGCCTTCCGGGGTCATGCTCAGAGGCCCACGCACACACACGCTGGGAAACGCAGAGGCCGCTTCCAGCTATCTCGGGCCACCACTCAGCTTTCTGGGACTCAGAACTGGTCCCTGGTCTCAAGGTTCAGACACTTGGGACCCTCTCCTTGGGGAACTGTCCCCTCCTCGGCCTGCCCCAGGAGCACCCACACTCATGGCAGGCAGAGTAGACCAGAGGGGCCCTCAGGCTCTGGGGCGCACGCAGTGAGGAGGGTGTGGTCCCCTGGCCTGGGCCCCCACCATGCCTGCTGCTCCCCTGGAGTGACCGAGGCACCCTGGCAAGCTCTTGGAGACGTGAAGACAGCTGGAGGGACAGAGGGCCCCAGCCTGGTCCCTAGGCCCAACCAGGAGACCCCTGCCAGGAGCCCCCGATGTGGCCTGTGAGCGTCCAAGGCCAGGGGCTCCACAAAACCTCATGGGTCCCAGACCCTCCCCCTGAGCGTCCGCAGGTGCTGAGGGCAGGAGCGCAGGCCAGGAGCAGCCTGGGACCGAGTGCCAGGTAACCACGGTGGGAACAGAAGTGGACTGTGCAGCGAGCACAGGACGGACAGGGTCCCTCGGAGAGGGCAGCTGGGTTGAGGTTCAGCTCGTCCTGGGGACCCTGGTGTCACCACCACACTGCCGAGCAAGGCTCTGTGTCACCCCCACAACTGGTGGCGGACTGGCCCTCGGCTCCCAGGGGTGGTGTTTCTGACGGCCTCCCCCATCGCCCTCCCCCCACCAGGGTCTCCCTGCAGTGCTCGCCGAGAGCAGCCACTTGCCCCAGGATCTTTGCTGTTTCTGAGACCCCAGTCCAGGCAGTGTTAGACTCAGAGCCTGGAACCAGGCTCAGAGACCCTCCTGAGACTGGGGGAGGCCAGGCCCGTGTGTGCAGGTCAGGGGCTCCCAGCGACCGCCCAGCCTCCTGGGAGGCTCCACAGGGCCTGTGTCCAGAGACTGGCCGCACTCCACAGTCAGGTGATTTTATTTCTAGAAAAGGTGGCAAGCTCGGGGCTGCACGGTGGCCAGCGCACACAGGAGCGTGCAGGGCACCACCACACGGGTGTCCCCACGCCCCCGGGGCCAGGAGGTGGGTGTCCAGGGGGCTCCGTGTTGGAGGAGAGCCCAGGAGGCAGCGGGGGTGCAGCCAGACCGAGGGGGCCGCAGCCCCCGTGCAGCCCCCGCCCAGCCCCCCGCCCGCCCGCAGGCTCCAGGGAGGGAGGAGAGGGGCCGGGAGAGGCGGGTGCGGCCGCGGCTTCAGAAGCCCTTGTCGATGCTGAGGCTGCGGCGGGTGACGTGCTCCAGCTCCCCGGACACGTAGTCGGCCATGCTGATGCGGTAATGCGCCAGCATCTTCAGCATGAGCCGCAGGTTCAGCCACCACTGCTCCCGGGGCATGCGGTGCCTGCGGCGGGGCGGGGGCAGGGCTCAGGGGCAGCCCCCTGGGGACCCCGCCCTGGAGTGCAGCCTGGCGGTGGCGGTGGCGGTGGCAGCGGGCCCGTCCCTCCCGCGCCTGCCCCCAGGACAGGCTCGGCACAGGCCAGCTGGGTGAGGGAGGCACGGGGATGGCCCTGGGCGTGGGGACGGGGCAGCCTTGTGAGCTCAGGGCAGTCCACCCCTCTCTTCAGGGGCACTCACTCAAAGTCCGTGTCCTTCTTGAGCTCGGTGACGGGGCTGAAGGCCACCGCCTTCTTCTGCAGGCCGATGACGCAGGCCGAATCGGGGGCGTTGGCAAACACACGCCCTGTGGACACAGGCTCTCGTTGGCAGCCCTGAACCCCGGGGCCTGGCAGAGGGCGAGGTCAGGCCCAGGGCCACCACCCCGCCCCGCCACGCACCATTGCGGTAGACCGCCCGCAGCTTCTCCGACATCCAGAGCATGGCCTTCACCCCGAGCTTGGTCCCATAGTTCCGGTCAAAGGGGGTCGGAGCCCCGCCCTGGAAACGCCACGGGTGAGGTGGCAGGTGCGTGCTGCCAGGAGCCCAGCAGTCTGGCCCCACTGCGACCTCAGCTGAGCCCTCCTGGGCAGCATCTGACAGCCCATCCCTTCCCACCCCGTATTTCCAGTCTGTCCCCTCTTCCTCCACCCCAGTCCGGCCTGAGAACCGTCTCCAGAGGCTGGCCTCCGTGGGCTCCCGCATCCGGCAGGCGCGGCCCAGCACCGGTGAGCACGTAATCCCCCAGAGCGGAGCCCTCCGGCTGGGAAACCACACAGCTCGGGCTCCCTGCAGGCCCACCAGGAGGCCAAGAAGGGAGGGGACCGGGCCTGTCCCTTCCTAGTGCTGAGGACTCAGCAGGACGGGAGTCTCGCCCTCCTCACCTGCACTGAGGAGTGATGAACATGGGGCGGCGGTGCCCCACGACCGCGTGCCCCATGAGCCCGTGCACAGGAAGGGGCCCTCATCCTGCCACCTCCTCCCGGACCCCTCAGCCCAGCTAGAGATGGAGGCAGAGGCCAGAACCCACGCTGCCCACCCCGGACCTGCTGCAGGTGGCCCAGGACGTTGGTGCGACAGTCAAACACGCCCTTCCCCTCGGAGGAGTACAGGTTATACAGGAACTCCGTGGTGTAGTGTTCGTGGCACTTCTCGTTTCTGCAAGGAGGGACCAGGCCTGGGTTAAGTGGCAGCCGGCTGGGCTCTCGTCCCGGACACGGAGCCCCCGCCGGGCCAGGCCACAGACCGGTCCTGGAGGAGGGCATGGCGACCCTGGTGAAAGCCCAGCCCCATCCGCCCCTGGCGAGGCCCGTCAGGCCTGGCTCCGCCCAGCTGCCCCACAGCCCGGTCCCGAAGCCCCAGCGTGGCTCAGGCAGAGCCCCTCCCGCTGGCCCAGGCTCGCCTGGCGGCCTCACCGGAGCACGAGGCCCCTCTGGATCTCCGTCTTCATCTTCTCCGTCATGTGCTCCACGTTGGCCTGAGGGCGCGGGGGACATGCAGTGTGAGCCGCAGTCAGCCGGCTGTGTGGGCAGGAAACCCCCAGACTGACCCACCCTGGAGCCCATGTGACCCGGGGGCCGCGGGGAAGCCTGCAGGCTGCAGCTCGTGGCAGGGCCCCATTGACGGGGCAGGAGGCCATGGTGGCCACAACACAGACACGGAGTGGGGGGACCGCGTGGGCCCCAGGCCGGCTCCTGTGTGTGCCCCGCTGGGGGGGTCTGCAGTGGGAGACGGGCTGGGGGCTCAGCTCACTTTTAAGTCTTGGATATTGAAAGGGTCCTCAAAGACGTAGGCGGCGTCGGCGCCCACCGCGATGCCGGTCACCGTGGCCAGGTAGCCGCAGTAGCCCCCCATGGTCTCCACGATGAACACACGGCGCTTAGTCCCCGAGGCTGACTGCTTGATGCGGTCACAGCTCTGGGGGACGGGGGCAGTCAGGGCCTTCCCTGGGCCACAGGGGGCCACTGCAGCCCGGGGACCCAGGACTCTCCCCGGAGCAGACAGTGGAGGGGCAGAGGCCAGGACAGCCCCGTGCCCCGCCGTGCCCAGGGGGTCATGGTCCTCCCTGTGTGCTCCGCACAGAGCCCTCTGACTCAGGGTCTTCCCCCGGGGCCACTGTGTGCCCGCGGACAGCAGGGTTGTCTCCAGCACCTGGTGGGTGCAGGCCAGGGATGGGGCTAAGAGGCTCTGAGGTCAGGCCAGGGAAACACTGGGCCTTCATTTTCTCATCTGTCACCGGGCAAGCGACACTCCGGCTGCCGCAGGGTCGCGGGAACAGGGGACCGGGTGACATGAAGTCCACATTCTGCAGATGCCAACAATGATGTGACACAGGATAGTTCTAACCCAAAAGGTTCAGAGTTTGAAAAGAAATTATAGCATTAAAGACTTGAGAAAAGAGAAATGAGAGCAGCAGGTTACTGGGGTCTGAGCCATAAGGTTAAACCCCAAGTAAGAGACAACCGGCAAGTGGAGGAAACTGCTCCACTGTTTGCCGAAGGATCAATGCCCTACATATGTGAACAGCACTCACAGACAACAAACTCACCGGGAGAAAAACGGGCAAAAACAGGAAAAGGTGATTTTCCATAAAACCCTCAAATTGGCAATAAAGAAAAAAGTTCAACTTCACCAGGAATTCGAGCTGTAAACTACACACAGCATCGTTCTTCCCGTCGAGACAAAGAAAACAGGGCCGTGCTGGTGCCCAGGAGGGTCAGGGGCAGTTTCAGAGGAGCCTCGGGCGGCCCACAGCCAGTGAGATGGGAGGGTGGGGCTGTACGATCATGGGGTCTCCGGGTCAGCAGATTGGGGGGGTCTCCCGAAGTCTCATTTGTCCTACTCGTATTTTCTCCTTTCTCTAGCATCACGCAGAGGCTGCTAGTTCAGCTCCTGAGGCCCCCACTCACAGAGGTGCTGACCCCTTGGGGGCAGTGGGCTCACGTGGGGTCACAGGCGGGGTGGGAGAGCCATGGGGAGGCCCCCAATGAGCCCCACACGGGCACCCACCCTTCCATGTCCCAGCCGGGGGCCTGGGCTCTCCCGTGTCCACGTGTGGCTGTTCGCTGGGCAGAACCGTGGCCTGCCGTCCACATGGGCATTAGCCCCGCTGCGTCGGTTCCGGCCCAGACAGCCCAGGTCCTCACGCCACGGTGACCCCAGAGCCACAGCCCTGCCTGCCACCCACAAGGCCTCACCCCCCGCGGCAGCCCCTCGGGGAGCTCGCCACTGCGCCCCTTGCTCCCGGGGCCGCCCCAGGCCCGCCCATGTCCTACCCAAGTGCGGCAGCGGGGCCTGGCGTCCTACCTCCATGGCGGCGTTGACGGCGGTGTCGGAACCCAGGCTATAGTCGGTGCCCGGGACGTTGTTGCTGATGGTGGCGGGGATGACGCACATGACAATGCACAGCTCCTCGTAGCGCCCGCGCGCCTCCACCAGCTGCAGCACCCCCTCGTAGGCCTGGGGGTGCACGGGCGGGCAGGGGCTCAGGGCTGCCCGCCACACTGGGCTGGGACCCGGAGGAGGCAGGACCAGGAGGAACGGGCTCCCAGGCCAGGCGCCCTCGGCCCTCCTCCCCTGCTGACCCGCCATGTGCCTGGGGTGGGGTGCCGGGACCCACCTGCTCCCGCCCCCGGGCCGTGACCAGGTGGACCCCGCCCAGCTAGCTGTGCCGCCGTCAGCCAGGGAGGCCGGACTCCAAGGACAGGAAGGAGGCCCACCCTGCTGTGACCCCATCCACTGGGGCAGGCGGCAGGGGGCTGCCCCCCGCCCCGGGAAAGGGCAAGAACGAGCAGGTGTCATTTACGGGGGCTGACCGAGCACCAGTGTCACCCCAGGGGTGGGCGGAGATGCTCAGAACGCCGCCGCAAGCTGCACCAGGGACCCCACCTCACAGGAAGGGGACAGGCCAGAGCAGCGAGGGAACACACAAGGCGGCCATGGGACTCGCCGCCCCAGGCTGCCCACCCCCACCAGGAGGCGTGGC
>NW_024426552.1:2087882-2093964 GCF_017311325.1 Ursus maritimus
CAGGGTCGCGGGAACAGGGGACCGGGTGACATGAAGTCCACATTCTGCAGATGCCAACAATGATGTGACACAGGATAGTTCTAACCCAAAAGGTTCAGAGTTTGAAAAGAAATTATAGCATTAAAGACTTGAGAAAAGAGAAATGAGAGCAGCAGGTTACTGGGGTCTGAGCCATAAGGTTAAACCCCAAGTAAGAGACAACCGGCAAGTGGAGGAAACTGCTCCACTGTTTGCCGAAGGATCAATGCCCTACATATGTGAACAGCACTCACAGACAACAAACTCACCGGGAGAAAAACGGGCAAAAACAGGAAAAGGTGATTTTCCATAAAACCCTCAAATTGGCAATAAAGAAAAAAGTTCAACTTCACCAGGAATTCGAGCTGTAAACTACACACAGCATCGTTCTTCCCGTCGAGACAAAGAAAACAGGGCCGTGCTGGTGCCCAGGAGGGTCAGGGGCAGTTTCAGAGGAGCCTCGGGCGGCCCACAGCCAGTGAGATGGGAGGGTGGGGCTGTACGATCATGGGGTCTCCGGGTCAGCAGATTGGGGGGGTCTCCCGAAGTCTCATTTGTCCTACTCGTATTTTCTCCTTTCTCTAGCATCACGCAGAGGCTGCTAGTTCAGCTCCTGAGGCCCCCACTCACAGAGGTGCTGACCCCTTGGGGGCAGTGGGCTCACGTGGGGTCACAGGCGGGGTGGGAGAGCCATGGGGAGGCCCCCAATGAGCCCCACACGGGCACCCACCCTTCCATGTCCCAGCCGGGGGCCTGGGCTCTCCCGTGTCCACGTGTGGCTGTTCGCTGGGCAGAACCGTGGCCTGCCGTCCACATGGGCATTAGCCCCGCTGCGTCGGTTCCGGCCCAGACAGCCCAGGTCCTCACGCCACGGTGACCCCAGAGCCACAGCCCTGCCTGCCACCCACAAGGCCTCACCCCCCGCGGCAGCCCCTCGGGGAGCTCGCCACTGCGCCCCTTGCTCCCGGGGCCGCCCCAGGCCCGCCCATGTCCTACCCAAGTGCGGCAGCGGGGCCTGGCGTCCTACCTCCATGGCGGCGTTGACGGCGGTGTCGGAACCCAGGCTATAGTCGGTGCCCGGGACGTTGTTGCTGATGGTGGCGGGGATGACGCACATGACAATGCACAGCTCCTCGTAGCGCCCGCGCGCCTCCACCAGCTGCAGCACCCCCTCGTAGGCCTGGGGGTGCACGGGCGGGCAGGGGCTCAGGGCTGCCCGCCACACTGGGCTGGGACCCGGAGGAGGCAGGACCAGGAGGAACGGGCTCCCAGGCCAGGCGCCCTCGGCCCTCCTCCCCTGCTGACCCGCCATGTGCCTGGGGTGGGGTGCCGGGACCCACCTGCTCCCGCCCCCGGGCCGTGACCAGGTGGACCCCGCCCAGCTAGCTGTGCCGCCGTCAGCCAGGGAGGCCGGACTCCAAGGACAGGAAGGAGGCCCACCCTGCTGTGACCCCATCCACTGGGGCAGGCGGCAGGGGGCTGCCCCCCGCCCCGGGAAAGGGCAAGAACGAGCAGGTGTCATTTACGGGGGCTGACCGAGCACCAGTGTCACCCCAGGGGTGGGCGGAGATGCTCAGAACGCCGCCGCAAGCTGCACCAGGGACCCCACCTCACAGGAAGGGGACAGGCCAGAGCAGCGAGGGAACACACAAGGCGGCCATGGGACTCGCCGCCCCAGGCTGCCCACCCCCACCAGGAGGCGTGGCGCCTCACCTGCCTCTCCCCTCCATCCCCCTGCGCCCCCCCCACCAGCACCCAGTTGCCGGCATCATTAAACTCTGTGAAGCTACACTGAACCCCGTGGCCCCCATGCGTCCGGCTGGCCCGTGGACTTCCCTGCACACGGGGTTTCCAGCAGAGCAGACACTCCGGAGTCCTCGCCCCGCCCTGGTCCCCTGCAGGGCCCTCACCTCAAAGCCACCGATGACCAGCAGGGCGTGGATATTGTGGGTACGGATGTTTCCCACGATTTTCTCCATGTAGCTCTTGGGCAGCGTCCTGCAGTGGGCACAGACCGGATGAACGCAGGCAGAACGCCAGGCCGCAAGGACCTGCGTCCACACGGCAGCCGACGCGGGGACAGCGGGCCCTGGACGGGGTGTGATTCCCTTCAGAGGTGGTGGCAGAGGCTCAGTGCCAGCGGACATGTGGGGCCAGCAGTGGGACGGGGAGGCCTGAGCACCGGCGAGGGGTGGGGTGGGGTGCTCTCCTCCTGCCCGCCCGGAAGCCCACTTCCTGCCCGAGACGATGCTCTCCGCTGGCATGGGGCCACCCGGGCAGCTTTCCTCTGCACAGGTGACCTCAGCGAGCTCCCAGCCACAAAGGGGCAGGCAGGAGGTCTGCAGCCCGCTCTGGGCAGGCCACCAGCCAGAAGCGGGGACCCAGTCCAGGGCCGCGGGGTGGGTGTCCCCTTGTAGCTCCCACCCCTCCTGAGCCTGCTCTCTGGGTTTCCCACCCCAACTGCCCACGGTGGCCAGCAAGCCAGGGCGCTCGGCCAGCAGCTCACCTCTTGGTCCCCAGCATGGAGCCGCCGCGGCCAAGCCAGCCAGCCACGTCATGCCAACTAACTTCTTGTACCTGTGGGGGCGGGAGGAGGGTGCAGCCTCAGGGGGACAGGCCAGGGGCACTCACCCATTCTTCCTCAGGTGACAGCCCTGTGCTCAGTGCGAGTACATCCGAGAGGGGATAGAGGCTGTGCCGGGCGCTGACCAGCGCACTGTAGATGCCACGGGGGCTGGCCCCTCTCCTGAGGGCCTGTTATCTGCCTTCTTTGTGGACCTGACCTGGGCCATCGCCTGGGACCTCATACCGTGAGCCCCTGGTCCTTGTTCGCTGTGAGCAAGCTGGGGGTGGGTCACACCACGACACACACGCGCCACCACGGCAGGCGCCGGGCCACGTCCCCGCTGCCGGCACAGCCGCACCTACCTGACCCTTGGCCAGGCCTTCGAAGCCATCGTGCACGACATACACTGTGTGGCCCTGGGAGATGCCGGACCGCACCGCCGAGCGCACCGCCGCGTTCATGCCAGCCGCCGGGGCCCCCACGTTCAGGATGGCCAGGGAGAAGTTGGTCTTCAGAGAAGACAAAGGGGACAGGAAGGTGAGCACGGGGCCAGGGAGCAACCAGCGGACCCAGACGGGAGTCAGTGAGCGCGCAGCTTCCGGAACCGGGCCCAGGGTCTCGAGGCTGCCCGCACTGTCCCGCGAGTGGACTCCCCTAGGAACGACATATGTCAGCCCTACAACTTCCACGAGTGTGTGGCCAAGACCCAGAGGAGCCATGGAGCAAGCTCGGCTCATGACCTGCCAGGGCCTTGGCCAAAGGCGTCAGCAGGACTTTGGTGGCCCTCAGCCAAGCGCGGCTTGGCGGTGCAGGTGCAGCCAGAGTCAGCGCCTGTCTGGAAGCGTCCAGCAATCACCCCGCACTCCGGGCTCAGGGCAGCCGGAGCCCCAAGTGCCTGGTGAGCAGCACAGATGCACAGCGAAGGGGCCACAGATGTCGCGGAAGCTCTCTAGGAGCCACGTTAATAAAGTGCAAGGAAGCGGGTGACAGTAGTTTTAGTAGTAGGTTTGGGTTAACGTGACAAACCAAAATATCACCTCAACCTCAGATCAGCATGAGAAACTCCCCATGGGCTCTCAGACCCGCTTTCCAGACCGTGTCCCCAGAGCCCAGCATGTGCTGGGCAGCTGCGTCCCGAGTGCTCCGTGACATGTGGCCGGCCAGCAGCTCTGCCAGGCAGCGTGGCTCTAGCGTGTCTGGGAACACAGCCCTGCCGCCCCAGACGCGGTCACACCGCAGCGGTTCCAGGAGGGGAGAGCACTCTGCCGGACTGGGGGTGCGGCCCATCCCTGACTAGCTCCTGGGACCAATGGCGGCCAGGACCCCACTGTCCGGGACGGTCTCAGTGGGACCCTTCCCTTGGCCCCAGGGTTTCAGAAACAAGTCCTGCTATCATCCTTATTTTGAAAAAAGCCCCTTTCACGAGGCTTTCAGCTACTTTAGAACATTTCATAAGAGCTCAATCTGCTCTGTCCTGACTTAAACCTGTGGGCCTGACTCAATTTCCTTCAGCTGTTGGCTCAGCAAGCGGCCAAGGTCCCCCCCGGGCCCAGACGCCGGCTGTTTGGGCGGGCTGGTCAAGCGACAGCCATGCCTCTCAGCTCACAGCTCAGACCCCAGACAGACGGAGGGTCCCCGGGCTCCCTGGGCCAGCTCCGAGCTCCCTGCTTCCTGGGCGCACCCTGACCCCGCGGGTGGGCAGCCCCCGGCAGCGGGGGCGGGCTCGAGGCGGTGACGGTGAGTGACCGAGGGTCCCGCGGCTCACACCACCTCACCTTCTCTTTGGAGACCTTCTGGTGTGCAAGCAGCTTGTAAATGTTCCAGTTGTTCTCAAAGCTCCTGCAAAGGAAGCCGGTCATGCATCATGCAGCCCACAGCCCACGGCCACACGCTCAGCACAGCCGCCCCATGGCCTGCCGTCAGCCACGGAGAAGGGTAGCACGGGCGCGCCCGCCACCCCATCCCTGGCACAATCGCTGGCTGGGCACCGCCGCCGGGCGGCAGAACAGCCCTGCAGAACACTGGCCTCGCCCTCAGCAAAGCGAGTGCCCCACACCCAGCCTGTGCCGGGTCGGGCCCGGAGGGCGCAGGAGGCAGGGCGAAGTCAGAGCTGCAGGTCCAGTCCCCAGCGCCGGCGCCGCCAGGCCAGGCCTGCTCCCACTGCTTCCTTCTGACGACCCCACCGGACGGCCTCTCCGCTCCGCCCTGCACGGCAGCTCCTGCCCACAGCCCGCCAGCTTCCCAGTCGCAGGGACCGCTGAGCCCCCGTTCCTGCTGTTCCACTCCATGCTGCTTGGCCACACACTCAGCAGGAAGGGTCTCAGGAGACGTGCAGCTCCACATCTCCAGGCACAGCCGTGTGTGAGCCACGCGGGAGTCTGCCATGGGCCCGCCGAACACACCGCCGCTCCGGCTCCAGGCCCCGCGAGGCCCTCACCTGCCGCGGAGCTGGATGGCCTCGTCGAACCTCTTCTCATCCATGGCCTTCTGCACCTCCTTTGTCTAAACGAAACAAGAAACCCAGACTGCAGGAGGCCTGGTGCACACTCACAGCGGCCGCCCGACCCATAGCCTCCGACACCCTGAGGCCACGACAGGAGGTGGCCGCAGGTAACAGGAGCAGCAGGACCCAGGGAGACAGGGTGGGAGGGACTTGTGCAGCAGGCCCACTGGGTGGGGCCCCGAGAGGCCCTGGAGGGACAGGTGGGCCTGTGGGGAACGGGACCCAGCAGCGCAGAGCAGGGCTGCCTCTCTTGGGAGCCCCACCTGGCCCCCTGGGGCAGGGCAGAACTTACCACCTGCACACACTCCATGAGGGGCAGCCGCACGGACTGGTTCCCCGAGAGGCTGACCACGCAGGCCTGCGTGTCCGGTGTGGCCTCCAGCAGCGCCATGACCGCCTCCATGCCCATCTTGCTGCTCTGAGCGGGGAGAGGGGCGGGCCGGCGGTCTCAAGCAGGTGTAGCCCCTCCCTGAGCCACGAGCGCATGACCCTTCTCGGCTCTGGGGCCACACTGAGCCGGCCCCCACGCCATGCACCCAACGTCCCTTCACCCTCAGCTTTCAAAGGCCCCGCCCCCAACACACACACACTGGTCAAAGCTTCTAGAACAGGTGGCACCAGAAAGGACATCATATGACCACCACTCACAAGAGCACTGCCGGGGGCTCGGACAGCCCTGGGAGGCAGGCTCGTCCCCCCCACAGTCACAGCCTGACAGCAGCAGGTGGAAGCCGGAGCCTGTTTCCAGGGCTCTTTCCGGTATAACAAGGCTTCTCGCTTGGGCCTCCGTGTTATGGAGACGGGCTGAGGGGCCAGGCTAGCCAGAACACGCAGGAACGGCCCTCCTTGGGGACAAATCACACAGGCGGACCCCGGCACAGCCAACGGGAACAGATGGTGCACGAGAAAACAAGGCCCGCGGTCACAGTGGCCTGCCCAGCGAGCAAGGCGGGCGCCACCCTGCCTCAGCTGCACCCGCGGACAGTGCTCCTGGG
>NW_024426552.1:2093974-2108540 GCF_017311325.1 Ursus maritimus
GCGGTCACACCGCAGCGGTTCCAGGAGGGGAGAGCACTCTGCCGGACTGGGGGTGCGGCCCATCCCTGACTAGCTCCTGGGACCAATGGCGGCCAGGACCCCACTGTCCGGGACGGTCTCAGTGGGACCCTTCCCTTGGCCCCAGGGTTTCAGAAACAAGTCCTGCTATCATCCTTATTTTGAAAAAAGCCCCTTTCACGAGGCTTTCAGCTACTTTAGAACATTTCATAAGAGCTCAATCTGCTCTGTCCTGACTTAAACCTGTGGGCCTGACTCAATTTCCTTCAGCTGTTGGCTCAGCAAGCGGCCAAGGTCCCCCCCGGGCCCAGACGCCGGCTGTTTGGGCGGGCTGGTCAAGCGACAGCCATGCCTCTCAGCTCACAGCTCAGACCCCAGACAGACGGAGGGTCCCCGGGCTCCCTGGGCCAGCTCCGAGCTCCCTGCTTCCTGGGCGCACCCTGACCCCGCGGGTGGGCAGCCCCCGGCAGCGGGGGCGGGCTCGAGGCGGTGACGGTGAGTGACCGAGGGTCCCGCGGCTCACACCACCTCACCTTCTCTTTGGAGACCTTCTGGTGTGCAAGCAGCTTGTAAATGTTCCAGTTGTTCTCAAAGCTCCTGCAAAGGAAGCCGGTCATGCATCATGCAGCCCACAGCCCACGGCCACACGCTCAGCACAGCCCATGGCCTGCCGCTCAGCCACGGAGAAGCTGGGCACGGGCGCCGCCCGCCACCCCACTCTGTGGCTACAATCGCTGGCTGGGCACCGTCGCCGGGCGGCAGAACAGCCCTGCAGAACGCGGGGCCCACTCGCCCCCTCAGCAAAAGCGAGTGCCCCACACCCAGCCTGTGCCGGGTCGGTGGCCCGGAGGGCGCAGGAGGCAGGGCTAGGGAAGTCAGAGCTGCAGGTCCAGTCCCCCAGCGCCGGCGCCGCCAGGCCAGGCCTGCTCCCACTGCTTCCTTCTGACGACCCCACCGGACGGCCTCTCCGCTCCGCCCTGCACGGCAGCTCCTGCCCACAGCCCGCCAGCTTCCCAGTCGCAGGGACCGCTGAGCCCCCGTTCCTGCTGTTCCACTCCATGCTGCTTGGCCACACACTCAGCAGGAAGGGTCTCAGGAGACGTGCAGCTCCACATCTCCAGGCACAGCCGTGTGTGAGCCACGCGGGAGTCTGCCATGGGCCCGCCGAACACACCGCCGCTCCGGCTCCAGGCCCCGCGAGGCCCTCACCTGCCGCGGAGCTGGATGGCCTCGTCGAACCTCTTCTCATCCATGGCCTTCTGCACCTCCTTTGTCTAAACGAAACAAGAAACCCAGACTGCAGGAGGCCTGGTGCACACTCACAGCGGCCGCCCGACCCATAGCCTCCGACACCCTGAGGCCACGACAGGAGGTGGCCGCAGGTAACAGGAGCAGCAGGACCCAGGGAGACAGGGTGGGAGGGACTTGTGCAGCAGGCCCACTGGGTGGGGCCCCGAGAGGCCCTGGAGGGACAGGTGGGCCTGTGGGGAACGGGACCCAGCAGCGCAGAGCAGGGCTGCCTCTCTTGGGAGCCCCACCTGGCCCCCTGGGGCAGGGCAGAACTTACCACCTGCACACACTCCATGAGGGGCAGCCGCACGGACTGGTTCCCCGAGAGGCTGACCACGCAGGCCTGCGTGTCCGGTGTGGCCTCCAGCAGCGCCATGACCGCCTCCATGCCCATCTTGCTGCTCTGAGCGGGGAGAGGGGCGGGCCGGCGGTCTCAAGCAGGTGTAGCCCCTCCCTGAGCCACGAGCGCATGACCCTTCTCGGCTCTGGGGCCACACTGAGCCGGCCCCCACGCCATGCACCCAACGTCCCTTCACCCTCAGCTTTCAAAGGCCCCGCCCCCAACACACACACACTGGTCAAAGCTTCTAGAACAGGTGGCACCAGAAAGGACATCATATGACCACCACTCACAAGAGCACTGCCGGGGGCTCGGACAGCCCTGGGAGGCAGGCTCGTCCCCCCCACAGTCACAGCCTGACAGCAGCAGGTGGAAGCCGGAGCCTGTTTCCAGGGCTCTTTCCGGTATAACAAGGCTTCTCGCTTGGGCCTCCGTGTTATGGAGACGGGCTGAGGGGCCAGGCTAGCCAGAACACGCAGGAACGGCCCTCCTTGGGGACAAATCACACAGGCGGACCCCGGCACAGCCAACGGGAACAGATGGTGCACGAGAAAACAAGGCCCGCGGTCACAGTGGCCTGCCCAGCGAGCAAGGCGGGCGCCACCCTGCCTCAGCTGCACCCGCGGACAGTGCTCCTGGGCTCCGAGGCTGTCTGCGCCTTGCGAGGGGAGGCACCGACTGCTCGGGTCCGCGTCAGGAACACCCGGGGAAGCAAGCTCCCGTGCTCTCAGGAGCACGGCACAGACAGCTCGTTGGGGAGATCCGGGGTCCCTGAGCTCAGGCTCTGCACCTGCGGTGCCGCTCGCCGTGTGCAGGAGTGGCCCTGTGGGCACGGGGCTCGGGACCAGCACAGAATGCTGCCTCCCTGCCCATCCTCGGTCTCCGACCCAGGCGTCTCGCGCCGTCCACCAGCTTCTACAGACTGGCAGCCCAGCCTGCTGTCCTGCAGGGAGGGGAGACTGAGAGCCGTCCCCGCACACCTCTGCTCCCAGGCTCGGTGGAAGGCCAGTGCTTGGCCCTCAGGAGGCTCTCCTGAGCGCACCCCTGCAGCCTCACCTGCAGATGAGGGGGCAGAAAGCACCCAGCCGGGTGGACCAGTGTCCCTGCTGCTCCGTGTGGGACTGGGGGGGGACACCACCTGGGGGCCTCCTGGGGAAGGCAGGTGCAGCTCGCCGCAGGCCCCAGGCCCAGCGCGACCAGCCCTCCTGGGTGGGCACTTTACCCCCCGTGGGGCCTTTCCGGACCCCCAGACCCTGTCTCCACTGGTGGCACAGGATTCCCACTTGGCAGAGGACCAGGTGGGACCCAGCAGTGATGAGGACGGTGATGGCGCTGAGGCCACACTCCAGGCCTCTGCAGCCCCAGCGCCTCCCCCAGGCCCTAAGAGCTGTGGAACCGGACTCAAAACCAACCGACGTCAGACCCTAGAAGGGCTGAGCCGTGCACCTTGCCCTCTGTGCAGCCCCCCCTTTCCTAGAGACCTGCTGAAAGCCATTGCCAGGGGGCTGGGAGCCGAGGTTGCTGAGGCAGCGGGGATGGATGCCATCAAGACACAGGACCCCCGCCCCGCGTTTCCCACCACGCAGAGAAATGGGCCACGCGTCGGTCTCCTCTGTGAGAGCGACAGCGGCGAGGAAATGCCCACCACACTCACCCCCAAGCCCAGGGCCACACCCAGGGCCAGGGCCAGGCCCCACCTACCAGGATGCGGTCGAACGCCGAAGGGGTCCCTCCCCTCTGCACGTGGCCCAGCACAGTCACACGCGTGTCGAAACCCAGCCTCTGGACAACCAGCTGCTCGTCGGGAGAGAGTCAGGGGGCCCGTGGGTTCAGTGCCCACCCCACGGGCCCCCCACCCTGGTCCTCGCCCCTCCCCATCCTCAGGGATGCTGGGGTGTCAGCTCCCCCGGGGTCCCTGCAGAGCCAGCTCAGGATTCAGGCCCACAGTGAGTGTGGACGTGTGCAGCCGTGTGAGTGAGTGTGGACGTGCATGGCCGTGTGAGTGAGTGTGGGCATCCCTGCAGCCTGGGGTCCTGGCTGCCGCCGCTTGTCATGGTTTAACCCATCGGGTCAGGCTTCGCCAGGCCTATGACTCTGGGCCCTCGGTGCAGACTCAGTGGACGGGCTGGCTCCTGACTAGGGACACACAGGCTGGACAGCCTAAGAAAGGGCACAGAGGCTCCCGGGGCTGTGCCCTATCAGGAGGCCAGGGGCCCAGGGCCCTGGGGTGGAGCACAGCAAGTGGGTGGAGGTCACAGGAAGAAGGACTCCCCACAGAGTCAGTTATTCGGCTGTGAGTCCGGCACTGGGTGGGGGTCACTGTCACCAAGGGGACAGCAGGGGTGGGGCCCTGTCACAATGATGTTGGTGGGGCCTGGACTCGGCCTTGGGGATGGGGGTTGGGCCTGCCCTGCAGGGAACATATTCTGAACAAAGACTAGAACCCGGGGGGGTAGGTGGCTCCCAACAGACGAGGGGGCCCAGCCCACTCGGGGAGTCCCCCGGCATGCCCACCCCACATCTGGCTATCATTGGGAACGAGGAAGCAGGCTCCAGGAGCCTGCTGTCCATGGGCCCCAGCAAGAGCACTTGCGGACTGGAGATAAAGGGGTGTCCGCCCCCACCGAGGCCCCACCCATCCCATGTGACCCAACCCCCTCCCCAAAACTCACATCCTTCACGTAGCGGGAGGAGATGGGCTTCCCGTTGCGGTCAATGGCGCCCTCGGCAATGATGATGATGTTAAGTCGGGACCCCCTGCTCCGAGTCTAGGTCAGAGACCGCAGGGCTCAGCCGCCAGCCTGCGGTCGCCCGCCCCCGATGCTGCAATCCACACACGTCCCGGGGTCCACGCCAAGGGGCCCACCGTCCACACGAGCAGGGGTGAGGGGTGGACTGAGAGGAGGGGCCCCTGCTGCCCCTCCTGGGGGTGGGGAGGGGCTGGAGGAGGGCTGGCGAGTGGGGTGCGGCAGGGGAGCGGGCACCGGCAGATGGCGCGGCGGGGATTTGGTGCAGGTGCTCCCGTGAAAGCAGTCACGGCAGGAGGCCACGTGGCGCTGCGGCCTCCCCAGGACTCGGGCTGCCGGCAGGGACGGAGGGGCAGAGGGGCCCTCGATGTAGCTATCCGAGCCCACCCTGCCAGCGACTAACCTGGGACCCTGAGGTCACCTCCGAGCCTCAGTTTCCTTATCCTTAGAATGGGGTGACCTCACAGTGCTGGCCCCCAGCCAGGGCTTCCTGGATGCCCCACACCCCTGGAGTGAGACCCCCTCTCCTCCCCAGGCCATGGAGGGTCGAAGGTGGCGCCGAAGGGACCACCTGCACCAGCCCTGGATAGGACTAATCATCGCAAACCCAAAGCTCTCTGGGGAAAGCCCTTTCCAGTCATTTATTTATTCAAAAATATTCAAACTATTCACTCTGGCCCACAAGCCGTGTTTGCCCCGCAGCATCCAAAGAGCCTCAGAGAGAAAGAGGGCCAGAGCAGCTCCTGTGAGCCCCAGTGCAGTGGGAGGGCAAGGTGGAAGTGGAGGGCTGCCTGGGGGAGGGGACACTGCTGCAGATGATCTGAGACAGGGCTGCAGATGGAGAAGAGTCGGGGGGGGCGGTGCGGAGAGTGGGTAACCTCTGCACCTCACAGGTGAGGAATCTGAGGCTCAGGGAAGCTGAGGGAGCGTCCAAGGGTCTCACACAGAGCAGGAAAGACCCTGAGTGCAGGCCACTTCCAGAAAGGCCCGGCCCCAGGTTCGCAGCAAGTGAGCCAAGGCCAAGGTCAGCCAGGGACCACGCTACCAAGCCCCGCTCCACATGGTCAAGGCCACGGGGCCCCCGCTGAAGGAAAGGACTCCACCCAAGGACAGAACATGGCCTCTGGCCAGCCCTGCCCGCTGGGCTCCACGTGGCCCTGCCCTTGGCCTCGCTGGCCTGGGCACAGATGCAGTGCAAGGGGCGGGCAGGCGCATGGGCAGCGGATGGACTGATGCTGCCACCACCCCATGGGGACAGGGACACTGAGCGCCAGCCCCAAGCCCACCCACCTGTCCCCGAGAGGCCTGAGGGCCTGGGCACTGACGCCCCAGGGCTTCGGAACTGAAGAAAGCGCCAAGCCTCTGGACAGCCTCAGTGCTTACCCTGGGGGCGCAGCCCCAGCCTGAGTGTAAACTTTGGGGCTCAATCTCAGGGACCCCCACCTTAAATCCAGACCACAGCCTCTTGATCTGAAGGCCCCCTCCCGACCTCAGGGCCCTCTTGTCCACCGCTGAGCCCCGGCCTGGCCGGGGGGCCAACCTGTGCTGGCTGGGGCATCTTGGGGGTCCCCAGCACAGTGTCTGCCTGGTCTGCATCAACACCCCGACTCCACCCTGAGGGGCCCAGAGTTGCATCCCAGGCACTCCGCTCATCCCCCAGACAAGGCCTCAGCCCCCAGCTGCCTCTCCATCCTCTCCTGCCTCCACGGCCCGCTGGGGGCCTCATCTTCTGGGGCCACTGCCCCGTGTCCCATCCACCCATCTTCAAGGGACACCTCCGTTGGCTCAGGCTCAGTGGCCTCGGCCCCCGGGAAGCCAGCATGACCATGACCCACTGCCCACTCCCCACGTCAGCACTGACCACGAGGAGCTAAGCCCAGGGCACCGTCCCAAGCATCGGCCCCCTCTGCCTCCTCTGCCCAAGGATGCGCCCTGGGGGACACCGGCCCCGTGCGTCCAAGCGGCTCGCGCCAGGGACCCCCGCAAGAAGGCCGTCTGCACTCACCTCCCCCAGCCGCTCGCACATGAAGTTCTCCCAGCCATCCTCGGGGGGCGCCTCAGGAATGAACAGCCAGTCGGCCCCTGAGGCCAGGGCGGACACCAGCGCCAGGTACCTGGAAAAGCAGGAGGGTCAGGGGCTACAGTGGGCGGTGGGGTGCAGCCCTGCACCACGATCCAAACCTGGCTCATGGGAGGTACGGCTCTGAGCCACATCCAGCCCCAAAACCAGGCCTCGCCACACCCCGAACTCTCAATTCTACAGCATGAGGTCAGCATCTGCTACGTTCCAGGCTCCGTGGAGGGGCCACAACCCACGGCTACGCCCCAACAGCCCCTCCTCCACTGACCAGGGCAGCCCCCCTTACCCGCAGTGCCGTCCCATCACCTCCAGCACAAAGGTCCTCTGGTGGCTGTGGACACGGAACGGGGAGGAAGGCGTCAGTGCTGCACCCCGGGGAGCTGTCTGCACGGCCCGGGCCGGCCTAGCACAAGCAGCCTCGGGGCATGGGAGCAGGGCCACGCTGCCCACGGCCCCAGCCCTGCCATGGAAATGCCCTGGCGACCCAACAGACTCAGGAGCAGCCGAGGGACAGACAGCCCATCCCACTCCCAGGGCGGCCGGGTCTCTGCACGAAAGGCCACCCCCCCCCCCCGGGTTCACCCCCAGCCTTTGGGCCGGTTTCCACGGATCTGCTCCCACGGCTGAGGGCCACTCACCTTGCCTGGGTCTGGCAGTCCCTGGCCAGGAGTCTGAGCGACTCCTGAGGGGTGCACCCCTACCCCGGGGCCGGCGGGCAGCCTAACAAAGACCGCATACAAAGCTAGGGTCCCTGCCGACCCCGCGCAGCAGCGGCCTCAGCCCTGGGAGCCGCTTGCCTGGTCGGGGGGTGCTCACAGCCTTGCTCACCTCTGGGCAGTGGTGGTGATGGCGTCAATGACCTCCATGATGCGGTGCAGGGCCGAGTCCGTGCCGATGGTCATGTCAGTGCCGCAGAAGTCATTGTCGATGGAGCCCACCAGCCCCGCGATGCTCAGATGCGAGTACGTCTGTGCCGTGCTCTCCGAGATCTTGCCTGGGAGAGGAAGCAGCCCTGAGGCCCCGTCGGCCGGCCATGCTCCCTTGGCCCCCAGCCCCCAGGTGTGGGGCCCCGGCAGGTCCCAGGCTCAGTCCCCAGGTCCTACAGCAGGGGTGGGGCGGCTCACCCGCAGAGGCTGAGCCCCAGAGACTCCCGGGGAGCCTGGGAGAGTGCACCTCTCCTCTCCAGGTCCAAGAGGTCAGTTTCCAACTGGCAACACTGGGACTCCGCATCTTCAATGTGACAAGGTCCTTAACCCATGTCCGGGATTCAATTACAGATAGGACGTGTCCACGCGGTGCAGGATGTCACCCGGGAACTGCTGTCCACCACCAGGAGCACGGAGCTGCCTGGGGGTCCCTGACGCTGTGTCCCCAGAGGCCTTGGGCTCAAACACCAACGTCCTCACTACTAGCCACACCCGCCTAGCGCTCCGGGAGACGGCCAGGGATGCCCTGACCTTGGGCTGGGCCAGGCCCACTCCTCCCCGCCAGCGGCCAGACGCATCCCACATCCTCAGGTCCCCACGACCTCGTCCTGCCTGTTCCCGCTGGGCCCCCGACCCACCTGCCCCCACCAGCTCCTCCAGCAGGCTGCCCCACTCGCTACGGAAGATGTTGGCGCCCGTGAGGCTGCCGTCCCCGCCGATGACGCACAGGTTGGTGATGCCACGCTGTACGAGGTTGTAGGCCGCTGCCAGGCGTCCCTCCCGAGTGGTGAAGGCCTTGCAGCGCGCGCTGCCGATGACGGTGCCACCCTGCACGGACGAGACGGGAGCCTTGGCGTACGCGGGGGCACCAGGGGGACCCCGGGACCGGAGGACCTCGCAGACCCGAGAGAGAGAAAGGAGTCCAGGGGCTTCTCTGGATGCCTGGGAGGTGTCCCCACCTCTTGGGGTCCTCCTTGCACTTACAACGAGGAGAAGAATGCCCTCGTGTCAGGCTCAGGAAGTTCAAACAAGGTGGTGCAGAGAGAAGGCTCCGGAACCTGCCATGTGCGTGCACACGTACACGCACGCACACGCACGCACATACCCATGTGTGTGTGCACACATACACACCCACGTGCACACGCACGCACGCACACAGGCCAGCCGCCAGCGCAGGCGGCTCCCTGAGCCGCCAGAGAAGCATGCCTTCAGCAGCTCGGCCCCGGCCAGCTTGGGTCTGGGGCTCCCTGAGAACGCGGCCCATGGCACACACCCGCAAGCCCACTGCGCTCCGGCCAGACCTGGACAGCACAGTGCTGTGTCCCGCCACGCTGCTCGTGAGACCTGCTAGGCCGGGCCCCGGGCCCCAGACTTAGTGGGCCTGGCGCAGCGGCACCACCCTGGAGGCCGGGACCAAATCCTCCCTCCTCTGCCCCCCACAGCGCCTCCGGGGCCGGGGAGGGGGGACGGCAGGGGGCCTCGCGGTGGCCCTCAGGAAAATGCTCAGCTCTCCTCCCCGGGCCCCTCCTGCCCCTCTGTCCCCTCCTCCTCCTCCTGCCTCCATGCTCGGGCTCCCCACTCCTCCCCAAACGCCAGCTCTTTCTGGGCCGCTGCACCTGCCTACCTTCCATGCTGCCTCACGGCCCAGCTTAGGACGTGGCCCAAAGCCCCTTCGCCAGGGCCACTCGCTCAGAACAGAGAGGCCACCACCATCCTCAGACACAGGGGTAGAGCAGAGCAAATGGCGAGATCGGGGTCTGCAGCCTGAGGGACGCCTCCCTAGACCCCCTGGGGTGGAGGACAAGGTAGTGACCAGGTCACAGCCCCACTCCAGGACACGGTGGGGAGGGTCTAGTGAAGCCCACGAAGGAGGGTCATCCATGTCCCAGTGGACTGACCAGAACAGGGACAGCAAAGTGGCCCTATCCCACAGGCGCCTGGGGGAGTGGGGTCCATCAGGAACGCCTGCCCTGGGCAGGAGGGGGGGGCAGCACCCACAGGGTCGGCCGTGCCTGGGCACCCCCCACTGCTCTCGCTGACCCATTGGGGGCTTACAGTGATGACCGGCCACTTGAACAAACAGGGCATCAGCTGGTGGCCAGGATAAACAGGTGACAAGTGCCCACACGACCCGGCGCTGGGGGAAGGCGAGGTTCCAAGACCCCGTCTCCTAAGAAGCCCGGCCGAGCAAGGTGCTCCACCCCTGCCCCCTGCAAGCTGGAGAAAGACACCAGCTTGCCGGCTGCCTCAGTCACTGGAAAGCACAGCGTGATGACCGAGGGGAAACCAGGCGGAGGGAGGGTGGGAGAGGCCACTCGGAGGCCGTGGCACACCTTTCCGAAAGGGTCTCGTCCTCCCTACCCATCCTGACCACTGAAGACTGAGAGTGACCTCGTAGCAGAGACATCCTGGAGCCATCGTGTCCCCATGACCCGGAGCAGCCCATGGCCGGGTCAGCCTGGAGCCCGCCCGCTGTGGGACGGTGTTTGTGTGTATTTCTGTGTGTGTGTGTGTGTGCGTGTGTGCATACACACGCTCACAGGCACGAAGGGCCGCCCCACCGCGGGCCTTACCAGCTGGATGATGTTGGAGACACTGAGCCAATTGGCCTGCTTGATGTTCTCGCCTCCTTCCACGAGACCCTCATAGCCCTGAAACCAGAGGGGGACAGGCGTGAGCCAGGCACCCACAGCACTGTCGGCTGCGAGCAGGGCACTTGGACATTCTGCCCAAACCCCATCTGGCTGGAAGCCCGCCCGAGGGTCCCGACCGCCGAGACTCACCCACGCCCAGGGCCTTGGGTGACAGAGCTGGGCTTGGCCAGCGGTCACGGGCTATCAGAGGGAGAGGCCCAGGGCCCCCAACTGGCCCTTTCAGATGACCTTCTGCAGGGCTTGGGACCCTATTTACTACAGAGCTTGCATATGGCAGAGCTCGCAGGCCCCTGCTTGATGAGTCCCCGAGGCACACGCGCCAGGTCGCTGAGACAGAAACACAACCAGCCCAGCGCCCAGCGCCCAGCGCCCAGCGGCCCTCGGCCCAGGAGGCTCCCGCCAAGGAAGCTGCTGTCCTGCCTCGTAAGGGTGCTGACCGGACGTGGAAAAGACACCAGAGTGTCTGCTCTGTGTCTGGCCCAGCCCGGGGTCTGCGGGGCCCCACGCGGCCACATGCAGGGGTGCGTGGCCGCTGCTGTGCCACAGTCATCAGGCGGCCCCACCGGCTTGCGATCTGTCCACTGCTGATGGACGTTTGTGCAGTCTCCAGCTTGAAGCTTACAAATAATGCTGTTAAGAACACACAGTGTCCGAGCAGGGGCTCCACAGTCACTGAGTGTGTGAGCCGCTGACAGTGCCCCATGTGCTCATGGCCACCTCCCTGCCAACCGGCAACGTGGCTGGGATTTCTGGGCGCTCGCCTCCCACAGTGCTGGGCCATGCCAGTCTCCCTCCCGGGGGTGTGTCGGTCCCTGCAGGTGGTTCTAACTGGAATTTCCCTAAAACATAGGCCACCTGGATGGCCTCTGGAGGAGGCGGGTTCCAGCATTTTGCCCATTCTCCCACCATGTGGCCTACCCCTTTCTTAACTGTAGGGGTTCTTCATATAGTCTGGACACAAAGCATGTGCATTTATAAACAGTGAAAAGACATGGCACCACCGTGCAGAGGAGCAAGGCTGCCTCCTCCTTGCAGCCCTCCCAGCCCCGCCAGTGAAGCAGTGAATGAGCCACTGTCCTGCCTGGGGCGGGAGCCCGGCTTGGCTCTGGATATCTGCTCCCCCACTCTGCCTCCGCCCCTTGGGCCAGTTCACCCTTGTTGTCCATCACCTGGGCCTGCAGAGTCCTGGGTGGCAAGGCCCTGGGGCAGGCAGGGCAAAGGCTCCCACTCCTGGCGGTGGAGGTGGGAGGGCAGGTGCCTACCCTGCCAGGAACTGGAACTAGATGAGGGTTCTCAGGGCTGCAGGGGGACCGGAGGGACCACCAGGCCGCTTTCTCCCGCTTAGGTCTGGTCGGGATCCTCTCCCCTCTCCCCTCCCCGCCTCCCTCAGGAATTTTCTGCTACTAGGACACAAGCCAGTCCCTCCCCCCAACCCAGGCACCAGAAAAAGCAAGAAAATGACCTGAAAACCCACAGCAGACACTGCCCAAAGCAAGCAGCTACAAACAGGCAGCTCTCCGTCTGCGGACGCCCAGGACTGGGCGCAGAGCCCAAGCACAGTGCCGGCCTGGCCCCTGCCCCACTGCCATCCATCATCCCCGGAGACCCGGCCGTGGCCGGTCAGCTCAGCTGGAGTAGAAGTCTGACAGGCACAGCCCTCCTTTCCTAGCCTTGGAAACTTCTAGAATGTCTTTGCATACCTCTACCCATGGTGTGTCCCCCTGCACCCCCCCAACCCTTCTCCCTCTCCAGCCCCTCACGCAGGCCCAGCCCTGCGGCAGCTCCCAGTGTCACCTCTGAGCGCAGAGGTCCGGTGCTGGCGCCCGGGCCGATTCTGCGTCAGCAGGCCCGCTTCCTGACCCTCCGGGTATCAGGACTGTGAAAAGTGCTTTCACTCACGATGTTGCAATAGCTCATGTGCCCTAACATCCCCGCTTAGCAGAAGAAACAGAGGTCACGGTCCCGGAGGTGAAGGACACAGCCGGCACACGTATGTAAGCTCAGGGAGCCCGGGCGGGACCCACCCCTCCCTGCCCATGGAACTAGCCAGTCCCTGGAGACTCTTCCCCTGTCCCCTAGAAGATTCTAGACCATTACCAGGTGTGGGCCCCACCTGTCCAGCTCCTGAGACTCTGCAAGCCTGCTGGGAGGGGGGCCTGCCCACCTGCTCACTGGTTCATCCAGTCACACATCCCCCGCAGCCAAGGGCCGGGTGCACACCGGCCTGAGCTGGGGCCAGGCTGACGGGACAGGGACAGCCTCAGGCAAGAGGAGCTGGGGAAGCAGACTGGGCTTCGCTACAGACTGTCAGAAGTGAAAACAAAGTAACACAACAGCCAAAAACCCACATGGCAACATTGCACAAGTGTGTGTGAGCTGGTGTCCACGTGTGGGTGCGGGAACCCGCAAGCTGGAGGTCAGCCTCAATCTGAAACGGGGATGGGGTGGGGGGCAAGGCTAAGGGGGCAGCATTCAGCCAGAACAAGACAGCGAGAATGCCGTCGCCCCACTGTTATTGTGGGTACTTCGGACACCATCACCCCTGTGCGGCACGGTGCAGGAGGGCTGGGGTCCAAGGAGGACGGGGCTGGAAGGACAATGGGAGGGGATGAGGTCCTGGGCCTCCGAGGGCCACAGCTTCCCCCCCGTCCTGCACCTCAAGGGCCGTGGCCGGCCCCACAAGCACCCAGGGTGGGCTCCCCACCCGCACCCCAGAGCCGGGGCCCAGCCCCTCCCCGCCCATCACATCCTGACCGGCCTCCATGTCCCCATCCCTGCTGTCTGAACCATGAGCAGCGGTCAGGTGTCCGTCCTCCCTCCCCACCTCGCGGGCCCCGGCACACTGCCCACCTAGCCGCCATGTGGGGGGCCTGCGACCCCACCCCGTGCCTTACCTCGTAGATGAGGAAGACTTTGGCTCCCACATAAAGGCCCATGCGCGTCACAGCTCTGACAGCCGCATTCATACCTGCGAGGGGTGGGGCAACACCCATCAGTGGAGGCACACACGTGTTGGGACCCGGGACCCCCCTGCAGCTCAGGGGGCACCGAGCCAGGAGTTCGAGGTCCAACCCCGGGGGACCGGTCAGGCACAGGGTGAACCAGCACAGGGCTGCTTCAGCTTCTGAGCATTCAGAAATAAGGTGCCCCTAGGGTTAAACCAGGAGCACCCACGCCCGGCCTGCGTTGGCCTGAGCCTGGGACCAGGCGTGTGCAAATGTTCCAGGCCCTTTACGGCCTCATCCGCTCCACGCTGCTCCCCGTGCAGCCCCGGCTGCTCAGCAGAGCCCCCACCCTGGCCCCACAGGGGACGAGAATGAGGAGCTGAGTGCTTGGCCCAAGATAGAAAAGGGGGGCCCACGGGGTGCCTGGGTGGCACAGCGGTCAAGCGTCTGCCTTTGGCTCAGGGCATGATCTCGGCGTTATGGGATAGAGCCCCACATCATGCTCCTCCGCTATGAGCCTGCTTCTTCCTCTCCCACTCCCCCTGCTTGTGTTCCCTCTCTCGCTGGCTGTCTCTATCTCTGTCAAATAAATAAAAATAAAATCTTTAAAAAAAAAAAAAAAAGAAAAGGGGGGCCCGCAGGGACAGCACCTTCCAAACCCACCTCTCACCCTCTGCGGCCGACTCCCAGGCCACGACACCAGGGGCAGCTCAGGAAGCACACTGCGGACAGTGCCCTCTGGCCGAGGCCTGAGCCCCGTGCTCCCCCACCCTCAAGGGAGGGCGCTGTGGGACAGAAGACGGTGCCCCCCAGGGCCAGCAGCTACAGGGGGGAGTGGCAGCCTCAGGCAGCGCAGCTCGGGTGGGCTCCGGCACCTGCCCTCCAGCCCACACACGCCAACAGAAGCCACCAGACGCCAGCAGGTCGCCCAGCCCCAGGCCCTAGCAGCCACCCTGGAAAGACGAGCCCTCGCGGGGCAGGAGAAGGGGCAGTGTGCGGGAACGCTCCAAGCCCGGAGGAGCCTCAGCCCCCTTCTTCACGGCTGCTTCTGAGACTGCAGCCCACAGAGGGCAAAGGTGTCTGCTTGAGGTCCCCGCCCTGTCCTCGGGGACATGGCACACAGTAGGTGCTCATGAGACAGGCCTGAACCAAGCCCTCCAGGGCGGCCCGTGAGAGACACGGCGTGCCAGCGGCCTGCACAGCGGTCCCCTGCTGCTGCTTTCTGACGGGAGGGCCTTGCCCAGGGAGCGAGCCTCCAAGCAGCCAGACGGCAGAGCCGCCGCCAGGTCATGTACCCTGGTCAGTGGCCCCAGTGCCACCCGTGCTGGGTCCTATCTTCTGACGCTGGGTCTGGAGGGCCAGATCGCAGAGGTGCCCTACGTTTGTCTCCCCCAGAGGACCACCACCTGCTCCTCTTGCCTGCCTTCCTGGCAGGCCCGGCCTGGGAGCGCACACGCACATCCTGTGCTCTGTCGCAGGCTTACGGAGCCTTCTCCCTGGAAGGCTGACCGCACCCCCCTCACCCCCCCCCCCCCCCCCTCTGGTCTCCCTGAGCTGGGGGGGGAG
>NW_024426552.1:2108550-2167197 GCF_017311325.1 Ursus maritimus
CCCCCCCCCCCCCCCCCCCCCCCCCCCCCCCGCCCTCTGGTCTCCCTGAGCTGGGGGAGGAGGCAGGGCCTATCGGCTCCGGTGTCCCACAGGAACGCATGGCCTCCGGGTCCCTCACCGCGCGTGTGCTGCACCTGGGGACCCCGACGGGAGGACTCTGGGCCTCTACCCTGGTGACACAAGTCTCCCAGGTCTGCAGGCTGGGAGGGCAGGGCCCAGGGGGACAGAGCAGGTCACAGACAACCAGGGCTGCACCGAGCACTGAGCAGGGGCCCAGCAGACAGCGTCTCCATGCATGGGCTCAAAGCATGGGGCTCCCGGGAGAGCAGATGGTGCATGTGCCACTGTCCCCGCAGATGAGAAGCTGAGGTCCCACAGGGAGTGCAGGGGACCTGCTGGAGCCCCAATGGGGGAGGGCAGTGGCAGGATGGACCCCGACCCCTCCTTGTCCCCACCCAGCTGCCAAGGGTCCTGCTGCCGAGGTCCGATGCCAGGGGTTCCAGGGGCAGGCCCAGCAGACGTCGCGGGGACAGAGCACAGAGGCCAGCCGGGACCTGAGCTGGCCACTCGGGGCTTACACTCTCGACTTCAGCAAGAGAATCCCGTTGCTGGAGAAATCATAAATGTGTCGTGACCCCCAAAGGGGGAGAAGCGGGTTGCAGAGAATGAAGTTCAGGCAGGAGCCCAGAGGGCAGCGCACGCGCCAGCCCGACGCCCCAGGAGCCCAGCGCCCAGCCCACGGTGGGGGTGGGGAGGGAGATAAGATAGCAGCAAAGCCTCCCCCGCCCCACCCCTGCACCCCCACCCCGCCCCCGGGCCCCAGCCAGCCCAGGCTTTCCACTCTCTCCTATCTTGGGGCAAGGCCACTCTGGACCACTGCAGACTCAAGGTCCAAGCCCCACCTCTGGCCCGGGAGGTGAGGACAGAGGGCACAGGTGGGGACTGGTGGAGTGGGAGGGCAGTAGCCAGGGACCCAGGCCCACCGTCCGACCAGAGGTCTGTCTGGTCGCCCCCAGCTGTGTGTGCCGCAGGGCAGGCCAGCCCCGGGGTAATGACCATCTCCCCAGCCGACAGCGGGCTTGTCAGGGGCCCCAGACAGCAGAGGGGCCCCAGGCTCATGCTACCCTCTTCAGACCATGTTGTGGGACAGCGTGAATTTCAGAACAGCGAGGGCTGGCTTTCCCTATACAGCTCACTGTAAGCTGCTTCTTCAAAGAGCCTTTTCATTGTCCTTTAATCTGCTTTTCTTTCTCAAAATAAACCCTGGGCGGCAGCCACAAGCCCCAGGCCCTGGGCAGGGTCAGGAGAGCAGGCAGGAGAGGAGCTTCGGCCTCCCAGCTGCCCGACCACCCCAGCACCCCCGACCCCTGAGCTCTGACCCTCGACCCTCGACCCTGCAATGGGCCACGGAGACAGCAACCGAAGGGCTGTCTGAAGTCCACGCGGCTGTTCCTCACGTGACTTTTCCTCATCCGCTCCCAGAAAAACAAATGTGTGAGAAAGTGGTGGCCATGCAGTGACACTGGGCTCAGAGGAACCACTTTAATTGTAGGCTGGGAGCCCAGCTGGGACAACAGGCGGTGCGGGCGGGGGGCGAGCTCAGCACCGCCTGCAGAGCCTCAAGAGTGGGAGCCCGGGTGGGGATGGGGGGCAGGTCCCACCACTTCATGGTCTTCTGTTACTTTTGCACCAAGTCCACCCCCTGCTGCCTTCCCGTTGGGGGGGGAGGGGGGAACGACAGGAAGGGTGAGGCTGCAGAGGCTGCTCTGCCCCCTCCCCTTTGTTCACTGAAGGGGAAACCACGGCCCAGGGAAGTGCTTGGGTCAAGTCAGCAAGCAGGTCATGACAGGTCGGCCCTCCGCTCCGTGAGGGGGTGGTTTTCGCGCATCCCAACAAATGCAGACTTAGCATCCGGGAGGAAATGCACCCCACAGCCCGGCACCCGCACCGGAGGGCACGTGTCATCGGGTCCCCGTGAGCTCAGCCTTTCTTCCGAAGGCAACGGGGCCCCCTAAACGGAGAACCCACCCTCGGGAGCCAGGTCGTGGAGGCAGAGCAGGCAAGAGGGCGAGCCAGCCCAGGGCCTGCAGGAATCACACACCAGGAAGGCTCTGCTTTCCCCCAGAATACCAGCTGGCCCCTGCATCTTCCTTCCAGCATCGGCCCTGAGCCCCGAGCTGGGAAGGTTGTGCAGTCACCCTCCGTGGCAGCTCCAAGGTTAGCCTGTCTCCACGTGAGAGAGAGGAGCTGAACTGCCAGGGGTCCTGGGAAGTGAAGACACTTGCAGAGAAAGGCGCGAGGCGGCGGGGCTCAGCCACATTCCAGCCACATCTAAGAAGCACAGCCCATTCTGGGCGAGACTCCAGGGCCACGCTGGCCACGTGGAGACCCACAGCTCACACAGGTTTTGCTCTTACCTGGCCCACCTGTCTGCGCTGGCAGCACCCTGATGGCCAGACCCCTTCCTCCCTGACCCTTCAGCCACCGCCCTGACCCCCCATCCTCTGCCTGGTCTGCGCCAGGAGAGGGCAGGGTCATGCCACCCACACGGCTTTGCACCGTTCCTAAGTGCGCACTGCTTCACCCTCTCCAGCCCTTCAGGTGCTGCAGTCTCCTCTGTGCGCACGGGGGCGTGAGGTGGAGACAGCTGTGCCTGCAGGAGCTGGGGAGTCTGGGGATGTGCCTACCCTCGCCTACACCTGGCCTTCCCCATGGTCTGATCTGGGACGATGCCTCCCCAGGGCCACCTGCCAAGGCCGCTCCCCTTGCCCTGGGTGCTCCAGGGAGCTGCCACTGCCCAGCCAACACGAACAAGGGCTCTGGCCACCAGGGGCTGCGGACGTGCAGCAGGGCACGCTGCCCGCCGGCCACGCCAGGCCCAGAGGGCACGGCACAAATTGCAAGAGGGCCCCTGTGCAGGGGCAGCACGCGGACAGCAGCTCTTTCGGCCCTCCTGGGCTCGTGAAGGCCTCTTCCTCCTACCTCTTCCCTGCTTCTGAACGGGGAATGGGGAGTCGGGGGCCTGAGATGGAAGCAGAGATGTGTGTCTGCACTTCCTGACCTGGAAGGAGGCCAACCCCACCTGTCCCTGCAGCAGCCTGCTTCTGGTCTACTTGAGGTCGCTCCTGGGGCTCAGGGTACGCAGCATGGCTGCGCTGGCCACCCCAGGCCAGAGGCACTGGAGAGCAGCAGTCACGAAGAGACGAGGCTGCGGGGAGAGACACTGGCCCAGCTCTGCCAGGCCCCTGCTGCGGGAGCCCCCGGGGAGCAGGCCACCAGGAAGCTGGCTTCCCCTGTACAAAGGGGGTGAGAACAGGTCCAAGCGCAAGACAGTTCCCCAAGCCCCAACCAGCGCACCTCCCATCCAGCCCTCTTCCCCACCTAGGCCTCAAAACAGAAGGGCTGTTCTGGGTCCGTCTGCCACTCCCAGCCCTGCCGGCCCGGAGGGAGGACGGGGCAGGGAAGGGGCGCAGCCTGAAGGCTGGGAGACGGTGGTTGGGGATGCACGACGGCCCCAGGTAGCTGTGTCTAAACCAGGAAGAGCAGGGCTCCCGGGCCTACGGAAAGGAACCTGCCCAGCCCCGGGCGACCTCCGTTCAGCGTGACCTCCAGGAAACGGGGTCCTGACACGTGCTGCCCGGAAAGGGGCGCGGGGAGCTCCGGGGCCGACCGGAGGGGCGAGGGCGCCGGTGTGACGCCGCCACGCGCGCGCGTCCCGCCCCCGCGGCCGCGCAGACACACCCCCGGGCGGCCGGGGGCGGGGCACGGAGGCCGTGGCCGGCGGCACGTCCGCCGGCGGCTGGGGCGCGTCTGGCGGGGAGGGGGCGGGCACCGGCGCGGACAGGGGCCCGCATGCGGCCGGGGGAGCGGCACTGGGGGCGCAGGCTGGAGCGCAGGGCCGGCCGGCCGCGAGGTCCCGGGTCGTGGCCGAGGGGGCGGGCGCGCCGGAGGGGCCCAGGGACAGGCAGATTTCCCCGTTCCCACCCCCCCCGTCCCGCCGCCCAGCGATGGGCCCCGCGCCCCCGCCCACCTTGAGCATCTCCGCCGCTGGTCAGCACGCCGATGGCCTTGCCGGCCCCGGACATTCGCAGCTTCTCCAGGTCCACGGTGGCCATGGCGGCGCCGAGACGGGCCGCGCTCGCTCCCGCCGGGGCCGCGCACTGTCGCCGGGCCCGCCCCGCGCCGCTGTCCCCGCCCCGCGCCACGTGTGAGGTCACCGGTCGGGGGCGCGGGCAGGGGCGGGCAGTGCGGCCGCGAGGCGATTCCCGGCCCCGGTCCGATGACACGGGGCGGCATCCCCACCGCGAGGGAGTCTGCGACCTCGGTCCCACCGGGCCACGTTGTTTCAGTTCAGCAAACGCGGCGCAGTAATGGACAGCCCGTGCCAGCAGTGCAGGGGCTACTAAGCCCGACCTGCAGCCAAGCTCTCCAAGTGCGCTACAGACGGCCGCTCCCCTGCCGAGCCCCGCCAAGTATCTGCAGCTGTAGGCCCGCCTGTCTGTTTTAGCTTTGCTTTTCAAGAAGTTGGTTGCAGGAGCCCGAGTACCCCTCCCTCTTACTCAGCACCCAGAGAGGGCCGTCAGGTTTTAGCCAAGGGCCCACCGAGCGGGTGCGGCCGCCTGATGAAGATGCCGAGGGGGGTTAGAGCACAACCAGCCAGCCTCCACGTGTTCATTTAAACCAGCTTCAGGGAGTATGTGCTGGACCCTTGGAAAACTTGCACACCAACGTCACGTGGGGGGTGGGACCTGGATCCGGATAATGGCCTCTACCTTGCCTGGTCCATGGGTCAGTCAGGTGGAATGATGGAGCCCCTCTTGTGAGCCAGGACCCCAGAAGCAGGGACCAGCAGGGACAGCAGAACAGCCTGGCCCCCGCCCTCAGGGAGGCTGGTCCCCAGAATTCCTGTGAAACAAATCAAGGGCTCCCCAGAAAAGTGCCCATCCCGCAGGAGCCCGGACCCAGAACTGGCGACTGGGAAGGCCCAGACAGCCTCGAGGAGTCCCGGGATGCGGGTAACGTTCTGTCTCCCGAGCTGAGCGGAGACGCGGCCTGTTCGCTTTATGCAAAGTCAGCATGCTGATCGCCTATGATTTGTGCAGGTTCTTTATATGTGTTATGTTCTGATAAAAGGTTTGCCTGAAAATATTCCATTGTTGGGGTGGGAGAAACGGGAGGTATTAGCCAAAGGGGGGCAGAGGTCTGTTCTGCAGGGTGAATGAGTACGCTCCACTGTCCTGCAGGGCACCCGCTCACGGTGCTGCAGTGAACCCTGAAAGCTCCGGCTGGGGTGCCTCATGGCGCAGTCGGCCGAGCAGCTGACTCTTGGTCTTAGCTCAGGTCATGATCTCAGGGTGGTGGGACTGAGCCCCACGTCAGGCGCCATGCTTAGCCTGGAATCTGCTTGGGATTCTCCCTCTCCCTCCCCTCTACCCCTCCCCCCCACCCCAGTGCATGCTTTCTCTCCAATAAACAAATAAAATCTTAAAAAAAAAAAAAACTTATGCTAGGTCTTTTTATCATAAATAATGATGATAATAATGAATAAAGAGGGTAACTAACAACATTTAAAATTTTTTCCAAAAAAAACACCATTCCATTGTGTGGAATATTGGGAAAGAGTAGAGGTTTGGGATTGGCAGGGGGCGGGGGGCCGGGGGCCGGGAGCAGGGAGCGGTGTGAACACAGACCGTGCATCCTATTTAACCACAGAGAGTAAGGACGCAGCAAGTGCTGTGTCCAGGGTAGCGTGTGAACTAGACACCGGATGTTCCCTCGGGGGTAACCAATATGCCGGTGTCGTCATTCACCATTTTCTTGCTTTTCTTCTAGTTTTACACATGTGTATGTGTGCCTGTGCGTGCGTGTGCTTAAAAACACATGGTTTAGCTGCAAGTGGCAAACACAAAGGTCACCGGGCAAGGAAAGGCCCCTGCTGCCACTGTTGGATTCGCAGAAACGGAATGCTCTCCGGGTCTCCCTGAGAGCGGGCATCGTGAGATGCTGTCGCCGTGTACCCCCAAATGTGGAGGCTTGTAAAGCAACACCCACTTACAATCTCATGGTTTCTGAGGGCTTAGAGAGTGGCTCTGCTGGGGGTTCCGGTGCAGGATCTCCCACGAGGGTGGCTGCATCATCTGTAGGCTCAACTGGGGCTCGGGGGCTGCTTCTGGGATAGCACCCACACGTGGCCGTGGCCGCTTCCGTGTCCTCAAACATGGTGCTGCCTTCCCCCAGAGAAAGCGATTGAAGGGCAAAGCCACAGTGCTTTCGATGACCTAACCTCAGGAGTCACACACGGCACTTCCAGCACGTTCCCTTCATTACAAACAAGTTGCCGAGTTCAGCCCATGCTCAAGGTGAGCGGTGTAACGCTCCCCCTCTGGAGGAAATGGATATCAAAGATTGTGTTGACGTGTTTTTACGCCACAGCCAGGCCCTCCCAGGGAGGCATGGGCAAGGCACGTCAGCAGGGCTATGGTGTGGGCAAGGTCCTGGACGTTAGGCAGGCATATAATTGGAGAATGGACTGGTTTTCCTGCTGCCAAGCAGACTGAGGGCCCCCTCTGGCTCTCCGAAGCAGGTTAAGAGGTCCATAGGGCAAGGTCCAGAAGGGTCCGAAGTGCAGAAATGTTCTGTCCTCATGGAGTTAGAATTCGCCTCTGTCCCGGCAGGTGGGTGTTTCCGCCAACCCTGGAGCACTCCAAACCCCTGTGCTTAGGGTTTTTATGGGGGCTCCATCATGTTAGCACAATTGATTAAGCCGTCACCATTGGTAATTAACTCAATCCCTGCCCCTCGCCTCTCTCTAAGGTCGGGGTGGCTGAAAGCTCCACTCTGATCACTGGTTCGTTCTGGTGACCAGTCCCCGGACCTCCAAGAGTCACCTCGTTGGCGTATTCTCAGGTGTGGCTGAAAGGGGTTGTTTTGAGTAACGCAATGTGCTCGCTTGGCCCTATACATCAGGAAATCCCCAGGGCTTTAGGAGCTCTTGTGTCAGCAATCTGGGAGAAAAAGGACAAATATATACTTCCTATTATCACAGAGGGAAAAAAGAGCCTCATCGGTCATAGTGACACCAAGTCAGGCACAGATAGCAATCTGGGCCACTCAGCTGGCCGTCCGCCCTCAGACCATGAAGACGGAATGATGGCAGGGACGTCTTTCTGGGGAATGACAGCCCTCAAACTGTGCCCGGAGGCCTGCTGCCCCTGGATGGCGGCCATCACCATCAGGTGCACACCTGTCATGCTAGGACCTCGGTCACCATCAGTGTTCTTGGTGCATGTCACGTCCACCAGTTCCCAAATCTGGGTGGGGCATGTGCTCCAGGAGCTTCCTGATGAAGTGCTCACGGGAGGCATGTTTGAGGCTCTACCCACGTTTGAACAGGCATTGCTCTTCCCTGACACCCAAATGGAGATTTGCTGTATATAGCATTTTAGGTTAGGAAGCATCTTCCTGCAAATTGTGGAGGGACATTCATTCCATTGTTCCACGGCTTCCAGCGTTGCCATTGAGACGTCAAAGCCACTCTGGCCCCTCACCTTTGCACATGACCCAATATTCTCTCTCTGGAAGCTTGTAGAATCTTCCTTTCGCAGGTGTGGAGTTCCATGATGCAGTGCCTCAGCACGTCTGCTTCCCACGGCTGGGCTGGGCATGCTGCGTCCTCCCAGGGCAGCAGTGTGTGTTTTCCATCCGGGACGAGTTCTTGAATGGTTTCACCAAGGACTTCTTCCACTCTGCTCTCCCCTTCCCTCTTCTGGGAGCTCCCGCCCTTTACAGCTTGGATCCCAGGCTGCTCACCTCTGTGTATTGTTACTTTCCTATTTTCTTTTTTTTTTTTTAAAGATTTTATTTATTTATTTGACAGAGAGAGAGACAGCCAGCGAGAGAGGGAACACAAGCAGGGGGAGTGGGAGAGGAAGAAGCAGGCTCATAGCAGAGGAGCCTGATGTGGGGCTCGATCCCATAATGCCGGGATCACGCCCTGAGCCGAAGGCAGACGCTTAACCGCTGTGCCACCCAGGCGCCCCTGTTACTTTCCTATTTTCTAACTCGTTTCTGCTCTACTTTCAGAGAGATTTCTTCCCCTTGATACCCAATGTTGTGTGAAGTTCTCTGTTTCTGCTGGCATGGCTTGTTTGTTTGTTTGTTTGTTTGTTTAAGATTATTTATTTATTTGACAGAGACAGCTAGCGAGAGAGGGAACACAAGCAGGGGGAGTGGGAGAGGAAGAAGCAGTCTCCCAGTGGAGGAGCCTGATGTGGGGCTCGATCCCAGAACGCCGGGATCACGCCCTGAGCCGAAGGCAGACACTTAACGACTGAGCCACCCAGGAGCCCCTTCTGCTGGCATGGTTTTGATTCTCTGAATGTTCCTTTTAACAGAGTCCTGTTCTTGTTTCAAATTAGAGGACCCATCTCCCTAAGGATCTTGCTAGTTTCACTTACTTTTTTAACATTCTTTCCTCCTTTCCAAGTCTCTTCTTTCATCCACTCGACTTTGTATCTTTTTGTTTGTCTTGCTCTCGGTCATGTTAGAAGAATGTCTGGGGAATGTTGACTGTCTGTGATTAAGCAGTGAAACCTCTGTGACAGGTGACTTACACTCATTGAACCTTGTAGGGTGAGCTTGCTGGGCCACTTGCAATGCCCCAGGATCACTGTTTTTAGGCTGGTCAGACTCAAGAGAAGAATCTTCCCATCTCTTGTCTGGAGCCGAATGAAGAGAGGAGGGGCTCTGCCTCATCCTGGGGCTGCCCCTCTTCTCTGTGTAAAGGCAGCTCCCGTGGGCATCACAAGGGCTGTTCAGAGAACGGGTAGCGGGAGTCCCACCTCGGCGGTAGGAAACACCACGCTGAGATGGGGAGAGCAAGGCGGTGCTCTCTCATTCACTTATTCACTCGCTTGTTCACAGGCTCTGTTGAGATCGGCGGGCATGGGCTCGGGGCAGCGGTGGGCGTCCACCCGCACATGGGGGCTCCCAGCCCTGGGCTCGAGTGTCCGGCGTGAAGTGAATGTGCCTTTCAGAAATCATACTCTCACAGTTATTTAAAAGCAATCTGAATGACAGCAACTTACAAAGGAAAAATTATCCATAATCCCTGATATAACAACCTGTCATTGTTCAGTGTTTCCTCCTGGTGTTTCTCTCTCCCTGTGCGTGTACACACACTTACACATGCATGCGCACACGTATGTTCTCTTTTTGTATATATCCTATACACATACTCTATATCCTTCTCTCTTTATATGTACACGTACTCTGTATACGTACGTGTGTGTACATAAATATTATATATGCAAATATCAGTATATAAACGTGTAAGTAAATACATCTAATTTAAATTAATACTCATCTGTTTCCCAACCAGGCTTGTACTCAGCATTTCTATTTTTTGGATAATATCCCAATCTATGGCTGTAACACTATTTCTCAAGATATTCCCTGAATACTGAATGTTTGGCTCATTTTCAAAGTCGTATTCACTAATTCTGCAAGTATTTGCCCACCTCCCCGCGCCGGCCCTGGGCAGCCTGGTCTCGGCACCGTCTATGACACAGACTGCCCCCGGTACACATGGTCTAGAGGGACAGGCAGTGAGTAAGTAACTAGACAAAAGGTCCAGAGGGAGTGCGCGCTGAGGGACGGAGAGGCGGTGGGGCAAGAACGAGGGGCTTCCGTGGACAGGGTGCAGCTGCCCTCATCACACGCGGGAACGGGCTTCCTCTGGCCGGTGTGTCTCCGCCGGGGCCTGAGGCGCTTTGGCTGGGCTGATTGGGGCACATCACCTGGACTCGCCAGTCATCGGGCACCTTTGAGCGGGTTGTGGGTGGGCAGCTGGAGAAATCCTGTAGGTGGAGCAGAGCGGCCCATCCCTGCGGCCCCTGTGAGACCCTCCCGGAGGGGTGTCCCTCAAAACTGTCTCCAAAGCACCGGGTTCACTGCTGGGTGACTCCAGAGTTCCTGCCCAGGGCGCGTGTATGAGGCGGGAGTTCCCGCCCAGTTCAGGTCACAGGCGGGAGCCCCAGCCCTGCTTCGCTATCTTGAGTCTAACTGTGTCCAGAAATACTGCCTTTTTCTGAGCCCACCGGGCACGCCTGCAGGCACCAAGCTCTTCACCCATGAGTGAGCCATGTCCCTGACCCGGAACCAGCCCGGCCCATTCAGTCTGCCAAACAGGGCAGGACGGGCTGCAGGGCCCGGCCCAAAATGAAACTCAGACCCCTTGCTCATAAATGGTTAATGACTCCGAGACAGTGACAACTGAGCGTGCCACCAAGTGCTGGCCTGTCCACAGGCCTTTGCTGCGTCTTCGGGTTGGAAGAGCTGATGTTGCTGTTCCAGCCCAGGCGTGTCCCCGCTAGAGACACAGTATCCAGGACACTCGCTAACAACGGTAAGAGACTTCTTGAGGGGACCACTGCAGCAGGGCTGAGAGGTTGGGCTCAAGTCCGAACACAGCCCCAAATGTGGGATTTGTGGCCAGGGAGCAGGTGAGGCACCTCAGGGTGCATGGAGGAGCAGAAACACCGAGGTGGGGGCACTGGGGCCAAGCCCCCTCCAGGACTCCCACCGAGGGTGGTCCAGGTGACAAGCCATGGATGGTGGCCCTCAGCACCTCAGAATGTGATGGCATTTGGAGACAGGCTCTTAGAGGGGTGTTTGGTTAAAATGAGGTCACGAGGGTGCATCCTAACCCAATCTGACCGGGGTCCCTATGAGACAAGGAGATGAGGACACACACAGAGGGACCACCAGGTGAGGACACAGGGAGAGGACGGCGTCCACACGCCCAGGAGAGGGCCCTCGGGAGGACCCAGCCCTGCCGACGCTTGCACCACGGGCGTCCCGCCCCAGGACTGAGTGTCTGCTGTTTGAGGCGCCCAGTGGGAAACCAGGGTGGTGGGTGGTGGGGCGTGAGGGCCGGCTCAACGCAGCGCGGACCCGCTCACATGCGGGGCAGACACGGGCTTCAGGCTGTAACAGAGGCAGACATCGTTCCTGTGCCAGACGAGCAAGACCGATTACCACCCCACAGAAGGACAGACAGAGCAAGCAGACGCGTGACAGCTGGTGGGATGTCCACTCCGGATGCGCAGAACACGGTGGCCACTCTGGTCGTTTACTCCTGTCTGAGATGCCAGAGGCACACGACGGCCACAGGAATGCAGGCTCATGGCCAGTAGTGAGCGACCGAAGATGGGCACACAAGCCCCGTCCTGGCCTCTGCTGTCCCTGCCCTGGGGCTGGGGTCGGGGGTCGGGTGTCCTTCTGCACCTCCGGCCACGCACACCGCAGACAGGACTCGCGTCTCTCCAGGATGGAAGTGCCCCCCGGCAGAGGCGCCCGCGAAGCTGTGTGGCCCACAGTGTGGTCGGATGAGGGGGGCTCAGGGCCTCAGGGGCTCAAGCCCCCAGGAGGAGAAGCCCGAGTTTAAGGAGATGAGCCAGGGTGGGCCACCAGTGGGAGCCCTGAGCCCCCGGGGGGGCCTCCGTGGACCCGTCTGTAGAGGGATTCTGATCGAGCTGGGTCTCCAGGCCCCGGAGCCCCCGGAGCCCCCGGGGGAGACCCACTGGTGCCAGGGCTGCGCTGGGCTGAGAGGGAGGCCAGCCACGTCTGTGCACAGTGGCAGAGGGATTCATGGTGGGGTGCTTTCAGTGGGGTGGGGGGGATGTGGACGCCGATGGACAGGGTGTTCTCATCGCGTGGGTTTGCCCTATCAGCTCCCCGACACAACCCCTGCCCCACGGTCACCCCACCAGCTGTGCAAGGCCCCGCCCCACTCCATCCGGTCAGTGAAGGGTGCAGGCCAGACTGGCTGGGCTCAGGGTCCAGCGGCGCTCCATGGGTGGGGGAAGAGACAGCTCTCGGGAAGCAGGGTGCTGTGAGTCAGGGGGGCTCCCCCTCTGTGCTCCCACCCTGCTCTGGGCGAGCGAGCCTGGGCCTGCTTGTGGACACTCCCTCCCAACACCCATCTCTCTCTGTCCCCATTCAGAAATGCGATCCCCCTTCAGGGGCATCCATGTGGCAGGCGCCCCTCCTGGCCCTGCTGTCCCCCTGTCTGTCCCACCGCTGCCCACATGGCCTGGCCAGGCCAGCTGTCCGCTTGCTCTCAAAACACCAATGTCCACCTTGGCGGACATCCTCATTTGAACAAGCCACTCAACCAAGGGTCACGGGATGCTTAACCCCAGCCACTGAGGGTTGGTCTGGCCTCCCCAGCCCTGGCCCGACCCTACAGCGCAGCTCTCCAGGGTGGGCCCACCCTTCCTGCCTCAATCCCAAGGGGCTGCCTAAGAAGCCCGCATGTGGGCCAGGGGGCCCTGGAGGTATCTGGGGAGCAGAGCGAGCCAGCCAGACCCCATGAGTCCTATGACGTTGCCCCCTGCCTGGGCTGCCCCGGGGTGGGGATGTAAGCCACCGTCCCAAGTCAGCACACATGTCCCAGCTCTGCTGCCCACACACGCACGGCAAGGCCTGTGGCCCCTCCCCCACCATCCGGGCGGGCGTTCCACCATGGGGTCCCTGCGGGTGGGGGGCTCTGACAGCCCTGACATCTCCTTCCACCACACCTGACCCAGCAGCTGGGCCCTAGACAGGGTCTTGGGCCCAGGACCCCGGCCGTGGGCCAGCATCTGACCGTGGTATACGCCGTGAGGAGAGTAAGGGGTGGTGCTGTCCCTGTGGCCCCCTGCACCCCGACCACCTGACCTGGTGTCTGTCCCTACAACGGCCACCTCCGCCTCCACCCGCAGCACTCTCCCGCCCCCGGCCCGGTCCCGCTTCCTGCCTCACAGTGGTCACCAGTCTCTTGCATGCGATCTGTCCCTCCAGCTGGAATATCCCTCTCGGACCCCCGCGCCTGGGCAAATATGCACGATCTGGAAGCCCCACCGCAGAGGTCTCCTGGAGAGACGGCTGAACAAGGCGGGGGCAGAAGGGCCACAGGGAAGGAAGCTCGGCCCTGGAGGCCCTGTGAGGGGCGGGGGAGGGGGGCAGGCCCCGACCTCAGGCTTGGATCTCACTGTGGGTGGAGGGGAGCCTGCACAGAAAGGAGCCCCTGTCCTCTTCTCGGGCCATTCCTGCGTGTGCACATCTCCCTTCCCGCCAGCGCGGCTGCTGGAGAGCATGTCAAACCCCACAGGAGTGGTTTTTATTCGAGTACACGCAACGCTTTGTGTGTCCAGGAAGACGAGCCACGGCTACGAGCGGAGTGTGGACAACACCCGGAGCTTTCTGTCTTCCTTGGTCCTGACCTGGCCTCCAGGGGTGGGGAGTGTGTCCTACTGGTGGGTCTGGAGCAGGCCTCCATGAGCCCGAGTGGGAGCTCACTGGCATCTTTGATTCGCAGATGGGAAGGGGGGTCCGCTTTCAGCCGAGGCCACATCTACGGGGCCTCCCCTCCCCCAGAGCTGCCCCACAGGCCCCGGCCATCCTGGATCAGGAGGGGAAGGTGGGCGCTTCGGCCAGGGGGCGGGACATGCTCTGGATGGCCCACTGTAGGATGCCGTCGAAGGAGTGCTGCAAGACAGCAGAGCAGAGGACTTGGGCACCTGCCAGAGCCCCCAGGGGACAGGTGTGCACACCCTGGCCCCCAGGGTCACCTGGAATCCTAAGCATCCTGACCCTCCTATTCAGAGGTAGGGAAGCTGAGGCCCGAGGCACCACCAGACATGCCAGTCGAGGGAGGACTCCTGATCCAGTGCTCCGTCATAGCATCCTGTAAGCACAGGCCATGGCCACAGAGGCCATCCTGCCTCCTTCTTCCGGGGCTCTCTCCCGCACTGTGCTCAGGGGTCTGACGCTCCCACAGGATGGAGGGGTCAGGAGGAGTCCAAATATTCCAACAGAATGGGGCGACCACACCACAAGGGGCTGGTGAGTCTGCTCCTCTCCAATGGAGGCCACCCCAGCCCGAGCTATGGGGCCTGGGGTTCCCCCCAAAGACACCTGCACTGTGTGGGAGGCACCTGTGCCCAGCCCCCCTCACAGGGCACGGCCCCATGGCCCAAGGAGGACACATGTCTGACTGCCTGTCAAAAGAAGACGGGAACCCTAAAAGCCCCCTTTTCTCCCCAGTGAATGTAGCTGTTCATCTTGGGGTGGAACATTGTGGGTTGTTAGGGGGCCGTGAGAGGTCCACTGAAGGCGGTCCACTGAGAGGCTCCGGGACGCCCGCCCCACCCTCAGGGGACGTCAGGCTTTAGCAGTCTGGTGCTGAGGTTCTGCACCCTCCCACCCCCACCCTGAGGTCTAGGCCCTCCACGCAGGGCTAGAAGCCGGAAGGGCAGGGGGCGTGGCCCTCTGGGCTCCTTTGTGTGCTGGGGCCCTTGCATGTGCGGGGAGGGGCCAGCATGGGCCTGTGGCCCTGGGCGCCCCCGCACCAGAGAGAAGGGCTCCCGGCCGCTCCGGAGGCTTGGGTGCCGGCTGCTTTGGGGGCTGGTGGAGGAGGGGCAGGCAGAAGGCCAAGCGGGTGACGCATTACCTCGCTTAGGAGGGACTCCAGGTCATCCCTGTGCAGAACCGGCTCCTGACCAGCAGAACTGTCCCCCGCCTGGAGCCCAGGAAAGGGAGGTCAGCCCAACTTCCGTACCCCTGCTAGGGACAACCAAAACGAAGCAGGACTCCCTGCAGAGGCAACGGGGGCCTGGGGGCAGGGACTCCTGTCAGGGCAGTGGGGTGCCACCCTGGGCAGGGCCCGGGGATCCGAATCCTGACACTCTGCTCCTCCCAGGGTGCTGGGCTCAGGCAGGGTGGGCGCGAGCGCGCCTGGGGCTCCTGCCAGGGCCCTGGCCCCGCTGGAAGCTGGTTCCCTGAGGCCCCCGGGCCTGACTGCCCCCACACGCTACATGCAGCCTTCCGGGGAAAGCCAGGCGGCTTAGAGAACCAGCTAGAAGGGACCCTGTCATGGATGGGGAAACTGAGGCCCGGAGAGGAAAGTGCCTGGTCCGATGCCAACCATTCAACAAACACTGCCAGGGCCCATGGTGCCCCTGGGTAAGGGGCCAGGGCAGGGAATAAACCACACAGAAGACTGGCACGTTGTGGCTCAAAACAGCAAGTCACAGACCCTGGAAGGCAGCCCTGCCCCAGGTGCGGCAAGGGGGGGCACAGCCTCCGGGGTGCGCAGGCCGGGAAAGCGTCCAGGGCCGCACCCACATTCTTGTGACTGCACCTGCGGAAGGTGGGGCTAGGGGAGGGGCCGAGGGGGCTGGGACGAGCCTCTCTCCAAGGTCATTACGTTTCACATCACAAGGACAAGAAAGGGGTTTTGCTTTTAAAAGGTGTCAGTGAGGAAGCATCTTCTGGAGGGAAGGACCCCCCCCTGGCAGGGAGCAGGGGTGCCCCCAGATGGCTGGAACACACACAGCGCAGACGGGTGGGGGTGACGGGAGGCTTCCAGGCGGCCCTGCACCCTGCACACAGACGGGTGTGGGCCAAGCCGTGGGGGTGCGCGGGAGCCCCTCACGGTCAGGGCCTTGGCCCCCCAGTGCCTGGGCTGGCCTGGTACCCATGCATCGTGTTTGGGGGAGTACGCAGTGTGGCTGGGAGAAGGGTGGGCCACAGGTGGGGGTAGGACTTATCACCTCTCCCAGGGCCCTCACCGGTTGTCCTGGGGGCAGGGACATGGTCAGGAAGGCCCCTGCTGCCAGAGGCCAGGCGAGAGGTACCCGCCCGCAGCTCCACAGCTCCGGAAGGAGCACACAGGACTCCCACCCCCCAGGTTCCCAGGACCCCTGCGGCTCAGCGGGGAGGCAGACACGTGACCACAGAGAGCTCGCGCTCTCCGGCTGTGGCAGGACAGGGCTGGAGAGGTCCCAGCCAGCCACTGCAGGAGGACTGGAGCCCCGTCCAGAGCCGGCTCGCACTGGGCGGTCCTGCGTGCGGACTCATCTCAGGGTGGAAACTTCTTGCTGCTTCCGCCTCACCCCCACCCCGCCAGGGGCACGTGCACCGCGGGGACCGGGAGAGGGGGACTTGGGGCTGGGCTCGGTCATGGCGAAACAGGCGCATCCAACTTTCATCTCATCCACTATTGCTTAGTGCGTTTCCCTTTCAAACAGATGCTGTTATCAAGGAGTCTATTTAAACAACTGTATTGTATAAAAACAATGAACAAGGGGTTCACTGGTGCACACCGCGGAGTTGGCACCTGGAGTGTCCCTGGAGGTGTGCTGGCCACCCCAACCCCGCGGGGTCCGAACCTCCCCGGGCAGCACTGACCTTGGCAGGTCCCGGCGCAGCTCGGGCGGGGTTCGGGGCTGGCGCCCCCTCCTCGGGGGCCGCGGAGGCATCTCCGGAGCAGGATCGGCAGCGCGGGACGGCCCTGCGCGCAGCGGGCGAGGGTGTTGGGGGAGCCGGCGGCCCGCGGTGTCCCGCCCCGGCCCGCCGCCCCAGCCGCCTGCACTCACCCTGGCCGGGCGGCGCCCCCCGGGAAGTGGCAGCGCCAGTGGAAGGCGGCGGCGCAGTGCGCGCACCGCAGCGCGTCGGTGCCGTCCCCGCACACGCCGCACCGCGCGCCCGCGGGGCCCTGGAGGGGAACCGCGCGGTGACTGTGAGGGGGAGAGGCGCGCACCGCCCACGCCCTCTGCCAGGCCCCTGGGAGCTCAGGGACACCCGGCACGTTTGGACTGCAGCCCCAGAGACCTTGCTCCCCCTTGGGGGCCCACACCCCCTTTACAGCTGGTCAAGGGGACCCCAAAACCGCACCGCCCCCGGAAGAGGCGGGACTCTTCCCGGGAACCGGGACTCCCCAACATGACGGGCCATCCCCCTTATTGTGGTGCCTGGGGGGTAGGGGTTTCAGGATCAGTAACGACTATCACTCCAGCCGGAATCCCTCCAGAAGCTTCCTTCCCCTGCCCCAGCTCTTCACAGCCCTCCACCCTTGTTCTGGGTGCGCCCCTCCCAGCGCCAGCCTCTGGGCCGCCCTCTCCACTGCCAGTCCGGCTGCTCTTGGCAAAGGCCTCCCTCAGCCCTGACCCCGACCCCCCATCGGATTGCTACCACACCCCCCGCCCCCTGCATGTCAGAGCTCCATTCGGCTGCTCTGCAAACCCTGAGCCCCCAGCAGACAGCCCCCTGACCCCAGCACCCCCTCACCTGCTGCCCCTCAGGGCCCACACACAGGAGGGGGCGCAGGGCTGAGGGGTCCAGCACCGGCAAGGGGGCTGCCGAAGGCGGAGCCAGCAGGTGCTTGTAGGGGACAGCAGAGTCTATCCCAGCTGGGGGCTCTCTGGACAGTCCTTTCGCCTCTTCCCCTGCCAACCTCAGTTCCAGAAGGACCTGGAACCAGAGGGTCAGTGCTTGGAGAGGCCACAGGGGACTTGCACAGCACCATCCAGGGAGTCAGTGATCGCTGGGACCCTGGGACCCCAGGGGAGCTGGTGTGGAGGGAACCCCACACTGAGTTGGAAAGGTTTGGGTGCAATTCCCGGCTCTGTGTCCTCGGCAAGGTCCTTGAGCCTTTCCCCATTTGAGACGGGGTGTCTGTGGCCCTCGCAGGCTGTCAGCGAGCGCTCATTGTATACCCCCGGCATGTGTTGTATCATTCGAGTCTTTGCTGCAACAGAATGCTTCAGACATTTTTAGAGAATGTTCTCAGTAGCCAAAGAGCATCCCCTGTGCTGGACCAACAGAGCTGAGGCCCCAAGTCAGCACCAAGCAACAGGGCCACTGCAAGGGCCACTTCCCAGTGTAGAAAGCCAAGCTGGTGGGGCCCAGCCAGGCGTGGGGGGTGCACGGTTCTATGACAGACAGGAACAGCCAGGAGGCTGCACAGAAGGCCCTGGAGGGGGCCTGCGCGTACCGGCGTCTCTGCAGGCGGCTCCTGGGGCTGGGGCTCCTCCGCCCGGGGCAGGTCCCTCTGGGCTCTTCCCTGGAGGCAGCTGGAGCACCTCCAGGTCCCACTGCTCGCGTGGTCACCAGCCAGAGGCATGCAAGGCGAGCAGAAGGGACAGTAGGCTTCCAAACACATAGGGCAGGGGAGGCCTCCTCCTCCAAGTCACCCCTTTCCCTTTACAGATGGGGAAACTGAGTCCCGGGCAGGACAGTGGCCAGTCAGCAGGAGAGCCCAGGATATTGGGAAATTTACCCCTGGTGGGGTGGCCCTCGCTAGCCTGGTCAGTGTCCCTTCTGAGAGCTTCTCTGATGAGCCCCGAGAATCCCGGACACTTGCTAACCTGGAGCGGCCTGTGTGTGGCTCTCATGGGCCCTGCCCTGTCAGTGGGACCTCTCTGAACTGTGGTGTTTATCCCTCCCAGACCCATGTTTCCATAGGAGGGTGGTGCCCAGCAGAAGAGGACGTGGTCAAGAGCAAGAAGGAAGACAACAGCCCCGTGGCCGGAGCTGAGTGATGACCCTGCCCAAACCTCTCATTTTAGTGACAAGCATCTGGGGCTCAGAGACAAGCGGCCTGGTCAAGGTCACTCAGGGAGCTGAGGAGGGCCAGGGCTAGGATGGGGGGGGTCCCTTCTCCCCCCCAGGCTCTTCCCCTCCAGCTGGGGTGACCCGCGGGAGCTGGTGGCAGAGGGCAGGGCTGGGAGGGCCGGGGGAAGGGAGTGCCAGGAAGCAGACTCCAGAGAACTTGCGCCCTGCCAGGGACGGGCCCCCACTCAGCCTGACTTAGGTAGGACCTTGCTTGGAGAGGGGGCACTGGCTGCTCGTGGGAGTTTGGCTGGGGGTGTGCAGTGAAATGGGTCAGGGTGGCCCTTCATTGGGAGCCTTTATTCTGCTTCTCTGACCTCTGGGTCCCACTGGCCAGGCTTGGGAGTGAGGGGGGGGCTGTGTGGCCACATGGGAAGGGGGGGGCAGGAGGACCCAGGCCCCAGCCCCAATGCCCAGCGATGTAAACCAAGGCCTCCCTCCCAGGGGGCCCCACTTCCCATCCGTGGAACCGGGAGACTTCTGGGCAGCCTCCTACTCAGGGTCAGCTGGGTAGACATGGCCGTGAAGCCAGACGGGGGTGGCCTGGGAGGCCAGCATGCCAGCTCACCTGGGAATCTCGTGGAGCGGCGGGGACAGGCAGGCCAGGTGGAAGGCCCGGGGGCAGCCGTCGCAGCAGATGAGCTCGCCCCCGTCCCGGCACACGGCACACTCGTCCTCGTTCTTCTGACGCGGGCAAGACACACGCGTCCTCTGGAAGATCCCGGGACGGGCCGGTGCCCTCCCCGAGAGCCCCTCAGCACAGCTCCACCGCAGCGTTCCCCAGGGACGCCCAAGTCCTCTGCCTGCTCCCTGGGGGCCGGTGCCTAAAATTCTGCCCCGGCCCCCTGCCCTCCCCCAAGAGACCCTCCATCTTTGAGACTCCAGTCCCCAGTACACACCCCTGCCTGAATGGTGCCACAGCCCCCGCCAGGGTACCTCCTCCAGAAGCCCACCAGACCAACAGCCCCGCACAGCAGCGAGCACACTCACTTAATGATCCCCCCGACCCCGCCATCTGGGGAGCCCCTGAGGCAGGCAGGAGTCCTGCTCATTTCTGGGTGCCTGGGGCCCAGCACCGTGCCTGGCGTGGGAGAGGGCGGTCAGGTCCGTGGGGGCTTCTGCCTTGTGCGGGGAGCCCAGGATGGGCTCCATGCTCAGCTTCCGGGCTCCCAGTAGGGTCACCTCCCCACCCGCTGGCCCACTGTGCCCCAAGGGACAGCAGGCGCCTAGACCAGACCCGGGGGTTAAAGGCCTGCTAGGACTCACTTTCTCTGACTTACTTGAATTTTTACAATTGTGTGTTATCAGAAAGAATAGTATAAAAAAGCTCTACTGTATGAGCAGCTTAGATCCCTGACCTCATCACCCAAGTGAGTGCCCTGGATGGAGGCAGAAGGCCGCCTGGGGGGGGGGGGTACAGATGAAGGAGTTCCACCCGCGCTCTGGGCGTTACCTGGTGGAGCTGGGGCTCACTGGGGAGGGCAGGAGGGGCCTGCAGCCTGCCCTGTTGGCCTGCTCTCAGCTCACCTCCACCCTGCTGGGGGGAACAGGGAGGGTCACCAGAGTGCGAAGCTGGCCCGGCCCAGCCCCAGCTGAGCTCTGTGTACACCAGGCGGCGAGGGGTGTCAAGGGCAGTGCTTACAGGGGCGGAAGCCTGGGTCCCCTTGGCTCGGACCATGGTCTTCAGGCCGCTGCTACGGGTCTTGTTCTTCCCCCCACTGGGGTCTTCGAACTTGCTGGGAGTATAAAACTCCCCCCCAACCTGGATGCACTTCTTGGAGCCACCTGGGAGGAGAGGCTGGCTGGGCCCTGCTCAGCGGAGGCTGGGGGCTCTGCCGCCTGCACCCCGTGCAGCCCCACTCAGCTCGGGGACCAGGGTCCTGGGCACAGGGGCTCTTCCGCAGGGACTGGGCTGGGTGAAGCATGTCCACCTAATTCCCATCCTCCTGGAATCTCAGTGCAGACTTCCTTGGAAGTGGGGTCTTTATAGGTGGGATTAGTTAACATGGGCTCCGGAGGGACACTGAGGCCAATGACAGGTGTCCCCAGAAAGAATGGAGAGGACACCACAGACTGTGGGAGAAGACCCTGTGACCTGGAGGTGGAGGCTGCCATGACGGGCCAGGCACGAGGCCTGCCAGCAGCCAGCGGGGCCGGGGAGGTGGGAAAGCTCCTGACCTAGAGCCTCCAGAGGGAGCACAGCCCTGCCGACACCTTGATTTTGGAACTCCTGTTATTCTGCGCTGCCCAGTTTGTGGCCGTTAGTTACACCCGCCGTAGTGAACTACTGCAGGTTCCTCGGGACCCTCCCTGGGGGGTGAGACCAGGGGCCACATTGGCTCCCAGGGGCCAGCTGGCCCTGGCTGTCCTTGGCATCCCCGCCGGCAGGTGCCCAGCCCAGAGGGAGGGGAGGGAGGTGATGTGGGGTGGGGTCGGGGCAGGTGCTGCAGGCATCCTGCTGGAGAACCTCCTGGGGAGGGGTGAGCCCAAGGCCCTGAGGGGCCCATCTGGGTGCGCAGAGGTGACCTCGGAGGTGGCCCTAGACCGCCGGCCCTGCAGAAGTCCAGCAGTCCCCCACCCCGAGGGGAGCCCTCGGTGCCCATCCCGTCTCTCCGAGGAGGCAGAGCCACGGTCCCACCTGCGCGGGGGCCGCCAGGTGCTCAGGACGGACGTGGATCCAGGGGGCCTGCATCCCCCTGGCGTCCCCTCGGGCAGCGCCGTCTACCTGACTCAAACACCTGCTGGATGAGAATCCCCTCCACCGCCCCACAGGCTCCTGGGACATCCCCCGACGACACCGTCACGGCTCTCTGGACCGAAGTGGACATGGTCTGAATTCCTGGGGAAGGGAGCACCAGATGGGGGGTCATCAATTGGAAAGAGGCCCCCTGAACCCCTCTTTCCTGCAGGCAGTGGGGAGTGAGAGGTGCCTGGGCTGTGGAATCTTTCCTTCCTTCTGCCCAGGGCAGGCCTTGGAGAGGGCCCAGCCCCTCCACACACAGACAGACAGACAGCCCGTGTGTAAGTGTGGAGACAGGCCATGTATGTGTGGTGTGTATATGTGTGCAGTGGTGTGTGGTGTGGTGTGTGTGTGTGTGTGCTGTGCGGTGTGGGGTGCGTGAGCTCACTGCACCGCGGGCAGGACTGAACAGCGACCCCAGGACCTGGCCCTCGGCTGTGCTGGGAGGGAGGCCGACTGCCCACGGCTGCCCGGAGGCCAGGCGACCACAGGAGGTCTCTGGGGTCCCCCAGGCTGGGGCAAGGAGGGGAGGAAGGGGGCCAGGCTTCACCCCACTGATGGACCAAGCAGGACCCTCTGGAAGAAGCAGTCTGAGCTGGCCCTGAAGGACAGAGACACGGAGCCGGGCACATGTGGGGTGACCCGAGATGCCCCCTATTTCCCCGGTGTGTCTGTCCCGCCAAGGCTTTGGGGTGAGACGCCAGGCCAGCAGGGTTCCGGCCCCCCGGACAGGCCTCTGAGGGCAGCACCCCATCTAGGCCCTTGATCCCCTGACCCCGGCTCAGGGAGGCCTGGGGCCAGCTCACCGTTGCCCAGCGGGAGGCGCTGAGGCTCTGTGCTGCTCTCCAGCTTCTTTGACGGCTTGGCCTTCGCTTGGGAGCCTGCAGGGGGAGCACACCAGCCAGCCCTCGTCTCGAGGCGGGGGGCCAGGGCCAGGGGCCAAGGGCGGGGGTGGGAGAGCCTCCCCAGTTGACCGCGCTCCGCTGTGCACATCCGTAAAAAGGAAGTAACAGCCACCTGCCTACTCCCCGGAGTCCTGCCTAGTCCCTTGGACAAGGGCCGGCTAGGCTCATCCTTCTACGTGTCCAGAGGTGACCTCTGCAGCCCCGGCCAGGCTGGCTCCAGGCCAGGCAGCTGGCACTCCGGAGCCGGAGCTGGAGCCAGCTGGGAAGGGGGTGTGGTCAGGGGGTGTCGGGCTCCCCACAGCAATCTGTGGCCCAGCTAGCTCCTCAAACTAGGTACCTGGGCTGGAGGTGGCCCGTGGAGACAGTGCGGCCGGCGGGGTGGCCCTTGGCTCCTCCAGGGCCTTCCTCTTGGTGGGGGGTCTGGGCAGCAGCACGGGGGCCTTGGGGCCCGTCGGGGGCTTCCTCCCCTTCCGGGGCTGGCTGAGGTCCATATCTGCAGGGTGCAAGTGGGCGCCAAGCCTCAGGACCCTGGCAAGATGAGCAAGACCTCGGCCCTCTGGACTCCGAAGCCAGGATGGTCCTAGCGATGTCCAGGGGCTCCCTGACCACACCCCAACGTCCCTCTTCTGTCCAGCTGGGCTGAGCCCTGTGGGACCCCAGGCCCCCCCCCCGCCCCCCACCGCAGTGCCCGCCCCACCTTTGGGGAAGCCATCTAGGATGGGCTGCAGCCGGGCGTATCTCTCCAGGTTGTAGTCCTTAAAGAGAACCCTCCAGAAGTCCAGGATGGCAGCTGCGTCTTGGGTCAGGAGCCAGGAGAGGAGCGCGTGGAAGGCCTGCGGGCAGCCTTCCCTCTCCTTCAGACGCAGAGTCTCCTGAAGCAAGAGTGGGGAGTGGAAGCCCTGCCTCCTGCCTCCCCAGTACCCCCACTTCTTGACACCCCCACAAAGGGGTGCTGCAGGAAACCTGGGCACCGTGTCCACGCCCTTGGGTTGAGGTGGGTCTGGGGGTGCCGGGGGTGCTGGGGGTGAGGGAGGCCTACCTGGAGCTCATCTTAGGGGACCGCACCCCTGGCTTGCAGGGCAGCTTCAGGAGGGCTGGGAGGGGGCGTTGGGGAGGCACAGGAACTTGTCCCGGACCCCAGGCCCCCATCCAGCCCTCCTGACCCCCACTTGTGGGGGGGCAGAGTCCATCAGGAGCTCGTCTTCCCAGACATGGCCCCTGACTCGATGGCAGGGCTTGGGGAAGGCTGGGGGGCATCAGGAGCCTGGTCGGGGCCCACCTGGAACTTGTCCTCGGGGACCACGTCATGGTCAGCCAGCGCATGCAGCAGCGGGAAGGCGCTGTCCACAGCCATGGCGATCTCCGTGCGGTACATCCTCAGGAGGCGGCGCAGAACCGCGTCCCCAGCTGCCCGGGCCTCGCCCGCCATCGCGGGGGCTGGGGGCACAGGGCTGGGGGCCCCCTCTCCCCGCCTGGGGTCCCGCGGCCTTGGGGTGCCACTGGACTTGTGGAGCGTCTGGGCCATCTCTGTCTCCTGGCCCTTGCGCAGCCCCTGCCCTGCCGGGCACCTGGGCGGGGGCACACCTGGCCGGCGCACCTGGGCGGGCACCTCCACGGACTGAGCCCAGCCAGTGCCCAGTCTCTATTATAGCCGACTCCCCCCCCACCGAAAGAGCAAAGGCTGTGCTTCCCCAGAGCCAATCAGGGCCGGAGGGAGGGGCAGGGATGGAATCGTCCCTGTAATCCAGTAAAGACAAGGCCCCAGCCACCCCACTTCCACACCTGCCAGGAGGCTGTTGGAAGCTTCTGGACCAGGGCCCGACCCCTCTGTGAGGGGGCTGGGGGGGGGCCTCTCAATTCCTGAACTGTGGTTCTGTTCAGATGGGCAACAGCCAACGCAGGTGCCCTCGACCTCCCCTGAGGCCCACGGGGCTGCCCAGGGGCTCCGGCACTCAGGCAGGGACCGTCGGGCCGATTGGGGCAGGGTCCCTGGTGGGGAGTGCGCAGGGCCCTGGGCCTGGGCTGCAGAAGGGTCCAAGGGAGGAGTGCCTGTCTGATGGAGGACAGTGTGTGCCCGTGGCACAGCACGGGGCATTGCCTGGAAGCTGTGTGATGCTGGGCCAGTCGCTTTCCCTCTCAGAGACTCAACCCCCTCATCTTTCACATGAGCACATCCCCCGGGGGACCCAGCCGCAATCTACCCTCCCTTTCCTCCAGCTCGGAGAAGGCAGCTGACCCTGGGACTGATGCACCTGAGTATGGCCCCAGGAGCCCCTGCTCACAGCCCCGGGGGGGGGGGGGCGCCCCCAGAGCCTTCCTAGGGCTGGTGACAGAGGCTGGAGGATGATGTGGGGAAGCCGGCCCAGGGGAGTTGCAGCAGAGGGGGGCTCCGCATCCCAGGCTATGGTGGGCGAGTGCAGGGGACCCATAGTGGCCCATCGTGGCCTGGGGCAGAGGGACAAGGGCCACAGAGGAGACACCTGCCCAGGCGGCCAAGCTTCAGAGCCACGGGAGGCTTTTTGGAAGAAGAACCTAGTCAGGGCTGGAGGTGAGGGCAGGGGCCAGGAAGCCTGGGGTCAGAGCAGTGCTGGGCTGGGAGGGGTCATCTGGGCAAGGGGGGGCAGACAAATGCCATGGTGTCACCAAGATTTCTCATGAGATTAGGTCGCTCTGTTCTCTACGGAGGTGGGAGTTCTGGGGGGCTGTGGAGAGCAGTGAGGGTCAGAACGGACAGGTGTGGCTGTGGAATGTTCTGGGCCGCTGACCTGGGAGCAGAGCCCTCGTGCTGCCCACCTCTGGGGCTCCGAGCCCACCAGCTGCAGTGCTGTGGGTGGTAGCCATGGAGGTATGGGACTTGGGGCAGTGCCAACCTGTCCCGCCCTGTGCCATCCACAGACGCCCAGAGGGAACACGCCCTCGGCCCCCACCAACGCCATACCGGGCTGCCCTCTCAGAGAAGCACGTCCTCGCCCCAGCCCGGGCCTGGCAGCCACCTCCTGGCCTTTCCCGCCCCCTCTGTGCGTGTGTATCCACTGTGGCATCTGAAAGAGAGCAGAAGTCAAAGTCATTCCTGAACCTAGCGTCCACCGGAGTACCCCGAGTCCCCCCACTCATGTGCGTCGGGGCTCATGGAGCGGAGCCACTTTGTGTCACATCTAAGGGCACTTGCTGGGCCAGCAAGCTGCAGGCTCCAGGAGTGTTGGGGAACCATGCTCGTGGCGTTAGGGTGACCAGCAGCCACCTCTCCAGCAGCTCAGGGTTCCTCTCCTTTGGGCCAAGCTGTCTTCCAACACCCTCTACACTTGGCAGAGTTTTCCCCAGTGGCCAACTCATCAAGGGACGCTTCAACCACAAGACAACTGTCCAGGGGATTAAAAATAGCCAAAGAGAGCATGTCTTCACTCGACTTTTCTCAAGCTACAAAAGCCTTGTGGGGGCACCTGGGTCAGCATCCGGGCCTGGTCTGCAGGTGCCCCCCAGCTTCTCGCTTAGAGATCAGCAACGAGGCTCCTTGGAGAATTTTGGACTTTCCACCACATGGGGGGTTTCCCTGGCAGCCCCTTCCTGCAGGTGACCCAGGCAGCCAGGGACGGTGCGGGAGGCATGTAAGACCTGGAGAGGATCCAGGGCCAGCGGCCCAGCCCTGCCTTCAGCCGCCCACTGCCTTGGTAGGGCTAAGCCTTACCCAGTTCCTCCTCGAGGCACCAGGCACAGCGACAAGCCTGCTGCTTGGTCGGCCATCTCCAAGTCTCTGTCCTCACCTGCAAGGGATCTCTTCCTCCAGCATGGTTATTTTATGTATCGGACACATCTAGCCCACCACGCACCAGGCTCTGTTCTGAGTACTTTGCAATTACACTCAATCTCAGAACTGCCCCACTAGGTCAGCATTATTACTATCCCATTCTACAGATGAGGAGACTGAGGCACAGCGAGGCTAAGGAACATGACCAAAGTCACACTGCGAGTCAATGGCCTTGGATGGATAGTGTCTGGGTCCACTCTCTCAGCACACGGACACTGCTCACGTGCCCAGGCCATGTCAGGTACAAAGAGGGGGAAATGCTTCCTATGTGATGTGCCCAGAAATTGGGGCAGGGTAGGGCAGGGACCGGAGAGGTCCTGCTCCTTGGCTGCTTGGCCTTGGCTCCCTCAAACAGGCCTGGACTCTGCGATCTTCTGCCCTGCCACAGATGGAGGCTTCAGAATGTGTGGCTTCCGGAGAGGGCTAGGCTCCCAACAGTAAGGAGGTAAGGAGCGCTTCAGGGGACTTGGAATGCCAGCCCAGGCCTCAGCTCGGGGACCAGGGCAGGAAGGGCTGGGCCCTGCCCCCTGGGGCCTTCCCAGCTGGTAGAGCACCAGGGGAGGCTTGGTCTCCTGGTAACGCTTTAGCGCCCTATTGGCCACCAGCTAGCTCAGTGACCCTTTCCGAGCCTCAGTTTGCCCTTGAAAGATGCTCAGCATCACTGATTATTAGAGAAATGCAAATTAAAGCCAAATGAGGGGCGCCTGGGTGGCACAGCGGTTAAGCGTCTGTCTTCGGCTCAGGGCGTGATCCCGGCGTTATGGGATCGAGCCCCACATCGGGCTCCTCCGCTGGGAGCCTGCTTCTTCCTCTCCCACTCCCCCTGCTTGTGTTCCCTCTCTCGCTGGCTGTCTCTGTCGAATAAATAAATAAAATCTTTAAAAAAAAAAAATAAAGCCAAATGAGATTCCACCTCGCACTCACCAGGATGCCTATTATAAAAAAATAGAAAGTAACGTGTTGGCGAAGTTACGGAGAAACCAGAACACTCATACGTTGTTGGGGGAATGCAAAATGGCGCACCCACTGAGAAAAATGTTTGGTGACTCCTCAGTAAGTTCCTTCTTAAGTTAAAGTCTTTTTTTTTTTAAGATTTTATTTTTAAGTAGTCTCCATACCCAACATGGGGCTCGAACCCACAAACCCGAGATCAAGTTACATGCCCCACCAACTGAGTCAGCCAGGTACCCCAATATGCTGAATTCTTCAATAAGAATTACCATATTACCCAGCCATTCCACTCCCAGGTACACCCCCAAAAGAACAGAAGAGAGCTGTTCAAACAAACACTTGTCCACAAATGTTCATAGCAGCACTCTTCAGCAACAGCTAAAGGGTGGAAACAACCCAAATGTTCATCTGCAGAAGAACGGATAAATCAAATGTGGCCTATCCACACAACAGAATTACTCAGCCATGAGAAAAGATGAAATACGGACACTCACTATGACGTGGATACACCTCAAAAACACGATGATAACTGAAATAAGCCAGACGTAAAAGGCCACCTATTGTCCAGTGAAATACGCCGAAGAGGCGAATCTGTAGAGACAGAAAGCAGATTAGTGGTTTGCAGGAGCTGGGGAAGGGGAGAGGGGGTGACTGCTAATGGGTATGGTGTGTCCATCTGGGGTGATGAGAAAGTTCTGGAAATTGACAGATTTCAGATGGTGGCACAACATTACGATGTACCAATTACTACTGCATTTTGAGCTTTCAAACGGTAAAAATTGTAAATTTTATGATATGTGTATCTTACTGCAAATAAAAATCCGTTCTAAAAACCAGGTGGGCATATTTGTGTGGCTCTATTTGTGGGCTGTCTGTTCTGTTCCATTGATCTGTGTGTCTATCCATTGACCAGTGCCGCAAAGTCTTGACTACTGTAACTATATAGTAAATCTTGAGATCTGGTAGACCACCTCCTCCCATTTTATTCTTCTTTTTCAAAATTGTTTCTGTTACTCTAGTTCCTTTGATTTTCCATATAAGTTTTAGAATAATTCTATTTATAAAAAATCTTGCCAGGATTTTGATAGGAATTACATTAAACCTATATATCAATTTGAGGGAAATTAACCTCTTTATTATGTTGAGTATTGTAATCCATGAACATGGTATATTTCTCCGTTTATTTAGAGCTTCACTGATTTCTTTCATCAGTGTTTTGTAGTTTTCAGCATACGAGTCCCATACATGTTTTGTCAGACTTACACCTAAGCAGTTAATTTTTGGAGAAAGTGTAAATAGTTTTATGATTCTACCTTTGATGTCCACGTGTTTGTGCTTTGTTGGTATATAGAAATACAAATGACTTTGCATGTTCATAGAATCTTTGGGATTTTCTACAGGCACAATCGTATCATCTGTAAATAGAAACAGTTTGATCTCTTCCTTCCCAATCTATATGCCTGTTAATTTCCTCATCTTGCCTATTGCACTGCCTAGAACTTCCAGCAATAGAAGTAATGAGAGTGGACATCCTTGCCTTGTTCCTGATCTCAGGGGGAAAGCATGCATCTCGCACATGAAGTATAATGTTAGCTGCAGGTTTTTTGTAAGTTTTCTTTATCAATTTTAGAAAGCCCCTTTCTATTCCTATATCAATGAGAGTTTTTATTATGAACATGTGTTGAATTTTGTCTGATGCTTTTTCTGCTTTAATTAATATGATCGTGTGATTTTTCTTCTTTAGTCTGTTAACATGGTAGATTACATAGATTGATTTTTGAGTAGCGAACCAGTCTTGCATCCCTCAAATAAACTCTGCTTGGTCACGGTATATAATTACTTACGTATATTGTTGAATTTGATTTGTTAATATTTTTTAAAGAGTTTTTATTTATTTGACAGAGATAGAGACAGCCAGCGAGAGAGGGAACACAAGCAGGGGGAGTGGGAGAGGAAGAAGCAGGCTCCCAGCGGAGGAGCCTGATGTGGGACTCGATCCCAGAACGCCGGGATCACGCCCTGAGCCGAAGGCAGACGCTTAACGACTGAGCCACCCAGGCGCCCCTGATTTGTTAATATTTTCTTAATGTTTTCTTAATTTTCTTAATTTTCTCATGATGTACATTGGCCTATAGTTTTTCATTGGTTTGTTTGGTTTTGTTTTTATGCGTTTTGTATGGTTTTGGTATCAGTATTATATTAGGTTCATAAAATGAAGGCATAGCCTCTCCTCTTTTATTTTCTGGAAGAGATTGTGTGGAAATAACGTTAATTCTTTTTTAAACGTTTGATAGAATTCCCCAGTGAAACCATCTGAGCCAGGAGAATTCCTTTTGGGGAGTTTAAAAATTAAGAACTCAATTTCCTTGGGGCCTTGGGTGGCACAGTCTGTTAAGCATCCGACTCTTGGTTTCAGCTCAGGTCATGACCTTAGGATCTTGAGATCAAGCCCCACATTGGGCTCTGAGCTTAGCAAGGAGTCTGCTAAAGTTCCTCTCTCCCTCTCCCTTCCCCCACCCCACTCTCTTTCTTTCTCTGCCTCTCTCTTTTTCAAATAAATAAATAAACCTTTTGATAAAATAAAATAAAATTAAGAATTCAATTCCTTAAATAGTCATAGGCTATTCATATTACCTATTTTATAGATTATGGCATTTTGTGGTTTTCAAGGAATTGATCCATTTCAACTAAATTGTCAAATTTATGAGTGTAGAGTTGTTCATAGCATTCCCTTATTATCCTTTTGATGTCTTCAACCCGTAGTGATGTCCACTGTATCAGTTTCAATATTGGTACTTTGTCTCCTCTCTTTTTCTTTGTCAGTCTTGCTAGATATGTATTGATTTTTCTTTTTCTTTTCTTTTTTTTTTTTTTTGAAGATTTATTTATTTAATTTGAGAGTGAAAGAGAGCTGGAGCAGGGGCAGAGGGAGAGGGAGAGAGAATCTCAGCAGACTCCCCACTGAGCAGAGAGCGTGGAGCCCGCCTTGGGGCTCAATCTCAGGACGCTGGGATCATGACCTGAGCCAAAACCAAGAGTTGGATATTCACCCAGCTGCGCTAACCAGGTGCCCCAATATGTGTTAATTTTTTAAAAAATTTCTTTAAGAACCAGCTCTGTTTCATTGATGTTCTGTATTATTTTTCTGTTTTCACTTACGTTGATTTTTGCTCTTATTTTTATTATTTCTTTTCTTCTGCTTGCTTTGGGCTTATTTTGTTCTTTTTCTTCTAGTTTCTTTTTTTAAATTAAATTAAATTTAATTTAAATTTAGTGAATTAACATATAGTGTATTATTGGCCTCAGGGGTAAAGGTCAGTGATTCATCAGTTGCATACAACACCCAGTGCTCATGCCATCACGTGCCCTCCTTAATGCCCATCACCCAGTTACCCCTTCCCCCCACCCTCTCCCCTCTAGCAACCCTCAGTTTGTTTCCCGTGATTAAGAGTGTCTTATGTTTGTCTCCCTCTCTGATTTCATCTTGGTTTATTTTTCCTTCCCTTCCTCTATGCTCCTTTGTTTTGCTTCTTAAATTTCACATACGAGTGAAATCATATGGTATCTGTCTTTCTCTGATTGACTTATTTTGCTTAACATAATATCCTCCAGTTCCATCCATGTCATTGCAAACGGCAAGATTTCGTTCTTTCTGATGACCGAGTAATATTCCATTGTGTATATGAACCACATCTTCTTTATCCATTCATCTGTTGGACAGCTGGGCTCTTTCCATAGTTTGGCTACTGTGGACATTGCTGCTATAAACATTGGGGTACAGGTGCCCCTTTGGATCACTAGGTTTGTATCTTTGGAGTAAATACCCAGTAGTGCAATTGCTGGGTCATAGGGTAGCTCTGTTTTCAAGTTTTTAGGAACCTTCACACTGTTTTCCAGAGTGGCTGCACCAGCTGGCGTTCCTACCAGCAGTATAGAAGGTTCGCCTTTCTCCGCATCCTTGCTAACATCTGTTGTTTCCTGACTTGTTTATTTAAGCCATTCTGACTGGTGTGAGGTGGTATGTCATTGTGGTTTTGATTTGTATTTCCCTGATGACAAGTGATGTTGAGCATTTTTCATGTGTCTGTTAGCCATTTGTACATCTTCTTTAGAGAAATGTCTGTTCATGTTTTCTGCCCATTTCTTGACTGGATTATTTGTTCTTTGGGTGTTGAGTTTGATAAGTTCTTTATAGATTTGGGGTACTAAGCATTTATCTGATAAAACATTTGAAAATATCTTCTCCCATTCTGTAGGTTGTCTTTTGGTTTTGTCGACTGTTTCCTTTGCTGTGCAAAAGTCATCTTTATGAAGTCCCAATAGTTCATTTTTGCCTCTGTTTCCCTTGCCTTTGGAGACATGTCTAGCCAGAAGTTGCTGCAGCCGAGGTCGAAGAGGTTGCTGCCTGTGTTCTCCTTTAGGATTTTGATGTATTCCTGTCTCACATTTAGGTCTTTCATCCATTTTGAGTCTATTCTTGTGTATGGTGTAAGAAAATGCTCTGGTTTCATTCTTCTACATGTGGCTGTCCAATTTTCCCAACACCATTTGTTGAAGAGACTGTCTTTTTTTCCATCGGATATTATTTCCTGTTTTGTCGAAGATTAGCTGACCATAGAGTTGAGGATCCATTTCTGGGTTCTCTATTCTGTTCTATTGATCTATGTGTCTGTTTTGTGCCAGAATCATACTGTCTTGATTACAGCTTTGTAATATAGCTTGAAGTCTGGGATTGTGATGCCACCAGTTTTGGTTTTCTTTCCAACTTTCCTTTGGCTATTCAGGGTCTTTTCTGATTCCATACAAATTTTAGGATTATTTGTTTCAGCTCTGTGAAAAATGTTGATGATATTTTGATAGGGATTGCATTGAATGTATAGATTGTTCTGGGTAGCATAGACATTTTAATAATATTTGTCTTTCCAATCTATGAGCATGGAACATTTTCCATTTCTTTGTGTCTGCCTCAATTTCTTTCATGTGTTCTGTAGTTTTCTGAGAACAGATCCTTTGCCTCTTTGGTTAGGTTTATTCCTAGGTGTCTTATGGGTTTTGGTGCAATTGCAAATGGGATCGATTCCCTGATTTCTCTTTCTCTTGTTTCATTGTTACTGTGTATAAATGCAACTGACTTTTGTGCATTGATTTTATATCCTGCCACTTTGCTGAATTCCTGTATGAGTTCTAGCAATTTTGCGGTGGAGTCTTTTGGGTTTTCCACATAAAGTGTCATGTCATCTGTGAAGAGCAGGAGTTTGACTTCTTTGTTATTTGGGTGGCTTTTATTTCTTTTTGTTGTCTGATTGTTGAGGCTCGGACTTCTAGTACTATGTTGAACAACAGTGGTGAGAGTGGACATCCCTGTCATGTTCCGGACCTTAGGGGAAAAGCTCTCTGTTTTTCCCCATTGAGAATGATATTTGCTGTGGGCTTTTTGTAGATGGCTTTTATAATATTGAGGTATGTTCCCTCTATCTTTACACTGTGAAGAGTTTTGATCAAGAAAGGATGCTGTACTTTGTCATATGCTTTTCTGCATCTATTGAGAGGATCATATGGTTCTTGTCCTTTCTGTTTTTAATGTGGTGTATCACATTGATTGATTTGCAGATTTTGAACCACACTTGCAGCCCAGGAATAAATCCCACTTGGTCGTGGTGAATAACCCTTTTAATGTACTGTTGGATCCTATTGGCTAGTATCTCAGTGAGAATTTTTGCATCCATGTTCATCAGGGATACTGATCTGTAATTATCCTTTTTGGTGGGGTCTTTGTCTGGTTTTGGGATCAAGGTAATGCAGGCCTCATAGAAAGAGTTTGGAAGTTTTCCTTCCATTTTGATTTTTTGAAACATCTCCAGAAGAATGGGTATTAATTCTTCTTTAAAGGTTTGGTAGAATTCCCCTGGGAAGCCATCTGGCCCTGGACTCTTGTTTGTTGGGAGATTGTTGATTACTGTTTCAATTTCCTTTTTGGTTTTGGGTCTGTTCAGGTTTTCTATTTCTTCCTGTTTCAGTTTTGGTAGTTTATGTGTTTCTAGGGATGGATCCATAAATTAGACATATAGTTGCTCATAATATGTTCTTATAATTTTATGTTTGTGTTTCTTTGGGGTTGGTTGTGATCTTTCCTCTTTCATTTATGATTTTATTAATTTGGATCCTTTCTCTCTCCCTCTCTCCTCTCTCTCTTTTGATAAGCCTGGCTAGGGGTTTGTCAATCTTATTAATTATTTCAAAGAACCAGCTCCTAGTTTCATTGATCTGTTCTGTTCTTTTGGTTTCTATTTCATTGATTTCTGCTTTAATCTTTATTAATTCTCTCCTGCTGGGTTTAGGCTTTATTTGCTGTTCTCTCTTCAGCTCCTTTAGATGTAAGGTTAGGTAGTGTCTTTGAGACTTTTCTTGTTTCTTGAGAAAGGCTTGTATTGCCATGTATTTCCCTCTTAGACAGCCTTTGCAGCATCCCAAAGGTTTTGAACAGTTGTGCTTTCATTTTCATTTGTTTCTATGATTTTTTCTAAATCTTCTTTAATTTTCTGGTTGGCCCAGTCATCCTTTAATAGGATGCTCTTTAACCTCCATGTATTTGTTTTCATTCCAAATTTCCTCTTGTGATTATGTTCAAGTTTTAAAGCATTGTGGTCTGACAATATGCAGGGAATAATTCCAATCTTTTGGTGCCAGTTGAGACTTGATTTGTGACCCTCTTCTGTTCTCAGTGTGGGTGCATAGGTTATTGCTTTGAGGTGTTTCCTCTTTTCTAATGTCTGCATTAGCACTATAGCATTCTCTCGGATTGTTTTAGATGCAACCCACAATGTTGGGTATGTTGCTTTATTCATTTTCATTCAATTCAATGTGGGTTTTTTTGAGATTCTCTTTAACCTTTGGATTATTTAGAAGTGCGATGTTTAGTTTTCCCATGGTTGTAGACTTTTCTGTTATCTTTCTGCTATTTATTTCTAGTTTGACTCCAATGTGATCAGAAAACCCATGTTTTCTTCACTTCTTTTAAGTTTGTTGGCGTTTGTTTCACGGCCCAGGATGTGCTCTATCTTAGTATACAACTGTGCACACTTGAAAAGAAGGTATATGTGCTGCTGTTGGGTGGAATGTTCTGTAAATGTTGATTAGATGTTGGCTGTTGGCTGACGGTGATGTAGGGTCCCTCTACGTGTTTGCTGATTGTTTTGTCTATTGCTGAGAGGGGGATCCTGATGTCTCCAGTTGCCTTGTGGATTTGTCTGCTCCTCCTTTCAGTTTTATTAGGTTTGCTGCACATGGTTTTCAGTTCCATTGTTTGTTGTGTACATGTCTAGGCTTTCGTTTCTTCTTGGCAGATTAACCATTTCATCACTATGTGATGATAAAAGGGTTGATTTTCATTGTTCTGGTCATTTTCTTTGCTTTGAACTGTACTTTATCTGGTATTAAGATAGCCATGCTTTCTTTTCAGCAATCATACATCTTTTCCCATCCATCCTGTTACTTCCCATCTACCTACATTGTTATAGTTGAAGTAAATTTCTTGTACACAGCATATAGTTGGTTGTTTTTAAAAATCTACTCTGTGCAACCAGGCTTTTAATGGGTATACTTAGAAAAATCTACATTTAATGTAACTATTGATGTGTTAGGGCTTAAATCCACCATTTTACTTTTGTTTTCTGTTCATTCTCTCTGTTTTCTTTTTCCTGCCTTCCTATGGGTTACTTGAACACCTTACAGAATCCCATTGTGATTTGTCTATAGTATATTTTCGTACAGATTTTTAGTGGTTGCTCTGGTATGATATTATCTATACATAACTCATCACAATCTGCTGATGTCAACATTTTACCAGTTTTCGCGAAAGTACAAAAACCTCACCTTACTTCACATCCTTTTAGCTTCCTCATTTATAATATAATTTCCTTAAATGTTTATTCTAAGTGCATTTAGAACTATATCAGACAGTGTTATAATTTTTGCTTCCACTGTCAAACATAAATCTATAAAACTCAAGAGAAGAAAGGAATTGTATTCACCCACATTTTTACTCTTTTCATTGTTCCTCTCTTCTTGTTGCTGTTCCAGAACTCCTTCTTTAATCATTTCCTTTCTGTTCGGGTATTTTAGGGTAGGTCTGCTGGTGACAAATTCTTTTAGCTTCTTCTATCAGAGAATTTTTGGTTCTTCCTTCATTCCTGAAGGACGTTGTCACTGGACACAGAATTCTGGGTTAGCAGTTCTCCTTATTCAACACCTAAAAAATGTTTCTGACCTCCATAATTTCTGAAATTTGGTGTCATTTGAACTGTTTTTCCTATTATAGGTATGATGTCAGATGTCTCTCACTGATTTCAAGACTTTCTTCTCCTTGGTTTTCAGAAGTTTTACTATGATGTGTCTCAGTGTGAATTTCTTTGGGTTTATCCTATTTGGAATTTGTTCAGTTTACTGAATCTATAGGGCTTTATGACTTCTGCCAAAATTTGAGAATTTTTCGGTCATCATTTCATGCACTTTTTAGCCCCATGATCTTTCTCTTCTCCTTCTGGGACTCTGATGACAAATCCTGTGTTGTAGTCACCCAGGGTCCTTCCTTGGGCTCTGTTCACTTTTCTCAGTATATTATGTCTGTGTTGTTCAGACTGGGCACCTCTGGTGTGGTTTTGGGTTTTGTTTTTTTGTGTGTAGGGTTTTTGTTTTGGTTTTTTTTTTTTTGCTTTTTTTTGTTTTTGTTGTTGTTGTTTGCTTGTTTTTTAAGTAGGCTCCACACCCACTGTGGAGACCAACACAGGGTTTAAACTCACAACTCTGAGATCAAGACCTGAGCTGAGATCAAGAGCCAGATGCTTAATTGCCTGAGCCACCCAAGTGCCCCTGGGTACCTCTGTTCTTTTTTTTCTTTTTTTTTTTTTTAAGATTTTATTTATTTATTTGACAGAGAGAGAGACAGCCAGCGAGAGAGGGAACACAACCAGGGGGAATGGGAGAGAAAGAAGCAGGCTCCTAGCGGAGGAGCCCAATGTGGGGCTCAATCCCAGGACTCCGGGATTGCGCCCTGAGCTGAAGACAGACACTTAACGACTGAGCCACCCAGGCATCCCATGGGTACCTCTGTTCTATCTTCCAGTTCACTGATTCTTTCCTCTGATCCCACCATGAAGTCTTGTTTTGTTTTAGTTATTTAATTGTTGTTTATTTAACTATTGTTTGCATTGGGTTCTTCCTTTCGTCCTCTATTTCTTTGCTGAGACTTTTTCTTGACCAGGACTTGCTATTTTTCCACTTGTTTCTAATATGTTCATAATTGCTCATTGAAGCATTTCTAAAATAGCTGCCATATTACTCAGAGATCTCCAGAGAAACATAACCGGTAGAATGTATATATATTATTAAAAATTTGGCTCACAGGATTATGGAGGCTGAGAGGTTCCAAGATCTACAGCCAGCAAGCTGGAGACCCAGCAGAGCTGATGGTGTATGTTCCAGTCTGAAAGCAGGCAGGTTTGAGACCCAAGAAGAGCTAAGGTTTCAGTCCAGTCTGAAGGCCAGAAAAGACCAATGCCCCAGTTCAGGGTGGTCAGGGAGGAAGAGTGCCCTCTTGCTTGCGGGAGGGTCAGCCTTTTTATTCTTCTCAGGCCTTCCACTGATTGGATAGTGTTTTTATTTTGTCTGTGCCTGTTGGTGTTTCTGGGCTGCTGGCTTCTTCAGTAGCAGCCCTGGGATATGAGGCAAAGATTAAAAACAAATCAAACCAGGAAAGTAATCACCATGTTATTCCTCGGGTTCCAAGTTCCCTTGGAAGGTTGGTCTGCCTTCTCTCCACCTTTCAGAGTCTTCTTATATCCATTTTGTGTATAACGCCCAGGGGTTTTCATTAGACTTGGCAGGAGGAGTAGGGAAAGCATGCCTACCCACCCCTCTTCCCACACTGACATCGCCATTTTAAACGCTGGTACTAATATTGCACACTTTCCAGCTGGTGCGTGGCTGCCCAGGTGGTCTTTGCTTTGATAGAAGGTTCTAGGGTTTCTGCACTTCTGTTTTTGAGTACAAGGCATCAGTGGGAGGACACCAGACACGCGCCCTCCTCCAAGATCCCAGCAGTGCCAGGTGTGTACACAGGGCGAAGCGTGGAAGCATTTATTTAGCACCTATTCTGTGCCAGGCAGTGTTCTAGGAGAACAAAACTGACCACACTCGCTGCCCAAGAGGAGGAGACTCACAGTGCATAGAATGGATAAGTGACCATGGTGCACCTAGCGGCCGTGAGCACAGAAGAGGAAACCAAAGCAGGAAGGATGAGAGAAATGGGCTTGGGGCAGGAGGGGTCAGGGTTTGCAGATATGAGAGGGGGGGCCGCCTGAGAAGACAACGCTGAATCAAGACCTGAGCAGCAGAAGTCTCTGGAGAGCAGCACTGCAGGCAAGGGCAGCAGCGGGTGTAGAGGCCGGGGGAGCACCTGTCCAGCGGGGAGGCGGTGGCTTGGAGCAGCAGCATTGGTGTCCCCGGGGGGCAGGCTGCACATGCAGGTGTGCGGAGCACAACACTCTGGGGAGGACCCGGCAGCCAGTGTTTTTATGACCCTGGTGGTGAGAAGGGGAGGAGCGTCTGCCGGAATCGCTGGCTTCATAAAATGGACCTTTATTTTAGATGGGAATTCTGGAGAACTACAGTAATGACAAAACTGAGCCTGCAGACTCCTCGCGTGGATTTTCCCCCATTTTGATACAATGTATACGCAGGGAACCGCACAGACCTTGAGCAATCGTCTAAGTTGACAGATGCACTCACCCGAGCAGCTCCCACTCCCATTATGATATTGAACGCTTGCCCCCCCCCCCAGAAGGTTCCCTTGACCCCCTTCCTGGAAGTCACCACCGACCAGCTTCCATCACTGTAGATCCGTTTTGCCTGTTCTGGGTTTTTACATAAAGGGAACCATCTCGCTTGACTTTTCACTCAGGTTATGTCTGAGGCTGGGCCACGTGTCTGCACGCATCGCGACTGTAGTCCCTTTGGTGCTGGACACACCGAGTTTGCTTCCCCAGTAGCCTGTTGGAAGACATTCAGGCTACCATGAGCAAAGCCGATGGAAGCTTTTGTCCAAGTCCTTGGGTTTTCTTTTGGGCAAGTAAATTCCCAGGAGTGAAGTCCTGGGCCGTAGCATAAATACAAATGTAAGGAATGACACCGTTTTCCACAGCGGCCGCACCATTTTACATTCCCGCCGGCGACGCAGGAGGAGCCCCGTTTCTCCCCGTTCTCAAACACTGGTGTTGTCCAGTTACGGCCATTGTGGCAGGTGCGAGGTGCTCACCGTCCTGATTTGCGTTTCCCTGACGGGGATGCTGTTGACCTCCGAGCTCTCCTTGGCCGCTGCGTGTCTTTGCAGGGGCTGCCTCTTCAAGTCTCCGGGCTGTTTTTAAAAATTGGCTTGTTTGCATTATTGATTTGTAAGAGTTCTTTACATATTGCAGACACAGGTTTTTGTCAGATAGTATGAGAATTCCATGCATATTTTGTCTAGTCTGGGGGTGGCCGTCCCGGTCTCTTAATGGCATCTCTTGATGAGAAGTTTTTACTTCTCGTAACTGCAGTATACCGATTTTCCTTTCAAGCTTACTGCTTTCTGCACCCTCACACATCCGCGCTTATCTCCAGTTCACTCAGAGATGATTTTCTGTTCTCTTCTAGAAGCTGTATCATTTACTTTTTAAAAATAGATGTTATTGAAGTCTTTTTTGAAAAGGCTGTTTTTTCGAGCAGTTTCAGTTTCCCGGCAAAATGGAGAAGAGCGTTCAGAGCTCCCATCGGCCCTGCCCCCGTTCACGCTCAGGCTCCCGCACCGTGACGCCCACGCCTGTCATCATCACCCAGAGGCTACAGTGCACGTCGGGGTTCTTTCTGGGTGTCGCACATTCTAGGGGTTTTTGACAAATGTGTGATGACATGTGGCCACCATTGCAGGACCGCACAGAGTGGCTTCACTGCCCTAGAAACACCGTGTGCTCCGTCCGCGCGCCCCCCCGCCCGCCGTGCGATGGGAAGCAGGCGGGCACTGAGTTTGGGTTTCGGCTGTGTGAATGTCCAGCCATCCCAGCACCGTGTCTTGGAAAGGCGGTGCTTTCTCTGGTGCGTGGCTTTTGTTCCTTTGTTAGAGACCAGCTGTCCTCAGGCAGGAGGGCCTGTCTCTGGCTGTCCCCTCTGTTCCCCAGGTCCGCCCATCTGCCCCCGCACCCGAGCCTCACCGTCCAGATGACTGCGGCGTATTATTCCTACATCGGGCTGTGGGTGCCCTCTGCACACGTGTGCATCCCGCCAAATGCTGCACCTTCCGGTGGGGAGGGGACCTCCCTGTGGCTCCCCACCACCTCAGCCCCTCCCTGGCATTCCACACCCGGGACCAAGGTCAAGGTTGGGCCTCCGTCAGGAGAAGGAGCCAGGAGATCTGAGGGCCCCCACCTTTACGGGCTCCGACTACCTCCGCTCAGTCGCCGGCGTGCGTGTGGGTTTCTGGGGGCTTAGAGAGCAGGGCCCCTCACGTCCCCTCTGCATCTTCCCTCTGCCAGGCCAGCATCCAGTGCAGGACCTTCCCGTCCCACCACGGCCCTCGGTGGCCTCTGCGAGGCCTTCTACCCAGAGCCGAGGGGTTGGTGGTGGGGCACCAGGACAGCACCCCCTCTGGACCTCGGCCCTGGACGTGGACCTGGTCAGCAGCAGGGCACTAGCGGAGCTCCCACGACTGAGGGGTTAAAGCAAGCCACAGAAGCACGGAAGGAGAAACACTGCACACCGAACAAAGAGGGGAGAGCACCTGGGGCTGCTGGGGTCTTGGGAGGGGCTTCCCATGGAGAGCCCCACTCGGCGAGGAGGTGACAGACAGCAGGGATGGCAGGACCGGGAGTGCCTGAGCTTTGGGGGCAGAGCCCCAGTCGGCGAGGAGGTGACAGACAGCAGGGATGGCAGGACCGGGAGTGCCTGAGCTTTGGGGGCAGAGAGACCTGACCACCAGGCAGGAACCAATGGAGCTGGCGCAGGAGGCCCCGGAAACACGTGTCACCCCGGGACACAGGGTTCTCAGGGCTGCACTGCCTTCCTGACATCGTCCCTCAGGGGCAGACTCTCCTTCCCCTCTGGTGGCCAGTGGGCAGCTCCAGGTACCAGAAGGGAGCCTCAGTGTCCTTGGTCACCCTTCCTCTGAACCCCAGCTCAACCATCGGCCCCCTGTCCTCGGGCCCTGAAGAACCAGCCCCCGGCCCACCTGACCGCAGGCTGCAGCCCCGCCCAGCCTCTGCCAGGGCCCGCCCCGGAGCCGGGTCGAGCCACGTTTATTGAGTGGACAAGAGGAGGAGCGTCCCCGCTGGCCAGGGACAGGGGGCGGGGTGCCAGCCTGGGAAATGCTGATGGCCCAGCACTGGGGGGAGCGAGACCCTTGGTGAGGGAGGGGACAGGACACTTGACAGCATGAGTGTGGAAAACACACCGAGAGTTTTTCTGCCCTGAACCAGCATCCCCAGCCTCCTCCTGCCAGCCCTGCACCCCCCCGGGCAGACCCTGGCCCCTTGCTGGTCCTGCCGGCTGTGTGGTGGCGGCGGAGACCCTGAGCCACGACAGGTTGGGGAAGCATGCACTGAGACCAGTGTTCTCTGGGGACACGGCTCCTAGAGCGCATGGTGGGGCTGACTTGTCCCTACCCGCCCCTGTCCTGGGAGCCTGAAGAGAACCGAAGATAGATGTGACCTGCTTCGTGGTTGGAGGGGGGAGGGGCGGCCCCTGCCGAGGCTGCGTGAGGACCAAGGAATGGAAACCACCCAAGTGTCCCTCGAGGGAAGCAGGTTAGAGGCCAGACAGAGCATCGCAAGGGCGACAGAAAGGCCAGCAGGGGAGCCGGGGCTGTGAGCGGGGACCTGCCCTGAGAGTATTAACCGCTATAGCTGGCCACGCGGTGTGTGTGGGGTGACTCAGTTATTGTGGAGAAAAACAAGAGAAGAAGAAAGAAAGCCTGGACATCCGGAAGGGCCCACAGGCCCCGTGAGCCCCAAGCCAGGGCAGGGTTTTCTGTACCATCAATACGCTTCAATACGGCTGGGGCTTTGTAATATGCACTTACATTCTGAAATAAAATATATTTTGTTTCATCAGCAAAAAAATAAAAAACAAAACAAAATAAAATAAAAATAGAAAATACTGAAAAATTTTTTTTAGATTTTTTTAAAAATAAAAAATAAAAGGTAGTGGAAAATACAACACCAAACAAAACATCAAATAATTAGAAACAAAGGTAAGAAATCTCCGGCACCCATTTTTTTATAAAGAAGAAAGAAACAGGGGCACCCGGGTGGCTCAGTCAGCTAAGTGTCTGCCTTTGGCTCAGGTCATGATCTCAGGGTCCTGGGATCCAGTCCTTCATTGGGCTCCCTGCTCAGCGGGGAGTCTGCTTCTCCCTCTGCCTGCTGCTCCCCCTGCTGTGCCCACACGTGCTCTCTCTGTCAAATAAATCAGTAAAATCTTTTTTTTTTAAAGAAGAAAGAAGCAGAAAGATACACCCTGTTCCTAGACTTCATTTCTTAATTGTATTTTAAAAAGTCCATTCTTCCTTAATCGGGGAGGCTTCAATCCAGTTGCTGCAGGGGTTTTAGAACTTGACTCCGACATTCTTGGGAACGATGACGGCACCAGCACGAGACCCTCTTGAAGACTGCGGTGCCTCATGTATGGAACATAAGAAATCGCAGGAAGATGGTAGGAGAAGGAAGGGAAGAAGGAATCGGGGGTACACAGAAGGGGGAATGAACCATGAGAGACAATGGACTCTGGGAAACAAACAGGTCCTCAGAGGGGAGGGGGGTGGGGGGACGGGCTAGGCCGGTGATGGGTAGTAAGGAGGGCACGTATTGCACGGAGCCCTGGGTGTTATACGAAAGTAATGAATCATGGAACACTACCTCAAAAACTACAGATGTGCTGTACGGTGACTAACATAACATAATAAGAAAGAAAAAAAAGACTGTGGCGCGACCTGGACACCTGCACGGTTATAAAGCCACCAGGAGCTCGGGGGCTGGTGCCACCTTAGTCGCTCGTGGGCTGGGATGCAAGCCCGCAGCGCGACCCTCACACAGCTGAGGACTGATGACGCAGCATCACTCATTCACTCATTCATTTGTGCAACTGAATGGATGGATTCCTCATAGCCGGTCTTGAGACAAAGGGCAAATCATTTGCAAAAATCATGCCAAACACCAAAACATTCTGATTAAAGATGTAAGTTGAAAAAATGAAACACAGCAGAGATAGAGATGAATGTCTTTATCCTGTTGGGGGGAACAGGAAATTTTAAAGTACGATAGGAAAAGTGGAAATCCTGAAGGAAAGGCCACAAGATCTGACTTAACATGCAGGGCGGTCACAAATAGCGCAGAACGAAGATGCTCGTAGCCCCCAGGAGAACGTTTGCCGCGTCCGTAGGAGGATGGTGGAAGAGTCGGCATCTTCCGTATAGAGGGCGCTCTCAAATCAGTAAGAACAGGACAAACAGTCAAGAGTGAAAAGACAGAGCAGAGGGGCTGGTTTTCCCGGCGGGTGTCCCCAGCCCAGCGGGTGGGGACTTGAGCGCCACGCCCTGGGCACCGTGCACTGGGGCCTTCTGAACACCCGACGCGCACACGCACCAGGCGCGGATCGCAGAGCAGCTGCCTCCCGCTGGGCGCCCGTAGACGAGCGCTAAGGGGAGTGTGTCTGTATGGTGCAGGCTGGCAGAGCGTTGGCAGAGCGCGTCCAGCACAGGCGGCCCGAAGCCCCGTGCCCCGAGGCTCCCCTGCCGCAGCTCTGGGTGGGGTGCTGTTGGGAAAGGACGCCCTTCTGGGGCTGGTGTCTCGGAATCCATCCAGAGGCGGGGAGCAGGCGGCAGTCCCCCATCCCAGCCAGGAGAGGGGGTTGTCTGGCCATGCTTGTGGGCGGCATGTGCTTACCGGCTTGGATGGGCATCTTGTCCTTTCCAGGCAGGTCACAGAGTGGCCTTGTCTGGGCTCTTCGGCGTCCAGCAGGAGCACAGGCAACCCAGCTGTGAGGCCTGGACGGCTCTCAGGAGTCAGGGACCTCCTCCTCTCTCCTCTCTGCTTCTGTCGCTGAAAGTCTGCGCCCAGCGTTGCTTGTCCCCGGCCCCCGGCGAGCCAGCAGTTTCACCCCATCTTCGGGAGCCCGGTCACAGGGAGCCTTGGGAGGGTCTGGTGGTCAGATTGGCCGAGGACATGCTGTGTGCCCGTCCTCTGCTTGGGGCTTCATGATGCATTTTAGTCTCTGGGAAGTCCTACAGGAAGTGTGCCTGGCCCTTAACATGCTTAGCAAGGAACGTCCTCCTCCCAGCACGTTTTTAGACACTGCACGTGAAAGCGTGCTCGCGGAGCCTCGGTTTGGGAAACCAGGCCCAGACCCGGCAGAAGACGGATTACAGCCTCTCTCCCCACGACCCTGTCATCCAGGGAGGGCACCAAGGTGTGAAGGCCATGAGCTCCCGTGGCCTGGGCGCTGTCTCCGTCTCTTCTGACTGATCTACAGGCGGCCAGGAGCCCCCACCTGATATCTGGAGACAAGGAAAAAGGACCCGAACCCCAGCCCCCAGATGGACACTCGTGCTTGGTCACTTCCCGAATGTGTGGTGGTACCCGGTGTCTGCCCCTGGCCAACATGCTCTCCAGGTGGGGCCCATCACGGCCCCGGCTGCCAGGCCCCCTCTCTGCTTCGTTTGCCTGAGAACCCTCTCCAGTTGCCTGGCGTGGGACCCCCAGCCTCTCCTGCTCTTCCTGGGGCCACTGCAGAAACACAGGAGAGCAGGAGGGCTGACGTGGGGTGGGGTGTCTCTCCCCAGTCCCAGGACACTAGCATCCAACCTGTTTGGCACCCTGGCTCCCAGGGTGGGATCCCCTCAGCTACACATGACCACCCCCCAATCCCAGCTGGGCTGAGGGCCACCCAGAATCTGGAGGACGCCCTCGGGCCCAAAGCACCTGAACCCCCACCCCCAGATCGAGCTGTGGGTGACCCTGTCAGGCCGGAAGAGGGAGTTAGCAGCCACCTGAGAGCGACCTCCAGGCCAGGTGGGACTTATCCCATGCCCACTGTGGCTCTGAGGCTGTGGGGACTCCTGCAAAGGCTGTCATGTTTGAATTGTGCACAATCCCACCCTGCGGATGTCCTGGCCACGGGAGGGCAGGGGATCAGGCGGCCTGGTCTGGGGTGGGCAGGGCTGGGGTTCAGGCAGGGATGAGGCTGGGTGCATGGTCGGGGCTCAGCGAGTAATTCCCGTGGAGGAGGAGAAAGCCTATTTTAGGCCCTGCCCTTTGCTCCCACAAGGGACTCTCCATGAGTGTGATCTTAGGCTTCCTGGGGTTTCCATGGGTGAGAACAGGTGTCCAGAGATCCCCACAGGCCCAGCACCCACAACCAGCAGAGCCAGCCTGCGTATCTCAGGGTCTGATCTTGGGGGTGGCCTTAGACTGAGCTGGTCACCAAGAGGCCAGCTCCTCTGAGGCCTGTCTCCAGACCACCAGGGCACCCCCTCTCTGTGCCCCTCTCCAGATAGCTGCAGCAGGGTGCCAGGGACCCCAAGACTGACAGCAAGGCCCCCACATGGGAGCATCCTGTGGTCACACCACTGCTTGTCCACTCACCCTGTGCAGAACCTTCTGTGAGCCTCTGCCCCACACAGTGAGGACCGACTGCTCCTGCCCCCCAGGCTGCTCTTCCCACTGTATGGGCCCAACAGTGAGAATACCGTGCCTTCCGTGGAGCTGGAACGGCCCCTGGAGCCCCACAAGGAGTCTGGCGTCCTCCAGACTCCAGGAAGAACGTGGATGGGCCAGGGGGCTCAGGTGTGACACAGGGGTCAGGCGGCCCCAGTTGCTCCTGGTCCCTGTGATGATTTTCACGCTGGCACCCTTGCTAAAAACAAAACCAAACTAAATAAGAAGAGGGGAAACCAGCAAAGACAGTTTTCACTACAAAAAATGAAATTTGAAATTAAAAAAATTGGGGGCACTTGGCTGGCTCAGTTGGTTAAGGGTCTGACTCTTGGTTTCAGCTCAGGTCGTGATCTCAGGGTCGTGGGATCGAGCCCCGCGTCAGGCGTGCCTCAGCCAGAAGTCTGCTTGAGGTTCCCTCTCTCCCTGTCCCTCTGCCCCTCCTGCTTGTGCTCTCGCACGCTCTCTCTAAAATAAACAAATCTTTAAAAAAATTTAAAAATTAAAAATAAACTATTTTAGAATAAATATTTAGAAGTCTATCTTAAATACCCTGTGCCCATGTAAATAGTATTGTTATAACGTCCGTGTTACCAGAACGATCTACAGGCTTGGTGCAATCCCTGGCAAAGCTCCGATGGCATTTTTCACGGAAATAGAACAAACCGTCCCAAAACCTGTATGGAACCATGAAGGACCCCAAAGGGCCAAAGCAATCTGCAGGAAGAAGAGCAAAGATGGAGATGTCAAACTTCCCGATTTCAAACTGCATCACAGCTGTAATACTTAGAATGGCGTGGTTGCTGCATAAAGACAGACACAGGTCAGCAGACAGACAGACAACGGAGAGCCCAGCAATAAACCCACGCGTGCAGGGCCAAGTAATTTATGACAAAGGAGCCAAGAATATAAAATGGGAAAAGGATGGTCTCTTCTATCAACGGTGCTGGGAAAGCTGGACAGCCGCATGCAAAGAACTAAACCGGACGGCTTTCTTACACCACACACACAAATAAACTCAAAATGGCTTTAAGACTTGAACGTTAAGACCTGAAACCATAAAACTCCAAATTTGTCAATTCTATATCGGATAAGGTGTCAATATTCAAAATACATGAAGGACACGTACGACTCAATAGCAATAAAACAAGCGATCCTAGTAAAAGACGGGCAGCAGGTCTGAATAGAACCTTTTCCAAAGAGGACCTGCAGCTGTCCGACAGACACATGAAAAGATGGTCAATATCAGTAATCAGGGAGATGCAGAACCAAACCGCAGTGAGGTCACCTCACGCCTGCCAGCACGGCTAGACTCAAAACCGGAAATGCCATGTTGGCGAGGATGCGGAGAAAGGGGAGCCCTCGTGCCCTGCTGGCGGGACTGCAAGCTGGTGCAGCCACTCTGGAAAACATAGGAAGGCGCCTTGAGACGTTAAACGTAGAGCTCCCCGAGGACCCAGCAATCCCACTTCTGGGCATTTATCCAAAGAAAACGAAATCACTGATTCAAGAATCTTTCTGCACCCCCACCCCATTCAGTGCAGCACCACGCGCAACAGGCAAGACATGGGAACAACCTAAGTGTCCGTGGACGCATGGACAGAGAAAGCATTGTCTGTGTGCGCAGTGGACGATTGGTCACCGTAGGGAATCTTGCCGTTTGCAACAACATGGATGGACCTGGAGGACATCATGCTAAGTGAAATCAGTCAAACAGAGAAAGACAAACACCACATGACCTCTCTTCTTTTTATTTTATCTTTATTTAAATTCAATTAATTAACAGATAGTGTATTATGAGTTTCAGAGGCAGAGCTCAGTGATTCATCAGTTGCATATAACACCCAGTGCTCATCACATCACGTGCCCTCCTTCGTGCCCATCCCCCAGCTACCCTGTTCCCCCCCCCCAGCAGTCCTCAGTTTCCTATGATTAAGAGTGTCTTATGGTTTGTCTCCCTCTCTGATTTCATCTTGTTTTATTTTCCCTCCCTTCCCCTGTGTTCCTCTGTTTTGTTTCTTAAATTCCACATAGGAGTGAGATCATATGATAACTGTCTTCCCCATATGACCTCTCTTATACGTGACCCCACCCCCCCGCACTCAGAGCTACAGAGAGCAGCGTGGCAGTTGCCACAGGTAGAAAGTGAGGGGTGAGGGGTGACAAAATGGGGGGAGGTCGTCTAAAGACACGAACTTCCAGTTACAAAATAAGCAAGTCGTGAGAACGTACGCACAGCATGGGACTGTAGTTAATAATACTGCATTATTAAAAAATCATAGTTTCGGAACAGGTTTGTGTTTACAGGCAATTTGCAGAGCTGGGAGGACCGGATGCCTGTAAACCCCACAGCTTCCCCGTTCTCAGCATCTTGTTGTTGATGTCCACCCCGCCGGTGGCAGCTTTGTTACAAGGGATGGAGCACCTCTGACATGTAGTTTCCCAAACAAGCCACAGCGAACTCACATGCCCTTCGTTTTCCCTAACGCCCCTTTCGTGTCCCAAGATCCCACGGGACACTTCACTGGCAGGCCTCCTTGGGCTCCTCTTGGCTGTGACCGTGTCCTGGACTTTCTTAGCCTTTGACGACCTTGGCAACTTTGAGAATTCCGGGGCAGGATCTGGCAGAGTCCCCCTACTGGAATCTTCCGGTGATTTTCTCATGGGTCGAGAGGTAGGGCTCATGGGTTGTGGGGAGGAAGACCGCAGAGGGGGAGTGCCCTCCTTGTCACTGTTGAAGTCAGCCTTGTTCGCCCAGCAGAGGCGGGGGCCTGTCAGGTTTCCCATGGCAGAATCACTCCCCCCCACTCTGCACTTTTCGCAGGGAAGTCACAGGCCCCCACCCAAGCTGGGAGAAAGGGAGTTATGACCCCCTCCCCTGCTATCTCCCCAACATCTCCCAGCCCTATAACTGTCTTGAGGCTGGGTCCCGGCAAGTGGTCCTCTGCCTCCTACTCAAGCCCTCTTGGAGTCCCCAGCAGGGCCCAGATGGGCCCCCCTCCAACCATGGCCCCCCGCCAGCTGCCCCTGGGCCCATCCCACCAGCAGTAAATGCCCCCTGGCTCCTTTTTCCTCACCCCCACTCTGGAAGCCACCCCCAGCTACCTAAGCCCGCACAGAACTCCCGCACCCTGACCTCCTGCCCTCCCTGCTGGAGCCCCGCCCCGTCTCCACCCCACCCAGAGCACTGAGCTCCTAAGCCCCGCCCCCAGCACCCCTCCCCGCCCAGCTCCCTATCTCCTCATCCTGCCCTAGTCCCCCCAACTCCGCCTCCAACTCACCGCCCCCTTACTGAATCCTCCTCACCCCACACCCTAAACCCCCTCATAGAAGTGGGCTCTTAATCCCACCCACCCTGAGGGCTCTCCCCCCTCCCCCACTGAACTCCCTAACGCCCCACCCAGCATGAGCCCCCCCCAGCCCTTCACCCTTCCACCCAACACCCCCTGGCAGTGAGGGCTTCCTCGCCCCTCCCCCTCCCCTTCCCGCCCCCGCACGTCACGCGGGAACCCTGCGCGAACCCTGCGCACCCCCTGCGCACCCCCCACCCCAGTGCTCTTCTGCGGGTCTACACTTTTGGCCCCCAGTTCTTCCACCCCACGCATCTCCTACTGGTTTCTGGGAAGCCCCTTGTCCGGGTTTCATGGCCCTCTCACCCACGGGGACCCTGAGTGTGGAGACCCTGGACCGCTCAGACCCTGACCCGCTGGACGAGGGGCCCTGGCAGGCCACCTGTGAAATCCGTGAGCCCTTTCTACTTCTCCCGGCCTCCTGCACTTGCAGTGTCATCTGGGGACAGCACAGGCTGGGGTCTGGGGGACACTGTGGGAGGAGAGAGCATGGGGGTGTCGGACGGACTCACAGCCATGGGTGGACCTGGGCCCCTCCACCCCACCTAAGGTCTCTTGCCCTCCCCTTTGTGGAAAGAAGCCCACCGACCCGGCACTGTGGCAGAGGCCCTGGGCGGGGAGGGACATGCCACAGGGAACACACCGAGCCTCCTGGCGAGACTGGCACTCAGCACAGGTTGTCCTGGCCCTGGATGCTGGGTCAGGAGGGGCAGGGGTCACCATACGAGGTGGGTGGGGCCCAAGCTGGGTGGTCGGGTGCATTCCCCGTGCTGGGAGCCAGGGTTCCCAGGCAGAGGCTCACTGGCCATTGTCTCCCTCTGTTCATACCCATCCTATCTCCTGGTGGGGTCTCTGTGTGGTTGTCCCAGTCCTGGAGCCGGACGAAGAGCACAGCACGGATGTCATCCTGGTGGGCTCCAGCGACCTGTCAGCACCGGCCTCCCCCGGGCCCCGCAGAGGTGAGGGCTCATTCGAGTACTGGGTCCATCACTTAGGATGCCAGCCCCAGGCCTGGGCCATGTCTAAGGTCCCAGGCCTCTGGAATATTCACACTCCTCGGCAAGGGCATGAAGCCCCCCCCCCCCAGCTCCTGTGACGTCAGGTCACCCTGTGACGCTTGGCCATGTTTACATGAGAGGAAGGCAGGAGAGGGAAGAGTCCCCTTCTTGTTTCCTTTTCCAGATCTTGCCTATGAAGTCAAGGTTAACCAGAGAGACATAGAAGGTGAGCCCTGGCCCGGGAAGGGGGGGTCAGCCGCTCTCACCAGCCCTGCTCGGCCTTACGCAGCCTCCTGGCCCCGGAGAAGGCCCCGGAGAAGGCTGCTGTGGGGTCCCTGCTCGTCTCCCCGCACCCACCCCAGTGTCCCCGAGGCTTCACTTTAGTATCTCCCAGGACAGTCACAGAGTTACACAACCTTCACCACAGTCTAATTTTAGGACCTTTTCATCACCCAAAAAGAAACCCGGGACCCCACCCCGGCCACCGCCTCCCCTTTTCAGCATTAAGCAACCTGCTGTTTTTCTGTGGATTTGTCTGTTCTCCATCCCTTGCATTTCCATATGCATTTTTTAAGGATTCATTTATTTGAGAGAGAGAGAATGAGTGCAGGGAGGGGTGAGGGGGCGGGGGGAGGGGCGGAGAGAAGGAGAGAGACTCTGAAGTGGACTCCGCCCCAGCACAGAGCCCGAGGTGGAGCTCGGCCCAGGACTCTGAGACCGTGACCCGACCCAAGTCAAAATCAAGAGTCGGTCACTTACCCAAAAGAGCCACCCAGGCACCCCTCATCTGCCCCAGTTTATCAATGTTTGCAAAAAAACCCAAAAAACCCCAAACCTGAAAAGCCATCTGGGATTTTGAGGGGGGTCTGTAGACCAGCCGGGGAGCCCTGGCGCTGTCACCAGGCTCAGTCTTCTGACCCGGGAACAGGAGATCCCGAGATACCTTCCCCTTTGCTTTGATCCTTCGTGTTTCCCCGCCACGTTCTGTCACGCTCCGTTCTGTCGCGCTCCGTTCTGTCGCGGGTCTTGCCCTTCTGCTGTTGCGTCCCTGGCTGAGTCTGCGTCTGTTTGCGGCGGCCCGACTCCTGGTGCGCGTGGGACACGTCAGACGTGTGCATCTGCTGCGGGAGCCTCCGGGTGCACACGCAGCACCCTCTGTTTGAGGGGGGCATGTGCGCTCCGTGCAAGGTGAGCAGGGCGCTGAGGGGTGGCTAGCTGGAGGCCTCGGGGCAGAGGGGGTGCCAGCCTGGCTCTGCCCCTCGCCAAGGACAAGTTTCTGGACTGTCTCTTCCTGTATGACGACGACGGGTACCAGTCCTACTGCTCCATCTGCTGTGCGGGAGAGACGCTGCTCATCTGCGAAAACCCCGACTGCACCCGGTGGGACCAGGGGCGCCGGCCCGGCCCGGCGGGGGGGGCACCGCGGGGGAGGGCTCTGTGGGGGGGGGGCACGGGGGGGGCTGGGGGCTGGGGGTCAGTACAGGCAAAGGAGCCCCTGCCCACCATCTAGGGCTCCCCCAGCCTCTGGGTGCCTCAGCCCACAGTGTGGGGGGATTTCCCCCCAAAGATGATTTCTATTTCCACCCCCAGTATTTTGGTTGGTGTGGAGCCTTGACATGGGGGAGGTGGGCCGTCAGAAGATTTGCGTTCCTGATTTTTCTCTGTATTATTGTCGGGGCCAAAGCATGTGGCTGTCTCAGTCATGAGCGGGGGAAGTGACGCAAAGCCCGCTCCCCGGGGGCTGGCGGTCAGGGCCGGGCCACACAGGGCAGCCTGAACTCCAGCTGTGGTCCTCTCCCTCCGTCTCTCTGGGCCATCATTGTACTTCCGTCTTCCTCCTCCCCAGACCTGCTCCCCTGCTGGTCTCCTTGCACTGGAGCTTGGCGGGACACCCTAATGCCCACAGGCTCCGCAGGTGGGGGAAGACCGGAGGCTTAGCGGATTCTTTGGAATCTGTCTTTGCCTGCAAATCTCCCCCCACCTCGCTGCCTTCTGCAAATGCTCCTTCCTGTCGCTCTAGGTCCCTAAGAGGGACTAGCATCCCGCTTCCCAGGTGACAGCTCACCCTCACCCCTGCCCCAGGCGGGGTGAGTCTTTTCCCCGCGAGCTTGAGAGTGGCTTCCATCTCTCACTACGAACGGAGCAGTCTCTCCGCTGCCTGGTGGCCGACGGAACGCCACCGCGGTGACTGTGACTCTGTTTGACTCTAGATGCTACTGCTTCGAGTGTGTGGACACCCTGGTCGGCCCCGGAACCTCGGGGAAAGCTCAGGCCCTGAGTAACTGGGTGTGCTTCCTGTGCCTGCCCTTCCCCCGCAGCGGGCTCCTGCAGAGACGGAGGAAGTGGCGCGGCTGCCTGAAGGCCTTCTGTGACCGGGAGTCGGTGAGGGGCGGGGGAGGGCGGGGGAGGGCGGCTGGGCTTCCAGGACCCAGGATGGGCGGGCGAGGCACTGGGGCGCTGACTGTCCGCTTCCTCTGCTACCGGTTGCAGACCAGCCTGATGCTCTGATAGCTGATGATGCAACTAAGGCTTTTCCGCAAATGCGCTTGCCTCATTTTCCCCTCTGAGGGCACGCTCCTCCAGACGGTCTGGTTCTGGAAAATGACCGTGGTCTGGCAGCCAGGCCTGAGGCATTTGCCGCAGGTGGGAGCGGGGCTCAGCAGAGGTGTGCCCCCACGTCCAGCAAAGGGGAGGCAGTGGGCACAGATGGGGCACGGCCGCGGGACCTCTGCAGGGTAGAGGCCAGGAGCGTGAGCTAGGCAGGAGCCACGGGTTCATCACGGGGCTGAGCTACGCCCTCCAAGTCCTAACCCGGGGAACCTGTGAATGCGGCCCAGGTGGGAGCTGGGGTCTTTGCCCCGAGGTTTAGCTTTGGAGAGTGGGAGCACCTGTAAGGCAATGACAGGTGTCAGAGGAGCGAGGAGAGGGATGGAGACGCCCAGAGGGCAGCCGGCAACACGACCGCTGGAGAGAGGTCGGCCGGCTGTCTGCAAGCCAAGGAGCCCCAGGACTGCAGGCAGGCACAGGGACGCTGGGCAAGGCAGGAACACCCTCCCTCAGAGTCCCGGAGGGAGCCCGGCCGCCGCGTCTGCACTGGGGACTTCTGGCCTCCAGAGTAACCCTCCAGAGGGGTTGTCAGCCGCAGTTTCTGTCCGGTGTGGCGGCGGGCCCAGGAAGCGAAGACAGAGTGGTCGCCCTGGCTGAGCAAACAGGGACAGCAAGGGACCTGTACCCTGGCAAAACCCGGAGCCCCCTCCACCTCTCAGGCTCCCCTCCCTCTCAGCCTCCCACTCCCCCTCAGCCTCCAGCTCCCCCCAGCCCCCAACTCCCCTCAGCCTCCAGCTCCCCTCAGCCTTCCTCTCCCCCTCAGCCTCCAACTCCCCTCAGCCTCCAGCTCCCCCCAGCCTCCCGCTCCCCCTCAGCCTCCAGCTCCCCCCAGCCTCCCTCTCCCCCTCAGCCTCCAGCTCCCCTCAGCCTCCCGCTCCCCTCAGCCTCCCTCTCCCCTCAGCCTCCCGCTCCCCTCAGCCTCCAGCTCCCCTCAGCCTCCAGCTCCCCTCAGCCTCCAGCTCCCCTCAGCCTCCCGCTCCCCTCAGCCTCCAGCTCCCCTCAGCCTCCCGCTCCCCTCAGCCTCCAGCTCCCCTCAGCCTCCCGCTCCCCTCAGCCTCCAGCTCCCCTCAGCCTCCCGCTCCCCTCAGCCTCCAGCTCCCCTCAGCCTCCCGCTCCCCTCAGCCTCCAGCTCCCCTCAGCCTCCCGCTCCCCTCAGCCTCCAGCTCCCCTCAGCCTCCCGCTCCCCTCAGCCTCCAGCTCCCCTCAGCCTCCCGCTCCCCTCAGCCTCCAGCTCCCCTCAGCCTCCCGCTCCCCTCAGCCTCCAGCTCCCCTCAGCCTCCCGCTCCCCTCAGCCTCCAGCTCCCCTCAGCCTCCCGCTCCCCTCAGCCTCCAGCTCCCCTCAGCCTCCAGCTCCCCTCAGCCTCCAGCTCCCCTCAGCCTCCCGCTCCCCTCAGCCTCCAGCTCCCCTCAGCCTCCCGCTCCCCTTCAGCCTCCCGCTCCCCTCAGCCTCCCGCTCCCCTCAGCCTCCAGCTCCCCCCAGCCTCCCTCTCCCCCTCAGCCTCCCGCTCCCCTCAGCCTCCCGCTCCCCTCAGCCTCCAGCTTCCCTCAGCCTCCCGCTCCCCCTCAGCCTCCTGCTCCCCCCAGCCTCCTGCTCCTTCTGGAGCTTAAGCAGAGTCTTCCCCTCACCCAGCAAGATTGGGGGGGGGCTGCTGTGTGGTGGAGGCAGGTGGGGTGAGAGGGCTGCCCGCTGCCCTCCCAGCATCTCACTGGCGGGGCTGGGGTGCCAGCAGGTGTGCTGACCCTGGGGTGCCTCCCCACCTCCACGTGCTTGCCTCTCTCCGGGGCGTGCTGGGCTGTCCACACTGCACGGCCTTGCTGGCCACCTGGGCACAGGCGTGGGCCCGGCTTCTGCCTGGCAGGGGCCGGGAGCCTGGACAGCTTCTGCCCTGTGGCCGATGTGCCTTTATGGTGCATTTTGGAAAAGGAGGTGCATGGGATCCTCAGAGAACTTTTTCCAGCTCCACCTGTGGACGCCATCCCAGTGTAGACAGACGCCCTGCTCACCAGCTGCTGGAAGTTTCCCTCAGAAAGGAAATGAAGTTGCTGTTCGGAAGTGCTGTTCATGCCCAGTGCTGGGTGGGGGGCAGATAGAAGGCGCTCTCCACCACCACCACCACCCCACCCCCCACCCCCCGCTGCTGCAGCACGGACCTAGACGCGCCATGCCTGCCCCCAGGGTCCATCAGAGTGGCACCTGTGCTGGGCCCGCTGCCCTCCTCACGCCCACCTCCGAACTCGCCAGCTCCCCAGCCATCGGCTCCAGCCATAGGCAGACTCTTCCCCACGTGGCTCGGGGTCTCTTGCTCAGGCCTGGTCTCTGCCCAGCGGTGGCTCGATGCCCTGTTTGTGGGAGGCCAGGCACCCCCATGTGCATCCTCCTGGGGGCAGGAGCTCTGCGGTGCTTGGTTCATAAGCGGGCATCCTAGAAGGTGGTGGAAGTCCTCCACGGTCTCTCCGGTCCTTTGTCCTCAGCTGGGAGCTCTCAGGGCTGCCAGGCGGCTCAGACCACACCGAGAGCCCACATGGGGAAGGCCAGGAGTCGGGGAATCCCATTGCTATACCTATTCAAGGTCCCCCGAGAAATCCAGAGGAAATGCTTCCTCTCGGGATAGAATTTTCTTCCTCTGCAATCAGGAAAAGCCCCTTGCACCTGCCTTTCCGGTGCTTGGTGCTCGAGATGACCCGGTGGCGGTCAGGGCTGGAGGCCTCAGCCTGGGGGGTCGCGTGGGCAGGGCAGCCAGCCTGCTGTGAAGACGCGTTCAGGGGGGTCTCCCTCGTCCGGAAATGCCTCTGCTGGACCAGAAAGAATTTTCCTGGTGCCTCACGGGCTCTGCAACCAAGTCACGGTGAGAACTGTGTTTTTCATAGGAGAATCCCCTGGAGACATATAAAACGGTGCCCGTGTGGAAGAGAGAGCCAGTCCGGGTGCTGTCCCTCTTTGGGGACATCAGGAGAGGTGAGTGTAGTGAGGACTGGGGGTCTTGCCCTGTGGACAAGTCCCTGAGGGCCACAGCGGCAGGCAGGCAGGAAGGAAGGGTGGGGGCAGGAGCAGCTGGAGCTCACTCCTTTGGAAGAGCCGCCTTGGAGAGAACATGCAGGAAGCAAGTGTGGGTGTGAAATGCCATCAAGTGAGGCCATGGGGCCGGGCCTTCCTCCTCCAGCGGCAGACCAGGCCCGCGGCCACCAAACACCAAAGTCCACTCCGGACACGGCCACACGCCTGACTGCCGCACAGGGCTCCCCAACCCGTCTTCTATCCAGACCTCCCAGCTTGCCCAGGCCAGCGGGTGATGGTGATGCGCTCCAGCCTCGCCTGGGTGTCCTGCCCCTGCCCCCCCGGGTGTCCTGCCCCTGCCCACCGGCCCTGCACTGACCCCCGCCTGCTGGTGCCTTTGGAAATCCTATGGATTCTTCAGGGCCCAGCAGACATAAGAAGAATCCGTGAGAACACGTCTTAGTCTCTGGCCAAACGGAATCAGGGGATGTCTCCATTTCTGACCTTGCGCAGTGTGGTCACGGCAGCCTCACGGACACCTGTGCTGTGGACCAGGCGCCTGCGACACGCAGAGCGGCCTGCCTCCCAGCAAAGGAGCCAGGAGTCACGGCCCCAGGCCATCCCGCCCGGACGGTGCAGCCCTTGGTCTAATTTGTAATAAGATCCTTTCTGGACTCATCTTCCACCGCAGGCCAGGCCGAGGGCTCTGTGAGGCTGTGCCCAGGGCTCCTGCAGCCATGCTCACGTGTCCCACAGCCTGGCTGGGTGACATCAGCCTCCACCCCACGGCCTGGCGCATTTCCTAACCCAGAGCCTGACACCACGGCCCCAGAAGGCCTGGTTTTGCAACAAATTCCTTGACTTTCTTAAATCAATACGCGGTGGAGTTGGCTTGCTTGGTGTGTAACCTCACAAATCGCTTCATCCTCGGGCCCTGTCACCTGGTTAAACGGAGGGAGTTTGCTCATGTTTTCTGGTCAGTCGTTGGCCGTTTCATTCTGCGGGGGTCAAACGTGGGCCCTTCTGTGCCCTCCTCCTGTCTCCCCATGCAGAGCTCGTGAGTTTGGGCTTCTTGGAGAATGGTTCTGCCCCGGGACGACTGAAGCACTTGGACGATGTCACAGATGTCGTGCGGAGGGACGTAAGTATTGCCCTGTGCCTCCAGGAGCGCGGGTGTGCAGAAGACCCCGGGGGCCCAGGAGCCAGGGCACCCGGGGGCGGGGAGCCTTGCAGGGATGCACCCCGCAGGCAGTGGGAGAGAGGGGAGGGCTGTTTTTGTGTCCCGCACGTTGGCAGCGCAGAGCAGAGCCGTGGGCCCAACTTCCCGGCTGAGGGGTTGAAATCCAAGGGGCCACTCCCAACACTGGGGACAGTGCTGCCCAGACAGCGGGCTTAACTCCCGCCCTCCCTCCCAAAGAACGTCTTGAACCGAACAGCCAGTCACTGTTTGGGGGCATCCTCCGAACACAGCGATGGAATGTTCCCGGTCCCTCGAAGGCTGTTTCCTGCTGGCCCAGACAGTGGCCTTGGAGGAAGTACCTCAAGATGACTCAGCAGGACCCAGCTGGGCCAGGAGCCCCTTGCAGCCGACAGGAAGGGCTGGGAAGCTGCCTCCGCTGGCCCTGGGGCAGGAGGACCTGGTCTGTGGGTCTGTGCCAGCAGGAGAGGGGATGGGAGCCCATCGTCCATGGGCAGAGGGTCTGGGGCCGGGAGAGCTGGCTGTTGAAGGGGGCGGCTGGCCACAGGAGGGGCCCATGGGGGGGTTCTGCTCCACCCTGCCTCACCGCTCTGCTCCCCGTCAGGCCAGGGAGCCCATGGTCCGAGGGGCTAACTGTCCTCTCTGGCCGTGCCTGGGGAAGCCCTTCAGCCTCGTCCCGCCCCGGGCCCCCCTGTGCTGAAGCCAGCACACATCTCTTCCTGGGATGGGGCACACCCGAACCCCACACCCTTCGACTTCATTACCATGGGCCTCATCCAAGACCCCACATCTGCCCTCACCCCGGCCCTTTAGACAAGCCACCGTGGGGCATTCTGGAGGCTGCCCCTCTGTGATTCTCATCCCAGACCCCCAGGGCCAAGTCCTCGCTCACAGGCTAAGACAGGGTGTGGAACAGGACAGGGGTGTCTCCCTGCCCGTTAGCCGTGGCTCCCAGATGCCTGCCTTCCCTAGTGAAGCCTGCGGTCAGTAGCAAGGCGCCTGCCTTCTATGGCAAGCCTGTGGCCTCTGGCATCGAGTCACGGGACACCCAGGACCAACAGCGATGTGAGGCATCATTTTTGGTAGTAATTCCTGTTTGATAGTAATACCTGTTACAGCAACGCGGCTCGCGTGTGCGTGGCGTCACTCAGCCCCCACACCGCCCTCCGACCTCGCTTCCTTTCACGAGGCCTGTGACTGGCTGTACGGTTCAGTTCGCAGCCCCTCCTGGAGATGGGGAGCTGCTGTCCCCACCTGCTCCCGCCTGTGGGTTCCCAGGCGAGTTAAAGTGAACTCCTGTGGGTTTCTGTTCCAGGCTGGAGGGGAGGGGCCGGCAGGAGGCTGGGGGGGGGGACTGGGAGTTCTCGCTTAGACTCGGTCTTTCTCCGTGCGCGGCTTCGCTGTACCGGGTTCCGGGGGGTCAGCGGCTGACCGTTGCATTGCTCGTCTGGGACTGTCAGCCCGCACTCGGAGCCTGGCGCCCCTTATCCCCTCTCCTCTGTCCGACACCCCTGCCATCCCTGGCTCCAGTCAGTCAGCCAGGCCAGCACCCAGCACCCAGACGCCCCCAGGGGCACCCTTGGCGTTATTAGCCCTCGGGGACACGGGGACCGGCTGGAGGAGGCGCGCGGGCCCTTGTTCGGGGGACGGCCCAGGAGGCAGGCGCTGTCCGAAAACCAGGGTCCAGTATCTGGGTCTCTCCTTAATTTCTTTTTTTCTTTAGTAGAATGACAGGGGCTAGAACTGTCATGAGCGGGATCCCTCAGGCCCCGGAGAGGGGCTCGTGGGTCCCTTTGTGTTGAAGTGCATCCTTCTGTTGTCCCCTCAGGCGTGAGCGGTGGGGGTGGATTTTGTCTTTTTCCATGGGCCTGCAGTGACCGGCTTACTGCTGCTGATGGCCGGCAGGGAGGGGGGTGGCCCAGCGGTTGCTTCTGGCTGCCCGCTGTCACGTCAGGGGCACACACAAAATCCATGTGAGTCCCAGAGGGTCACTGTGCCGACCTTCCCAGGGGCGGTTCTGTAAGGCACGGAGGGGTCAGCTCAGACCCCAAGCGCCCTATGGAGGGCCAGCCTCCCCTCAGAGACAGATGACAGAGGCTGGCCTCCGCATGTCCCGAGGCCAGTGGCAAGAGAGAACTACAGCAGTGGGTCTGACCTGACGGACCTCACTGCCCTGCTGGGGCCCTGGGGGGGGGAGTTCAGCCTCATCATGAGCCACCTGCTGGACACACCAGGTACCCGCTGCTGTGGGGACACGTGGCCCCTGTGAGCCTGTGGCAGGACAGGGCTGTCCCCGTGCTGCCATCGGCAGTGTGTCTGTCTCCTGCAGGTGGAAGGATGGGGCCCGTTCGACCTCGTGTACGGCTCCACACCCCCCATCGGCCATGCCTGTGACCACCCTCCGGGTAAGAGACTGCAGCCTGCCCACCTTCCCGGGCCCTCTCGTCCCCACACCCTCGTGCATCCTGAGGGACAGTGGCACTCGCCAGCTGTCTGCATTCTTAGAAACAGCTGTCCTCAGGCCTCGCTGGCACGAGTAGCCTGTCTGCTCGGTGAGTACGGTTTGGCGGGTTTGACCCACGGGAAGCCACGCCGCATCCAGGAGCAGGGGGATCCGTCACCCTGGAAGCTGCCTGGCCCCCCACCTGCTGTGCTCCGTGTTCTTGTCGCAGGTGCTCTGCATGGACAGATGCGTGGGAGGACACGCACAGGCACGTTGCCCGTGGGCTTCTCTCGCCCTGCGTTGTTTTAAGTGCCTCTGTCCCTTCCTAATGCGGGGCGTTGGGTGAGGCTGGGGACTGTGCTCGGGGCCACACTGACCCTGGGGCCTTGAGGCTCAGTCGCTCTGGTGGGGACAGGCCTGCCCTGGGGAGCAGGTGGGGGCCCAGGGCCAGGCCAGCCACACCAGAGTGGCCCTCCCGCAGGCACCCC
>NW_024426552.1:2167207-2180815 GCF_017311325.1 Ursus maritimus
CCGGGCACCTCCCAGACACACCTGCCCCCCCCCCCCCAGTGTGGTACCTGTTCCAGTTCCACCGCATCCTGCAGTACGCGAGGCCCAGGCCAGGCAGCCGGCAGCCCTTCTTCTGGATGTTCGTGGACAATCTGCTGCTGAGCCAAGACGACCAGACGGCAGCCACCCGCTTCCTGGAGGTACGTGCAGCGCCGCGCTCTGGGCGCCCATCGGTGGCCTCCCCGGGACAAGCCAGCGGCTCTTGGCCCCACCCCAGAGCCCCCTCTTCTCGGGCTCACAAGGGACCGCTGTACTCCTGAGGCACAGACCCTGTAGGTGGCCTTGGAGGGCGTCCCCTGCACATGGTTCCTGCACTTCAGACATGCCACCGTGGCGCTCCCGTTTGTGCAGGGGAACGTCTCCGTACACAGCGCACGCGGGCACACACCACACACATGTGCACACGGCACACACAAGCGCATAATCTCACGTGACTCACATGCACTCACCCTCTGGCTCACCGACAGCCGTGGGTTTTCTCTCCACCCTCCTGAATGCTGACCCTAGAGCAGCGTCCCGGGGCCTGGTGCCCCCCTCTCAGGACGTCTCCCCCACGCTCACAGCAGAAAGACTCCTGGCGGCTGGACCCTGTCCCCCTCGCCCAGTTACCTGGTTACCTCGGGGAGGCTTTATGCAAAGACGAGCAAATCTGGCGAGGCCGCTGGGCTGTGCAGCTGGCTTTCTCCGCGGAGCCCTCGCCTCCGAAACCCTGCCGCTGCAGGACCTCCGGGCGTGCTCGGTGAGGTTTTACTGTGTATGGCCGCAAACACCGTGTTCCATGTGTTCCCCGTTGATGGGTTTTGGGGTGTTGTAGTCTTGCAGTGGGACAAACAGGACGGCGACACAGGGCGTGTGTGGGGACATCTGCGGGTTGGGCCCCAGGAGGGACATTGCTGGGCCAAATTCTGTCATCCTCGTAGCCGCGTCCACCTCCCCTGTGGGGGTGGGCTGTCCTGGCCCCCAACCCCCTGCAGGGGACACGGGCCTGCGGGGTACACACTCTCCCGTGCAGTGCTGCCACACTGGGGCCTGGGTCCCAGCGAGGTTTCTCCAGCTGTGGCATTGGGACCTTCCGTTTTGCCCTCTGACTGGTTTGGGTGTGGACACGACATACTGTGGGTTTCTGTGCTGCCTCACTGAGTCACCCTGCAGATTAGAGTAGTTTCCAGTCGATTCGATTCGATTTTCTCGGTATTTGAGCTGGCCCCCTGCGAAGAGCGGTCGTCTTCTCTTCCAGTCTTACTCCTGAGATACCCAGCTCTTGGCTCGTGGTGCAGGCACCTGTCAGACAGTGTCAGATCACAGCGTTGACAGGACACCCCGTCCCTGTCTGCCTGTCACAGAAATGTGGCCAGTGCCTCCCTGCACAGCTAATGGTGGCTCTTAGGCTGGGGGTGATCGATTTCACTATGCTAAGGAACTTTCCAGAAGTTTCCATGATTTCCATGTTCTCGAGTAATCTCGTCAAGAATAGTTGTTGGCTTCTGTCAAACGTTCTTTTTTAAGTCTGTGGAAATAATTAGGGTATTTTCCTCTTTAGATCTACGAAGAGGTTACGATATGCTGCCAGGGTTCCTAATAAGGAAGCAACCCCAGGTTCCTGGGGAAAATCCACTCAGCTGGGTGCATGGTTCTTTTCACGTCTTTCCAAATTCTGGTGAACGACGTTTCCTTTGGGATGCGCGGTGCGAGCAGCACGAGACAGCTGCTCCGTCCAGGTGTCCATGTGTAGGAGCCGGTATCAGTACACCCGCCTGGAGGGAATCGTGTGTAGTGATATTAACATCGCCCTGTCCACCGGGAACACAGACTGTTTCATCTGTGCTACTGTGGACGCCGGCGGAGTGGCCGGGGGTCTGCTGGCTTGCCTACAGTGATCGACGTCAGTTTACGTCGGAATGCCCGTGTTCCAGGTTGATACGTACCGTCGATTAAAGCGGTTCGAGACCCTTGAGACTATTGATGCCGGTTAGGTATTGAGGAATGGGCACCCGCTTTACGTCGTAATCTCTCTTCCGTAACTGCGCTATTTTTAAAGGAAGTGTTGTCAGCACTGCCCGTGTCACCCGGCCCCCCCGCCGGGTCGAGTAGTGGCAGTTAATAATCGTCAGAACTTGCTGGGGTTTCCATTTACCAAGCGGGCCTCTGCTCTGGGGTCCACAAGGGCCTGGACGGTAGTGGTTGATCTGTTTTTCCAACAGATAGTCCCGGGCACATGGGGTCGTTCATCCTCACGAGTGAATCCGACGTCCTTGCTTGCGCTGGGGCTTGGCCTCTCCGAGAGGTTGGAGCTGGATGCCGGCAGCGTCCAGACCATACAGGCGCACTGGCCACGACAGTAGGGCCTCTGCTGACCGTTGGGCGGCCCCCTGCTGCTCCGGGCGGCGCCGTCCGAAAGGCCGAGGCCGAACGGGGCGAGCTTGCCTCTCACCATCGCTCCAGTCGGTCCCCGTCTCATCACCATCCCAGACGTCGCCATCCCGGGGTCGGGGTCCCACTCAGGCCCAGCAGAAGCCATAGCTGGGTGCACTGCCTTAGTGTCCCCCTTCCCTCTCTGCTGCTTATATTTCTATTCAGCCATCTCTATGGCTGCTTTTTCCGCCACATGCTGGTAGGTGTGGACTTGGTCAGAAAGAACATCAGTGACATGGGGCAGAGCTTCCGAGACCGCTGACCGGCCCACTGGGACCGTTCCTTTGCAGTGAGCAAAACCGTGGCTCTTCCCACCCAGGAACACCAACGTCAGGGTGAGGGTTTCCTCCTCGAAACAGAAAAGCTGTGTCCTGAATCCTGCTGATGACGCCAATTATGTTCTGCCCGGAAGATTTACAACCGCCCAGTTTCAGCTTCCAAAAGGAAAGAAAACTTTATTGTAGAAACCCAATAGAAACAGAAGACGAAAGGCGTCTGCACGGAGATGAAAGTAACCAGAGGCAATAAACGAGAACAAGGCAAAGTCCCATCAGACCAGGAGCTTACAACACCCAACCTTATCAGCTGGGGAAGCCCCGCGGAGACACCCGGGGCCTTCCTGCGGCCGAGCCCTCCCACTGACCATCCCCATAAAGGCCGTATTTATGGGGCCAGTGACGGGGCCTGAGGTTAAACATTTGTTCACCTACATGCAGTTTGGAGGGAGCTGCGTTTCCACGTGCTCGCGTTTCTCTCTCGTCAAGGAGCCTGGGCTCTGTGTGTCTGCCTCCCCTCGGGGATTCCATCCTGGGGGGCCAGCCCCACCTGGAGCAGGAGGGGACCTGACACAAGATTCGTAGCCCTTGGCGTCCGGAACAGAAGGGCCAGTTCTGACCTGGAGGCCAGGTCCTGTATTGTAAAGAACCAGGCTCCGGAGGTTATTCACGCAGCACGAGCCTCACCACCACCATTCCTCAGCCCGCGCATGCAGGTCCCGGTGGTGGGCTCTGCGGGACAGTCACAGAAACATCTGTCCATATAGAACGAGTGGCCATCGGGTGTCTCTCCCAGCCAGACATCTGGATACAGGAGGAGGCTGGTGTGTCCACGGCGGTGGGACTCAAGAACGGTCCACATGGGACCCTTTCAGCCCCCTGAGTCCACGCAGGTGGAGTCAGCCTGTCTCCTCTTGGGTGTCAGGGACCAGATGGCTTCTTGCCTCGGTTTCTCCTTGATGCCCCCTTCCTTCCGTGGCTCCCCCTCCCCCCATTGGTGGAAAGTCTGTCTCCCTCCCACCCCCTCCCCATCTTTCCAGGTCCTTCTAGGGAGACTGAGACTCCAGGATCCAGGCACCAGGCAGCCCCCTTGTCTCCTGAGGCCCCGGTCCTTCAGAAAACTTGCTGTCTGCCAGCAAAGCCTCTTATCTTCCCGAAGCAAAACAATCTTGGCTCAAAGACCAAGGACGTCGTTATCCTTGAAGGGAATCCACATCTGAGCTGGAACGGGTGGGGAATCCCTGCCCCTGTGACCCATGGGAATGAAAAAATGGAAAATCTGCTGGTTAAAAGTTTTACGATAAGATCTTAGCCTCTTTTCCTCATAAGGTCATGAAGGGAAACAGATGTGACACATTGGCACGGTTGCCCGAGACGCAGTCTGGGAAGACCGGAACCGGTGCCCACGGTGGCTGAGGCCCGCGGGCACCGTGGGGGGCACAGGTCGTCAGCCTGACCCCCAGCTGACGTTCCCATCCCTTAGGCCGACCCTGTGACCATCCAGGACGTCTGTGGCCGGGCCGTCCGGAACGCAGTGCACGTGTGGAGCAACATCCCAGCTGTGAGAAGGTGCCCCGTGTGTTCCAGGACCCGGGAGCTGGGGCGGGGTGGCGGGGGGACGCTGGCCTAGCATCGGGCTCGCCAAAGGAACGAAAGTCTGAGAACACAGAGCCGTGCCCGGGCAGCCTCCGTGCCCAGCTCAGGGCCTTGTCTGGCGGCCTTTGGTCCAGCCCCCAAACCCGGCGTTCTCAAGGTCAGGAACGCCCGCTCCCACTTTGGGGACCTCTCCCCAGCTTCTCGTAGTAAGGCCGTTGGGGGTGCTCCCCTCGGGACTTGCAGCGCTTCCCCGAGTCCTGGGAAGAAAGTCCACACCCCAGACAGGTGTCACCTGGCCACCCCCAGCCTCCTGGAGCTCTGCCCTGCCCTACACACCCCCACACCTGTGCACTCACACTCACGCCCACCTGCTCACACTCACACCCACCCACTCACACTCACACCCACCTCACATTCATCCACACCCCCACACCTGCTCACACATTCATGCTTATCTGCTCACACTCACACCTGCTCACAGTCACACCCACCTGCTCACACACACCTGCTCACACATACATACGTACTCACACAACCAACCTGCTCACACGCATCCACACACTCACACCTGTGCACACGCAACTGCTCATCCTCACACACAACTCACAGTCCTCTGTTCACACTCATTCACACACCTGCTCATATGCTCACACTCACCTGTTCACACTCATTCTCACACACACTGTCACACTAACACGAGTTCACCCCCGATGCATTTCTGGGCTGTGCTGAACAACAGTCGCTCAAACACGCCACGCCTTGGGCCGCCACACGTACCCCATCCCTGCTGCCGGAACATTCTTGGGACTGCTCCTTCTCACAAACGTCCCATCTGCCTCCCACCCCCCCACCACCCACAGCCCCTGCTCCCCCCAGGCCCACTCCTCTGGACAGCTTTCAGCTCCCAGGACACCCGCCCTCACTCTTCTGTCCTTACCCGCACACCGTGCCCCAGAGCGCCTGAGGACGCGGCCATCTCCCTCCCCACACCCCATGCCATGTGGCACCGACATTGATAGGATCTAAGCTAATTCATGCCTTCTCCTCCTGACAGCAAGTTTCTGGGACCTTCTACCCACCCAATTCCAGCACACCCCTAGCTTGTAGTGTGGCCGGTGCTCATGGCGGAGCCTGCCGAGGCTTGGCGCTCCAGGCCCCCACGCTGGCTCTGTGTTTGGGTGCAGCCAAAGAGAAGCCGCTTTCCAAATGTTGTTTTTGGAAGCCTTGAGCGTCAGGCCGCCTCTTCTCCCCTGCTCGCTCTCTCGCTGCCCTTCGCGCACTTCACCCACCCTGGGGGCGGCAGGCGTGGGCCTGGGGAGGTGGGCAGGTGCCCAGGGAAGCAGGGAGGCGCCTGGTTCCCAGAGATAAAGCTGGAAGCAGCATCTTCACATGGGCGTTTTCCCTCAGGTTCATGTTGTCTCAACGGAGAGGACAGCCTCGCGCTCCCTGAAAGTGGGAGCACTTGGCCAAGACTGTGGGAAGCTGCCTCTGGACAGACAGCCACAGTCATCCCTCAGGCAGTAGGGCTGCCCCAGGGAAGCATTTGGGGAGGGGGCTCGGATGGGCACTGCGTGTTTCTGGCTTCCCGTTCATGGCTTTAATCCCCAAAGTAAACCCAGAAGTGCTCCCCGACTCCAGTGGGGTGCCTGGGAGCCCGAGATGGGGGGTGGATGCCAGCTGCCATGTTGGAAGCCGTGAGTCCCACCAGTTGCTTCAGATTGCAAGCCAGGTGGCCTGTGTCCTCCCCACCGGCAGACCCCACACAGGGCACCCAGCACAGGCAGCCGCAGGACCCTCGGGGGACGTGCTTGGTACCGTTCGGGTCTCGGGTACGGGAATTCTGTGGGAATGATATGCAGTGCAGCATAGCCCACCTTGCCCACTGAGTCCTGCCCTTTCTTCTGTGTGGGGTCCCTCTGCACTGGCTTCTTCACACGGGAAGCGGACCTGCCGAGCTGGGCCAGGGTCCCGGCTTCTCCCTGGGGGAAGCAGAAGGTATGGGCGCCATCTCTCCCCCTTCTGCCCAGGACTGCTTACCATCTACCACCCGCTGGAAGACTCGCAGATGGCTGAGGGCTTCTAAGGGTGCTCATCTCAGAGACCTCGGGGTTATCTGGTGGGCCTGGCACCACGACTGCCCGATGTGCCAGCCCCCCTATGCGCCCCACGCCGGCTCCCAGGGGCCCGTGTGGAGCTCGGGTGGTAATGCCCCTCCTTCTCTCCTTGGCAGCAGGCACTCCGCCCTGGCTTCCTGCGAGGAACTGTCGCTGCTGGCTCAGGACAGGCAGAGAACAAAGCCCCCCGCCCAGGGCCCAGCCCAGCTGGTGAAGAATTGTTTTCTCCCCCTGCGAGAATATTTCAAGTATTTTTCAACAGAACTCACTTCCTCTCTATAAATGATTTATTTTACTATGAAGATGAAAGACTTTTCCTAGAACCAGGCAACTTTCCTTACATTGTTTCTTTTTTCCTTTCTAAATTATTATTTTATTTGCTTGACTTTGGATTTCCCAAGGTTGCCACAGATGCGTCTTCCCTTTGGGTGTGGTGATGCAGGGTTCCGGCCCTACGGTGCCCTTTCTCGGGGGGGAGGGGGGTGAAGTTCCCAGCCCCTGACCGTGGACGCCACCCTAATGTTATGAAACATATTTGCTGCTGAAAATGTTTCTGTGTGCCGGTTGAGAAGTTAACAATATATTTATTGTAGTCGTTATGGGTCACATTCTCGCGTTTCTGTGTGTGAGGACAGCCTTTATCGTACCCTGTGTGACGTGGGAGTGTGTGGGAGGGAGATGAACAGGTCACATCGTCATAAGCGGGTGTGGCCCGTGCTCCCTGTGCGCACATGGCCGCGCTGGCACGTGACCGCTGTTGGCCGTGAGAGAGACTGTAGCTGCACGAAATCACAGAACACCATACTTGGCAAGCAAGGGGAGCGCGGACTGAGCCGCCGCCGGACGCCAGATCCACTCGCGAGGCACGAGCCCGCCGGTGCCCCTTCTGCCGCAGGGACTTGCTTGCAGGAGGCAAGATTCCCGCTCACCCCGGGGCCCACCGCAGAGCTGGCTTCAAGTCACATGTAATGAATCCTAAAGGGATCTTTCCCAATGGGCCAGGGAACCCCCTGAGGGATGTGGATTCGACAGCTGACAGACACAGCTTGTCCTGGGCGTCCCAGCAGGGGCAAGGAGCCCCCAGGGCCCGTGCTGGCGCTGGTGGCAGTGTGCCCGCTTTGCAGAAGAAAAGTGGGGCTAAAATTGGACCTTCTGAAGATCTTTTTAAAAAATATCTTGAAGTAGAATATTCTTTGTAATGGTTAATTTTATGTTCTGACTTGGCTGGGCCATGGGGCCCAGACATTTGTTCAAATGTTATTCTGGATGTTTCCGTGAAGGTGTTTTTTGGGATGAGATTGATGTTTAAAGTGGCGGACTTTGAGTAGAGCAGATGACCTTCCCTCATGTGGGTGGGTGCTGTGGTCTGAAGGCCTGTGTTCCCCTCCCCCAAAGTTATATGTTGAAATCCTAACCCCCGGGATGGTGGTGTTAGGACATGGGACCTTTGGGAGGTGACTCCGGAATGGCACGAGTGCGCTTATCAAAGAGGCCCAGAGAGCCCCCTTGCCCCTTGTGCCACGTGAGGGTGCCACGTGCGGACGCACACAGCTGCGGCCCCAGACCTAGGACTTCCAGGAGCCGTGGGCGGTACATTTCCATTGTCCAGAAGCCATTGGTATGTGGGACATTGTTACAGCGGCCCCATCGGACTGAGACCAAGGGCCTCTGCCCATCCACGGAAGGCCCCGGTGGAACAGGCTGACCTCTGAGCATGGAGCTCTTCAGCAAACCGCCTGTGGACTCCGGTGACCCCTTCTCCCTGGGTCTCTGGCCAGCCAGGGCACCTGCGCATTTTGGATTTATCGAGCCTCTGGAATCCCGTGAGCCCACTCCTAGCAATCGGTTCCTCTCTGTGTATCTATGCACCCCTGCTGGTTCTGTGTCTCTAGAGAAGCCTAATACAGAAGTCTTCACTGAGTCCATAGGAACCTTCTCTCATGGGTGGATGGGAGGACAGTCCTGGGCTTTGATGTCACAGGTCTGGGGGCCAGGAGCTAATTTAGCAAGATCTGTAATGAAATTGAGGCCACGGGGCACCTGGGTGGCTCAGACAGTAAAGCATCTGCCTTTGGCTCAGGTCAAGATCCCAGGGTCCTGGGATCAAGCCCTGCACCGGTCTCCCCACTCAGCGGGGAGCCTGCTTCTTCCTCTCCTTCTGACATATGGAGAAAATGACATACAAGCCAGTTAAGACCTTCCTTGGACGCCAAGCTGACTGCTGGGATACGTGCTCTGGACAGCAACTGCGAGGACAGGGCGTGGGGACCCTCAGCACTGCTGGGCTGACTCCAGGCTGCTTCTGCCCAAGGGACCCAACCTGTTCGTGTCCACTTCCTGTCACACCGTGCCCCAGGAGGGAACCAGAGCTGCCCAAACAGGTTCACACTTGCAGTTCTCAAATGCCTCGAAATTCTCCAAGTATTTAATCCCATCCACAGACCCCAAAAGATGTCCCTGTCCTAATCCCTGGAGCTTGTGAATGTCACCTTCTTTGGCCAAAAAGGATGCAGCTGCTATGGTGAAATCAGATGGGGAGATTGCCCGGGATTACCCTGGGGAGGCCCTAAATGTGATCACGAAGGTCCTTATCAGGGAAGGCAGAAGGAGACCGGACCTCATATAGGTGATGACCTGGAGACAGAGAAGCAGCGGCAAGCCAAGAGAGCCTGGGGCCACCGGGAGTGGAAGACACGGGAAGGATCCTCACCCAGAGCTTCTGGAGGAGATCTGATTCCAGACCTCCAGCCTCCAGAACTTAGAGTACATTTCTGTTGCTTTAAGATGCCAAGCTTGCAATGATGACTTATGGCTCCCCCAAGAAACGGACACACCTGCTAGGAGAAAAGATGGGCTCCCTAGGACCAGGGATCAGTGGAACACTGAGGGCTGCCCACATGTCCACAGCTTGGGGCTGCTCAGGACAGCTGAGGGGGAAGCCTCAGGGTCTCCAGCATCAGAGCACATGCTGCTCCCCTCCACTTCTCCCTTCGGGGTCTGCAGTCCAGCATGAATACCATCCCTGCTTGGGGCCCCGGGCCACCCAGATGTTCTTCCAGCCGGCTTCTCCCGCCACACCCTCTGACTGCCTGAGAAAGTGGTCATGGTCAAGGGGGAGAAAGGAAAACCTCCCAACTGCAGGGAGCCGCCGAGGGCTGTTCTGTTTCTCCATTTGTCTGAGACTCTGTTTGTGACCCCCCCTGCCGTATTGGTGTGAACGTTTTAGATGCATCAGCTCGCAATAACTCAGCTGCTTTTGGAGGAAGGTGTTACAACTATTCCCACTTCACAAATGGGAAAACGCAGGCACAGAGGAGTTAAGTAACTTGCCCCAGGTCACACAGCTCCTGAGAAGCAGAGCTGGGATTTCAATCCAACATGCCCTTATCTGGGGGAGGCTCCTGGGGCTAGTCTTGAGGGTGCCCCTTCCCCCACGGCCCCAGTCCTGGCTAGAAGCCCCCTTCCAGTCACCTGCACTCCCTGCCCCTTCTCCATCTGCTCAACAAACAGCACGTTTCCTCGGTCGGGGTCCCCCTTCTCGGCTGGGCCTGGTAGCCGCACCTGGCCTGGGGCCTGGCGCGAGGGAGTGCTGCCGAGGAAGCAGAGCCGGGCGCCTCGCCACCAGGCCCGGCACCCCTCAGCTCTGCGGGTTAGCCCCTTCGCGCCCCTCTCTCCCTCCCTTCTGGGGCAGTGCCTGGCTGCATCACGGGGTAGAGCTTCCGGACCCACCCGACTGGGCACCTTCCCTTCCTCTCGCCTACAACTCCTGCGACGGCACTTGGGGCCCACCCCTCCTCGCTCCCCAAACCCACTGGCCCCGGGGGGCTCCTCGCGGGGGCTTCCGGAGGTGGAGCGCAACCCAGGCGTCGGCCAATCAATGCAGCGTAGCCGTCCCCCCCCCCCCCGTCCCCCCGTCCAATCAGAGGGTGTCCCGGGATTTGCGGGCGGGGCTGGACCCTGGAAGGTTGGGAGGTGGAGGTGTTCCCAGCCTGCCCGACCCCTCTCACCTGCGGGTTTTGCCCGGGGTTGGCCCTCCCCAAACGGGTTCTCGGCTGCCAGCTGGCGCCAACCCGAGGGGCAGCAAAGCCACCGACATCGTGTCCCCTTCCAGACCCTCGGGGCTGAGCCGGTGCTCTCCCCCAAGTGTACCCGGCTACATTTGTTCTAGCTGAGGCTTTGGATGGCAATGGTTTTCCGGTTCCGGGAATAGGAAGCGTCCTGAGACCTCTGTATGCCGTGATTTATGTCCCGCCCTGCTCTCCTAGCCAAATCTTACCTTTCCTCTGGGCCCCCCTCTCCCGCCCCCTTCACGGCGTCCCAACTGGGCACGTGAACGGAGTTCCGACCTGGCCCCCTGGCCGTGCCCTCCCCCGCTAAAGGGGAGGGTGGCCCCGCTTGGCCTGTTCAAATCCTCCACCCTCATTTCCTAGCCTGCCCGGAGGGGTCAAGCCCCAGAGCTCTAGGACTGCACTCCCAGTCCCTCCCCGGCCCCCGTTTCACCTGCAGGCTCCGCCCCTGCCTGCGCGTCCTCCTCAGTGGCCCGCCCAGCCCGGCCCCTGCTTCCTCTCCCGTTTCCACAGGAATGCTGACTTCCACGGAGCAGAGGTTCTGTTTTCAGAGTTTGTCCTTCGCGCTCACAGGGCACCTGGCTGCAGCAGGTGCTCACGACATCTTTGTGGAGTGGACGGCAGGCTGCTGGAGGTGGCTGGGGTCAGGGGAGTCCCCCTGGCTTTGCCCTCACCTTACACCCTGCCTTCTCCTGCACCCCCTCCCCAAAGGCCGGCCTCCCTCCCCATCAGCCCGGGCAGCGGACCTGGAGAGGGTCGGGGATAGTGAGAGAGCACACAGCACCTGCAGCTCCCCGACCCCAGAGAGGGGGTGTCTGGGATCCCAGGCCCTTCCAGGGGCAGCCTCAGCGGGAAGGGCACCCGGTTCCCTTGTGCCCCACCTACCTCACCTCACTGACTCGTACCTGGCCTGCAGTGGAACAGTGACTCAACTGGGGAGCGCAGAGGAGGCCAAGGGCGCTGGGCGGGGTGGGGGAAGGGAGCAAACGGCGCTTTTAACCCGCGCTCCGCGGCTTCGCGCACTTTCCCAGACCAGAAAACAGGAGCGCCAAGTCCCACAGCCTTGGAGGAACGGACATGAACCGGTTTCCATGCAGTGCCCCTCAGAACCTTTAATAGCCACACAAGCTGTGGTGCGTGGCACAAGATCCCCCAAAGAATAGGGGGCGAAGCTGGGGCGGGCCTCGGGGACCTGGCGCCGGCCTGGAGAGTAGAGCCCGCCTGCCTCCCTCCTTCCTTCTAGTCATTCACTCCTTCCTAAAGGGCCGCAGGGCTCTTACTTCACCTAAGACCTGGAGGTCCTGGCTCCCATCCGAGGGAGGGAGGGGAAGAGAGAGGTCGGCGGGCACTCAGCTCGGCCCAGCCTCGGGCGGGGAAGCGCGGGCTCCGGGGCGAGACACTGGGGGACAGCACTTAGCCTCCCACGGCCCCTCCAGCCCGGCATGCCTCCCGCAGAGCCCTCGGCCGTCCTCCTCCCTGGTACCACGCACCACCACCCCACTCCCCCCAACTTCCCGGGACACCTTCAGCGGCCACGTCCCTGCCCGGCGTCCCTTGGCTAGGAAGGGCTAACTTGTGGGGCCTGCGACAGAGCTTCCGTTCCGCTAGCCCCGCCCACGGCCACGGCGTGGGAGGGACTGGCAAGGGGTGGGATCAGAGGCGAGGCCCGGGCGGGGGCCAGGGAAAGCGCTCAGTCGGTTGACTTGCTTCGCGCTCAGAGCTTCGGAGGTGCGCGGACGCGCAGTAACAGCTGGGCTCCGGAGCTCCGAGGGCTCCCGCGGCCTGAGGTCTCTCGCGCTCCAAGGTCTCCGGCTCCCGAGGGCTCCCGCTCTCCGAGGTCTCCCGCTCTCCGAGGTCTCCCGCTCTCCGAGGGCTCCCGCGCCCGAGGGCTCCCGTGGCCTGAGGTCTCTCGCGCTCCAAGGTCTCCCGCGCCCGAGGGCTCCCGCGGCCCGAGGTCTCCCGCGCTCCGAGGTCTCCCGCGCCTGAGGGCTCCCGAGGCCTGAGGTCTCTCGCGCTCCGAGGTCTCCCGCTCCTGAGGTCTCCCGCGCCCGAAGTCTCCCGAGGCCCGAGGTCCCGCCCCCACCATGCGGCTGAGAAGGTGAGTGTGCGGGTGCCAGGGAAGAAGCGCGGCGCCGCAGGAGCAGGGAGCAGGATGCTGAGGTGGCCGGATAGGACACCCACTCACCTGGTGGCCCAGGCGGAATCCGCGGGAAGGTCGGCCCCTGGGAGCCAGGCGGCATCCGGAGCCCCTACCTGCAGGCGGATGGCATCCGCCCAGGGGTGGGGCGGGTCGTGGGGGACCGACAGCAGCGCGTGGGTGTACTTGGAGGCGGGTCCCCGCGAAGGAAGGGCAAGAGCGAAAGCTGGAAGGAGAGCAGCGGGGCCCTGGACTAGGGGACAAGCACCCCAGGCCCTGCCCCCTGGGTCCCCAGCGGATTGCCCAGAGGCAGGCCATGACCTCAGAGTGCCAGGCTCACTCTCCAAGGCCAGCTGGTGCCCACCGCCTGGTGCCCTGTCCTCCCCCCACACACCTAGGATCCCCCTCCCCCATCAGCGGAGTCTCCCGGGAGGATGGGCTCAGGCCAGCCCCTCGCTCCTGGTCCCTGCTAGCAGGAAGGTATGGATGACTCTTTGCTCCCAGCTTTTTGCCAGAATACCCCCTTCATGTCATGTTGTGGGGTCAACAGGCTGTGCCCCCCTTGATAAGCCAGTGTGGCAGCGACACCTGGGTCCTGCCACCCAGTCTCCCCAGTTATAAATGTAGGTCTTTGAATGTCACAGCCACCCATACCGCAGAGCCTCTGGGGTTGGCCTGGGGGCCAGGTGGGACAGCAGGGGCCCAGGAGGGCCCCAGAAGAAGGCCCAGGGAGCACCCAGGGAGAAGGCAAACCTGTCTCCCTCGCCAGAACCCAGAGCATGTGTTCACGCCCCCAGGGAGCCCCCAGCTAACCTGATGAGGCCCTGGCAGGTGTATGTCCCCGGGGCCCTCAGCCCAGAACGGGGCATCTGATGGGAACCATGGGAGACCAGTGGGAGGTCACCAAGGGGTTTTCACAGCCTTGTGTTCTAGAAGGGTGCTCTGGCTCCAGGGAGGGGGCTGGGCAC
>NW_024426552.1:2180825-2210774 GCF_017311325.1 Ursus maritimus
AGCACACAGCACCTGCAGCTCCCCGACCCCAGAGAGGGGGTGTCTGGGATCCCAGGCCCTTCCAGGGGCAGCCTCAGCGGGAAGGGCACCCGGTTCCCTTGTGCCCCACCTACCTCACCTCACTGACTCGTACCTGGCCTGCAGTGGAACAGTGACTCAACTGGGGAGCGCAGAGGAGGCCAAGGGCGCTGGGCGGGGTGGGGGAAGGGAGCAAACGGCGCTTTTAACCCGCGCTCCGCGGCTTCGCGCACTTTCCCAGACCAGAAAACAGGAGCGCCAAGTCCCACAGCCTTGGAGGAACGGACATGAACCGGTTTCCATGCAGTGCCCCTCAGAACCTTTAATAGCCACACAAGCTGTGGTGCGTGGCACAAGATCCCCCAAAGAATAGGGGGCGAAGCTGGGGCGGGCCTCGGGGACCTGGCGCCGGCCTGGAGAGTAGAGCCCGCCTGCCTCCCTCCTTCCTTCTAGTCATTCACTCCTTCCTAAAGGGCCGCAGGGCTCTTACTTCACCTAAGACCTGGAGGTCCTGGCTCCCATCCGAGGGAGGGAGGGGAAGAGAGAGGTCGGCGGGCACTCAGCTCAGCCCAGCCTCGGGCGGGGAAGCGCGGGCTCCGGGGGCCGGGCGCGCGGTAGGCGCCGCCGCGGCACGGGCGCTTGGGGGCGCGAACGGTCTGCGAGACACTGGGGGACAGCACTTAGCCTCCCACGGCCCCTCCAGCCCGGCATGCCTCCCGCAGAGCCCTCGGCCGTCCTCCTCCCTGGTACCACGCACCACCACCCCACTCCCCCCAACTTCCCGGGACACCTTCAGCGGCCACGTCCCTGCCCGGCGTCCCTTGGCTAGGAAGGGCTAACTTGTGGGGCCTGCGACAGAGCTTCCGTTCCGCTAGCCCCGCCCACGGCCACGGCGTGGGAGGGACTGGCAAGGGGTGGGATCAGAGGCGAGGCCCGGGCGGGGGCCAGGGAAAGCGCTCAGTCGGTTGACTTGCTTCGCGCTCAGAGCTTCGGAGGTGCGCGGACGCGCAGTAACAGCTGGGCTCCGGAGCTCCGAGGGCTCCCGCGGCCTGAGGTCTCTCGCGCTCCAAGGTCTCCGGCTCCCGAGGGCTCCCGCTCTCCGAGGTCTCCCGCTCTCCGAGGTCTCCCGCTCTCCGAGGGCTCCCGCGCCCGAGGGCTCCCGTGGCCTGAGGTCTCTCGCGCTCCAAGGTCTCCCGCGCCCGAGGGCTCCCGCGGCCCGAGGTCTCCCGCGCTCCGAGGTCTCCCGCGCCTGAGGGCTCCCGAGGCCTGAGGTCTCTCGCGCTCCGAGGTCTCCCGCTCCTGAGGTCTCCCGCGCCCGAAGTCTCCCGAGGCCCGAGGTCCCGCCCCCACCATGCGGCTGAGAAGGTGAGTGTGCGGGTGCCAGGGAAGAAGCGCGGCGCCGCAGGAGCAGGGAGCAGGATGCTGAGGTGGCCGGATAGGACACCCACTCACCTGGTGGCCCAGGCGGAATCCGCGGGAAGGTCGGCCCCTGGGAGCCAGGCGGCATCCGGAGCCCCTACCTGCAGGCGGATGGCATCCGCCCAGGGGTGGGGCGGGTCGTGGGGGACCGACAGCAGCGCGTGGGTGTACTTGGAGGCGGGTCCCCGCGAAGGAAGGGCAAGAGCGAAAGCTGGAAGGAGAGCAGCGGGGCCCTGGACTAGGGGACAAGCACCCCAGGCCCTGCCCCCTGGGTCCCCAGCGGATTGCCCAGAGGCAGGCCATGACCTCAGAGTGCCAGGCTCACTCTCCAAGGCCAGCTGGTGCCCACCGCCTGGTGCCCTGTCCTCCCCCCACACACCTAGGATCCCCCTCCCCCATCAGCGGAGTCTCCCGGGAGGATGGGCTCAGGCCAGCCCCTCGCTCCTGGTCCCTGCTAGCAGGAAGGTATGGATGACTCTTTGCTCCCAGCTTTTTGCCAGAATACCCCCTTCATGTCATGTTGTGGGGTCAACAGGCTGTGCCCCCCTTGATAAGCCAGTGTGGCAGCGACACCTGGGTCCTGCCACCCAGTCTCCCCAGTTATAAATGTAGGTCTTTGAATGTCACAGCCACCCATACCGCAGAGCCTCTGGGGTTGGCCTGGGGGCCAGGTGGGACAGCAGGGGCCCAGGAGGGCCCCAGAAGAAGGCCCAGGGAGCACCCAGGGAGAAGGCAAACCTGTCTCCCTCGCCAGAACCCAGAGCATGTGTTCACGCCCCCAGGGAGCCCCCAGCTAACCTGATGAGGCCCTGGCAGGTGTATGTCCCCGGGGCCCTCAGCCCAGAACGGGGCATCTGATGGGAACCATGGGAGACCAGTGGGAGGTCACCAAGGGGTTTTCACAGCCTTGTGTTCTAGAAGGGTGCTCTGGCTCCAGGGAGGGGGCTGGGCACGGAGGTCATGGAAGTTGTCCCCGAAAGCAAGAATGGTGGCCCCAACAGGGACAGTGAGAGAGGACAGGCCTGCCTGCAGGCTGCAACTTCTGTAGGGTGTGGGGGAGCCCCTGGTGGCCCAGGGTCTGGCTTGGCAGGACAGCAGTGCATGCCTGAATGTACCCGCGAGGGACGTGCGACCGTGCCCACTCAGATGACAGCTCTTGGGGGCAGGGCGGGGCAGGGGTTCCTATGGGTCCAGAACTCACTCAGCAGACACGGGATCCTGGGAGGTCTGCAGGAGGGGGTGGCTGGGCTGAGGCATGCAGGGTGTGGAGTCTCCCAGGTCAAAGGTCTGCTTCCAGGCGCCTGGGAAGTCCCTAGAGGGATTTGCTGGCCCCTGGCGGCCGAGCGGCCTGTCAGCTCTGGAAGAGCCACCTGATTTGGTTTCTGGTTTCAGAATAATCCTGCTCCTTCAGAGGGCGGCCCAGCACTCAGCAGCCGCTGCCCTTACGCACGTTAGGTCCTCTCTGTCGCCCAAAACATTTTTTTAAAATTAAGATTTATTTATTTATTTCAGAGAGAGCAAGCCTGAGTGGGAGGGGCAGAGGGAGAGGGAGAGCCCTTGAGCAGACTCTCCCCTGAGCGGGGAGCCAGACCCGGGACTTGATCCCGCAACCCTGGGATCACGACCTGAGCCAAAACCAAGAGTCGGGTGCTTAACCGGCTGAGGCACCCAGGAGTCCCTTGGTCTCCCAAAACTTAAATGTGGCTCTGACTGCAAAGACCTTCTAAGTATATTTTTCTGATTTCATACCATTTCTTGGAATCCATCGGCAGCAAAGGCCCGGCCAGTGCTGGGCTGAAGACTGTGACCTTGAGGGTGGCTCCACCAGCCTTCGGGACCACACCGTCAGCCTCGGGGAGCTGGCTGGTGGCTCCGGACTGGTGGCGCTGTGGGGGTGGCCCTGACCCCCCCGGAACTGCCCGACGGGCAGAGGCTGTGGATGCAGTCGCATTTCTCTGTGGGCACGACCAGTCCCGCCCGCCAGGAGCGGTCTGCCCTGTTTGGAAGGAGCGGGAACTCACGGGCCTTTCTGGTTGTTTCTCCCCAGTCCCGGAGCGCTCCTGCTGCTGCTCGGCACCCTGCATGCCGGTAAGTCCATGGGGGCTCCTGCGGGCGCCTCCTAGCAGCCCTTCGGGGCCGAGCAGTGAGGCTGGGGATGCGGGCATCAGCAGGGTCCTCACCATGGCCCTTCTTGCTTATCTGGGGGCCCCTGAGAGAAAGTGGGATCACGGGGCTCGGTACCGGGCAGATTGAAGGCCACAAAGGGGGCCGCTTGTGCAGACCCCATAGTTCTTGTGTGAGTTCGTGTTTTGCGGAGGGTAGAAGGCAGCTCACCCCACGTGTTTCAGTCCATCCGCTCCCGATGAGCTGGGGCCCCCTGTTTCTCCTGACCCCTTCGCCCCTGTCAGCCCCGTGGAACCCGCAGAGCCACCACCTTGCAGAAGAGCGAGGAACGGGGATTGGGCACCGCAGCCCAGGGCTCCCGAGCCTTCCGGCCCAGAGCGTGGCGGCCCGGGGACAGGATGCTTTCCCTGCAGGCACTTCCGTGGTTGCAGACGGCAAACCCGCGCTGGGTGCAGCGCGCCAGCCTTCCCGCCGCAGTGCGAGCATCATGAGAACACTGTTGCTGAGAAACTGTGTTCTTGTAAATGTCTGAATTAAAAAAAAAACACTTTCATTTTGAATTAATTATAAATACCCAAGAAGTACCCGAAACAGTGCAGCGGGCTCCTGGGTGCCCACCTATGCCCCGCCTCTCCCCGTGCTAGCCGCTCATGTAGGGATGGACATCCGTGTCGGACAATACCGTGCCTGCCAAAAATGTCTGAATTTGAAGCATGCTATCACATTCCTACGTCTGTCTGATTAATACGTTACATTTCTGCTGAAATGAGTCAGAAGTGGTGTTTGAGTCTTGGGACCAAATCCTCCCCCCCTCCGCCCCCCGCCACCGTGTAGAGTAACTTTGCGGGCAGGGAATCAATTGCAGAAAATCAGTTTCAAATTTTTCAAATCACAGCAGATGGTCACGAGCAAGAAGTCAGAGCGCTGGTGGGCAGCGACGTCGAGCTCGGCTGCGTTTTCCCCGAAAGTCACACTTTTGATTTAGATGACCTTTACGTGTATTGGCAAATCAGCGTCATGGGCCACCCGACGACCGTGACGTACTACCTGTCCGGGAATGCCTCGGCCGGCCTCGAGGACAACCGCTACAGGGACAGGGCCTGGCTCTCGCTGGAGAGCATGAAACGCGGCGACTTCTCCCTGCATCTCTACAACATCACCCCCCAAGACGAGCAGAAGTTCAACTGCCTGGTGTTTAGGAAATCCTTGCAGTTAAAAAAGATTTTGGACGTGGTGGTGACAATGCACGTGGCAGGTAAGACCATCGCAGCCGGCGGGACCCAGGCACCCCAGCCTTACAGCCCAGAGCGCGTGTGGACAAGGCACAGCCCAGGCTCATTCACGTGCTCCTTCCCTAAAGCACCTCCTTGTCTCCGCCGGCGGGTTTCCGTCCGACTGGGTGTGGGGCGGAGCTGGCAGAAAACTCATCCAACTCGTAAGAAGTTTTCTTAGCCTGAGTTGACCTGGTCTCATGGAAGAACTCCTAATCTTGCTGTCTGTGCCAAATTCTCCAACTGAAGTCCAGCTAGATGTTCTGAATGGAATTAGGAGAGAGCGCCATAAAGCAGTAGGTGAGATCAGAATGTAGCAAGATGCTCGGCTCAGCAGAGAGACGGGCTGTGTCATCTGGAGCAGGGCCACTGTGGGCAGAACAGTGTGGGGGGCCGCCCAGGCCACAGTGCGCCGGGGTCAGGGGCACGATGGGCCGCCTGCTCTCTAACCTGGCCCTTAATGCCGTGTGCCCCTCTTTCTGGCCTTCCGCACCTGCCTCCCTCACCACCCATCCCCCTCTCCTGCAGCAAACTACAGCATGCCCGTGGTCAGCGCCCTGAGCGGCCCCTCCGAGGACAAGCTGCTCACGTTCACGTGCACATCCGTGAACGGCTATCCGAAGCCAAACGTGTACTGGATCAACAAGACAGACAACAGCATGCTGCCCGAGGACTTGCAGAACAGCACGGTCTCCTTGAACGCACGGGGCTTGTACGATGTGGTCAGCGTCCTGCGAATCAGGCAGACCCCCAGCGTGAATGTCGGCTGCTGCATAGAGAATGTCCTTCTGCACCAAAACCTGACTGGCATCGGCCAGGCAGGTAAGGTCCCCCGGGGTCTGCGCGCTGAGGCCAACCCAAGACTGTGGGCCTCCGGTGACTCGGAGCACAGGCCCCTGCAAGGTGACTTGGCCGTGGCTTCCGAAAGCTGGTTGGAAGGGGAGGAGGGACAGGCAGCCCTTGAAGGGCAGGAACAGGCGCTCAGTGCACGTTCCTTGACTTAATGTTCATGCTCAGGCTCAGCTTTGCTGACCCATTTTACAGACGAGGGACTGAGGACGAACGTTGTATAGGACCAGACAGTGATGGCATCAGGATTGAAGGACGTGCTTGCACAGTCTTTGAGCTCATGCCCCATCGGACAACCAGAGCCCTCTCCTCCCAGGGTTCCAGCTGCTGGAACGGGGCTTCCCCATGGGAGGGGTACAGGCAGGTGGCTCCTTCATAGAAGCCTCAGGCTCTCAATCTGCATGTCCCTGTCACGTTGAGATGACAGGTTCCCAGCAGGTGGAGGTGGGGTCCGTGGGCCCCGCCTGCTGCAGGAAAGTGGTGCTGCCTGCAGGACCCCCCTTCCCCCAGCAATCACCTGCAGGGCCCCCTGCAAAATGGAGAGAAATGCCAGGCTCCTTGCTCAGGAATTGTAAGAATCCAAGACGGCAGCTGCAGAGCGAGATACCGCGTACAAGCCTTCTGAGTGTGGGCCTGTGAGCCGGCTCGGGTCGCATGCCGTGAAGCTGGCCATGACCCCCAGGAACTTTGGCAGGTCCGACATCTTCCTTCTGGAAATCAGGGCACAGCCTTGTGACTCAGTGGTCATGGTCTCTGAGCCCAAACAGACCAGGACAAGGGCTGCCCCAGACAGTCTGCCTCTGACCACAGCCTCAGCCAGCCTTCTCCCTGGCCAAGCAGCCCAGGCACCTGTCAGCCTCTCTCAGGATGATTCTAACGTACATTCAAGGCCGAGCCTTGGAGAAACACGGGGCATCTGTAACAAGCTTCCCAGAGGTGCTGTTGCTGGTGTGCCCGTGAGAACCACTTTCCCAGGGCGTCAGCAATGGGACGTTGCGACGGGAGGGATTAGCCCCTCGTGCAAGACGGTGCACCCACGGCGGAGAACAGTCCGCAGCTCCTCTGGAGGCCGTCGTCGAGTTTCCGCCCGGCCCAGCAATTCCACTCCCAGGTGTTGGCCCGGCAGAACTAGAAATGAGACTCGCATCCTTGTCCGGGAGCGTTCACAGCAGCGTTATTCCCACGAACTGGATAATGAGCGGATTAATGTAGCCGTCCACGTGGTGGAGTGTCGCTCATCCGTGAAAAGGACCCAAACAGTGCCACGTGGATGGGCCTTGAGGACCTCACAGGCAGTGAGAGACGCCAGGCAGCAAAGGCCCCACCCCCCATGATCCCACGTATATGAAATGCCCAGGATAGGCAAATCCAGAGACAGACGGCCGAGGCGTGGGTGCCGGGGCTGGGGGAGGGAGGCGGGCACTGCTGACGGGGTCAGGGATCCCCTTTGGAGTGAAGGAAAGGCTCTGGAGCCAGATCTTGACAATGGCCGTGCCACGCTGTGGACGGGCGACATGCTTGCCAAATCGGTCACGGCAAAATGGTAACATTGACGTCATGTGAATTTCACCTCAGTGTTTGTTTTTTTAAAGCCAGCAATAAAGCTGAAAAAAATCAATCACATTAAAAATTGTTAGAAAGCCAGGAGGAATGTGTGCTTCCGGCCATGCCTGGCCCAGGTGCTGGCGGCCCTGGTGGGGGTGCAGCCAGGAAGAGGGGGAGGCTCACCTGAGGGAGAGAACCTCTCCCCCACCGGCCTCAGGTTTTAAACATCCCAAAACAGTGCCAGGGAGGAGCTGTGGCGTCAGCGCCTCCCTCGGGCCTCTCTTGCTCCGTCGGAAGACCCTTCCTTTCCTCCGTAGCGTTAAAGTCTTAGGTTCCTTTCCTCTTTCTCATAGAAACAGCAACCGAATCTGGCAACACAGGCAGCCACACCGATGACCACAGGAAGGACCACGGAACGGTGCTGAGCACCCTGGCCGTGCTGGGCGTGGTTGTGGTCGTGGCTGCGGCCACCGGCTGGGTGTGCAGAAGCAGGTGTCCCCACGGGATCCTCACCAGGTATCAGACCAGGCACCAGTGGGCAGGGCTGACCGTTTCTGTGGTTGGCGTGAGCTGGTTGCCTTTTTCAAGATGTGGGCGCTGCGCAAGGCCGTCTCCCAGCTTGGGGTGGGAATGGCAGCTTCTGAATTTAGAGGTCAGGACGGAGCACATTTCTATGGAAGCTAGGCTGCCTTCAGTCCTGAATTCTGGCCAAACTCAAGGACAGATCTAGAAAGTCTGGGTGTTAACCCTCTAAAACAAAGCAGAACTCACAGAAAAGCCCAGAACACAAACAGGGTCACACCCCAAGGGTCAATCAAGAAGGGTCCTGGGAGGCAAGGGACGTCTCCCTAGGTCAGCCTGGTGGTAGAGGTCGGCAGGCATCCCCTAAGATACTGACAAAGTTGGGAACCTTCCAGGTCTTTCGGAAGGGGGGGGGGTCTGGGTCGCAGCTGGATTAACAAGTTGGCTCCAAGCTGAGCCCTTCCCCAACGGAAGTTTCCATATGCCCGCCTGGAGCCTCCAGGGTGTTGCCAATTCCAGCATCCCAGAGAGACTTCCCCTGGCCCGAAGCCCCACTGCCAGCCCAGCCAGGCCCTGGGGAGGTGCTCAGAGCACCTGACAGTGCCCCGAACTTAACTCTGACAAAGCGTCTTCCTGGGAAGTGGGGGGGGGGGGGAGCTGAGGACTCTCCCCTGTGGGCTCCTCCCTGCCCAGCACCCAGACCCACTGGGGGTGTAGAGCAGCCTCTCCCCCACCCTTGGCGGCCCACGCTGAGTGTTTCTGGTTCCTTCCCACAGGCGCTGGGCTGCAAGGCCGGAGCAGGCATTCTCTGGTGAGTTGGCCGAGAGGGAAGGGGGCCCGTGGAGAGCGCATGCAGGTTACGGGAGCGGGCTGCTGGGTGGTGGCTCTCTCGGGGTCTGCCTTTGGGTGAGCTATACTTGATGGCCAGGGGATAGATGTTTCCATTTTCAGAGACACAGTGAACCCCTAGGGAAGGCGCTTCCCGCTTGCCCCCTTTGGCATGTAATCCAATCCTTGCTGATGTGGGGTTACGGAATTTTCCAGACATACATGCAAGCAGAGAGCCTGGGATAATGACCCCCAGGCTTGTCCCCACACGTCACCCTTTTCTCCCTCGGCCCCACCCTCCCCGCCCCCCCCCCCAGCAGGGGCTCAAGGGAGTCCAGACCCCGAGCCCTTTGTCAGAGAACAGCTACCGCGGCAAGCACCCCGCGGTCCCGGGAGCCAAGGTCGATGTGATTCCCACCCAGTTTGGGAAACATATCCACACACAGAGCTTCCATTACCCACATGGCAGGGGCCTCGGGCTGCAAGGGGCCACTGGCCGGCATGCCCTTGACCCCTGAGGCAAGTGAGCACCCGCTCTGAGCCCCGTCAGCCCCGTGGGGGAGGTCAGCCCAGGCTGCGCAGGAAAGGCCACGCCCACCACGAGGGGCCCGGCTGCTGATCCCGGGGAGCCTGGCTGCTGATCCCGGGGAGCCCGGTCCCAGCGGCGGCGGGCTTGCTGCCCGGGACGTGCCCCTGAGGCCGTACAAGCCCGTTTCAGACAACATGAGAAGAGCAACTTGCCAAACCATTAGTCCGGCCTGGCTTTAGGGTCAAATGAAGCGCACCGCCCGTGGGCTCTCCTAGCTTTCGGCCCTTTGTTCCCACCTTTCTAAGCCCTGAGCAAAGCCAGCCGTCTGTCTCCCACGGAAGGAGGCAGGCACCGTGCTCTGTGACACCCCCTTCTTTTTCTTTCTAAGAATGTGTTTGACGAGAACTCATCGCCCAGAAGGTGGACAGGGCTTCTGTGAGATGCCACCAGGAGGGACGGCGGACGGCAGCTTGAGAATTGACTCGGGCAGGCCTAGTGGCCAAGGGGGACCGTCTGCCCCCATCGGCGCCATTAACAAGGGGGCTTCGTGGACACGGAGCCTCTCTGGCCTGGAAGGGACACGCAGGACCACGCCTCACCCCAGGGAGAATGTTCCAGGTGCTGCCCTGATCCTGGAATGAGGACCTTTTGAAAGAGTCGGCAGAACACACGTGCCCCCACGTGAGCAGGCGCCCCACCCCTGGCGCTTCACGATGGCTCCCTCCCCCACCCCACCCTGCAGCCCGCGGGGTCCTTCTCAATACCCAAAACCCGCAGGGGTTTAGGGGATGGGGTTTTTCTGAGACCAGACAGGGCGTCTCATTGAGGAAGAAGAGAGGGTGCGGGCTCTTCCGCAACTACCCTGCTGGGTGAAGGTCACTCAAGGGTGTTTGAGGGACACGTAGGTGCAGGGCTTCCACCCCACCTGCACCCCAAGATGTAGGACCTGTGTGTCTGCACGTGTGTGTGTGTCCAGAATGCAGGAAGTGGTCACCACTGCAAAACCCCTGAAAGACTCCTGGGAGTTTGTGTTCTTCAGGGATCTTCACTGGGAAGAAAACCCGACCTTGTTTGTTTTGGTCAAAAGCTGGATTTCCCTTCTAAAAAGGCAGTGGAAATTTTTGAGAAGAGAGTCTGCTGCTGGGGCCGCCTTGACGGGAGCTGTGGCCTCCGGGCGCCTGCAGGGAACATGCAGAAACCCAGAAACTCGCTCAGGCAGGATTGGGAACGCGCGTCTCCAGTGGACACGGGCCTCGCCACGTGGCCATCCAGGGCCCTCAAAATGGCGCCGTGACCTGCACGGCCAGTCGAGTGTGGCGCTAATTCCACGCCCCCCTCTGCAACTGTCACCCCTGGCCCCCCGAGAACCGACATAAGCACCAGGCTCCTCAGAGCCCCCCCGCCCCAGGCCCAGCAGCGGACGGCAGAGGTGTGAGGCCCACGGCTCTGATGGTTTCCACATTGTTGCCCCAAATGAATCTAGCAACTCGTGTTTCCAGAAGATTCCGTGAAGGGGGCTGCCGGGTCACGCTGGTGTGCGTGCCCCCTGGGAAAGGCGGCCTGTCGTCCTGCCTGCTGTCACTCAGCACTGATGGACAGGCGTCAGAAGCCTGCACGCCTCAGACCCAGACGGGGACAAACACGAGGACCAGGCTGGGCGAAGCTGAGCCCCGTACTTGTTATAAGAAATTGTTCGTTGTCTATCTCTGTGCCGGGAACTCCTCATGCGGCTCTGAGACGAGTGTGGCGAGACGCATGAAGCATCAGGGTACGTGAAGCATTAGAAGGCGCGTGTCCCTGCAGAGGGACAGGGTCACTGCATCCAGAGTGGGAGCGCAAGTGGCCGCTGGGGAGTGGGAAGGGGGTGCGGAGCCTGCCTGCAGCCTCAGGCGCCTTCCCCGGGGGCGGCCCCACAGCCCGCCCGCAGACCCTGCTCGCGGGGCGCCCACCCCGGCGGGACCCAGTGTGGTCTGCTTCCAGCTGCCTCGGGTCTGGGAAGATGTCCAGTGACCCCTCGCCCTTCAGCCGGATGTCACCATGCGCTCCTCCTGCTGTGCTTCGGATAGGCTGGAGGCCAGTGTTCTCATGTCTGCTTCTGGAACCTTGATTTACCAGAATACAAGATGGAAGCAGTGTCTGTGTCTAGTGGCTTTGGTCGGTGCGGTGGGCGCCTGCGTGGCTCGTCCTTCCTGCTGGCCTAGGGCCCCCGCCCCATCGGTGTTCACCCCCAGGGGACACTGGGCAAGGTCTGCTGGCATGTTTGGTTGTCACACGTGGGGATGCCACTGGCCTTTAATGGGTAGAGGCACACAGGACGGCCCGCCACAGAGAAGTACTCCCCCAAGGGTCAGTGTCCGAGAGCAAGAATCCCTGCCCTCCACAGTCATCTGTCCCCCGGAGGCAGGGTGAGTGGGGCCCCCTGTCCCCTGCCGCACGGGGGCTCCCGGTCCACGGCTGTCTGTGGCATAGGAGAAGGGATTCATGGTTCACGGGTCCAGGCTGAGGACCGTCCCCCATCAGGCTCCTTCCCGCTCAGCCCAGCTCCATCCAGAGCCTGGAGCCATCTCATTGCGCTCAGCACCTGGCTGGGGGTGCCCGGCCTTGCCGGGGGCAGAGGCCCTGCCCAGACACCTGCACCCTTGGGAATCCGGGCCTCAGGGGACCCGTGGCTCCCGCCATAGCCGCCCACCCTGCACATGGTAGGTGCAGTAAGACCGCCAGGGAGGAGGAGCCCGGGCGAGCACACAGGATGGCTCATTGCAAGGGCAGGGGACGGCAGGGTCAGCTGCTCCCTGCCGTAGGGTGAGGGGGCTGGAGCCAGCTGCTGCCCACGGGCCCTGCTGCTCAGAGGCTTTCCACAGCCCTGGCCAGTGTGCTCGGCCCCCACCCTGGGGAGGGCAGCTGCGGCTTTCGAATGGCCGTTCAGGCCGGGCCACCTCAAGAGAAGACCCCAGGAGCTGGTCAGGGGCCAGGGGCTCTGGGCAGTGGGGAAGGTCCCCCAGCCCCACATCTGGTCCCTACCCCCCCAAACCCATTCCCAGCTTTCCAGAAACAGAAGGCAGCCACTCTGATTAGATCTGAGATAATTCTGTCCTTAGAGATGGACTGCACTCCAACACCCCAACAGTGTTAGAACCCCCTCCCCAGATACTCCTGAGGGTTCTCCAGCCCTGACGCAGGCGCCCTGGCCCCCTCCTTCACCCCTGCATCCGGCCTCCTCATTCCCACCCTCCCAGGGCTTGTGGGGCGTTAATGTCAAGAATCCAGGGGCCTTCTTTGTGGGCAGTGTGCCTTCAGGGGCCAGGAGCTGAGCCCCGGGGAGGGGGTTCCTCCTGCCATAGTCCCCTGTTGGGAGGTCCTGGGAAGGACCCTTGGGCCCCTCACAGCACGAACAGAGAAAAGCTATAATGCCCAGGTGCTGTGCCGGATCCTGGCCAGCCAGCTCCTGGTAGGACGCAGTTGGCCTCTGGGAGCAAAGGCTCCTACAGACCTTGATCAGGGCCTTGGGGGAGGGGTAACATGGGGTGTCCAAGCCAAGAACTGTCCTGGATCTTCGCTTCCTCCCACTTTCCACTGCCCCCCTCTGTCCTCCCTCTCCCACTGTCCTTCCTTCCCCACCCCCACTGCCCTCCCCTCCCCCCCGTCCTCCCCTCCCCCACTGTCTTCCTCCCCCATCCTCCCACCCCCACCGTTCTCCCGTCCCCCACTGTCTTTCCTCCCCCACTATCCTTCCTCCCCCACTGTCCTCCCTCCCCCCCTCCCCTCTCACTGGGTCTTGGCCTGAGCACGGGGCTCCACCATTCCTCTGGGAGAGTGTGATTCATCTCCCTGAGTCCCTGGCCATGACCTCAGGTCTGCCCGGGGCAGGTGCCAGGGCTACTGTGAGCAGACGGTGGGAAGTGGGAGGGCACCTGTCACATCCGAGGGGTGGCTCCCAGGCTGTGAGGGGGAGTGGTCACCCGACTGCCCTGGTGATCTGCACTCTGAGAGCCCAGAAGGCACCGTGTCTCAGGGAGTGCAGATGCCACGTGTGATCCAAAATAGCCCTACGAACTGACCATGGTGGAGACAAGGGGACAGTGAAGACGCCTGCTTTAGGTCCAGGCTGAGTGCCCCTGTCATGCTCTCCTTGAGTCCAGGGAATGGCCAGGAGGTAACAGGAGTGAGCAGGATTTGGCAAAATACAGCCCCGGGGCAACAGTTGGGTCCAGGCCCCCGGGATCCCTGGGTGGTGAGGGCCAGCTGGAGCTTGTGAGCTCCGTGAGGGTCCTGGTGGCTTAGAGACTTCTTTCCCCGTCTGGCGGCTGGAGTCCAAGATCGAGGTGTAGGCAGGCCAGGTCCTGTGGCGGCTCAGGGGGAGGACCCTTCCGTGCGTCCTCCAGCTGCCAGGGGCTCTCGGCCATCCTGCGTGAGCCACGCCCCTTCTCTGCTTCTCCCTGTGTCTGTCTCCCCCTCGTCCAGAGCACGCCAGCTGTTGGATTTAGGGCCCACCCTGACCCAGGCCGACTTGATCTTAACTAAAATTTAGGGGGTAGGGGGACACTGACCCTCTCCAGCACCCAAGAGGAGAAGAGAAAGAGGGAGAACACAGGGAGTGGCTAGGGAGAGGGCGAGAGCAGGGAAGAGGGCTCCGGGGTGGGGGCCCACAGCCTGGCTGGGGTCCAGATGCACACACGGGCACGCTGGCAGCACACTGACCCCAGCCTGGACCTTGGTCCCTTGTGATGGCCCGCATGGACACAGCCCTTATTCACTCCCCCAAGGCGCGCCTCCCACTGGCCAGGCCCGGTGGGTGAGTCCCAGCCCTGACCCTACGCTGGCCAAGGTCCTGCCCTGCTGGCCCACGATTCCCACTGCACAGGCCCCAGCCCTGGCACCTGCGTCACCCTTCCCACGGGCCCATTTTCAGCCATCTCTGACGGTGCCGACGTGGGTCCGGCTGCAGTCCGCATCAGAGCCTGCAAGGGAGGCTGACTGGGGAAGGGTCAGCCCAGCTACCCCAGACCCCCGCCTTCCTCTGGGCCTGCCTGAGGGCCTGTCCCCCTCTGCGCACAGGCAGCCCCACCCAAGGACGAACAGTTAGATCCCAGCCTCCCTTCAATGAAACAGAGTCTTCATTCTCCAGGAGGCTGGATGCGGGCTGGGCTGAGGCCGGAGGAAGTCGTGGGTGGGGGACGAGGCTGGTTGGGGAGTCCTTAGAAAGAGAAGCGGCCAATGCCAGAGGTGACGGGGAGATATGGCACGTGGCCGAGGCTGCCTGGGAGGGGCTGGGGAGTGACGAGTTTCAGGCTCAGGACTCGCCAGGCTCCAGAGGACTGAGATCTAGCAAATCCTGTTTCACCGCAAGAGTCGGACTCCGTCCTCCGTGGCCCCAGCCCTGCAAGGCCCAGTGCCCACCGCCGAAGGGCAGCAATCCACGGAGCCCCGGCGCCACCCGGCCCAGACGAGGCCCGCGGCCCATGGTGGCCCAGGCGGAGAAGTCGCTGATTCGATGTCACAGACTCTGACATCACGTGGCGTTGGGCCACACTGTAGCTTTTAGGGGGCAGAAAAGTTACATAAAAGAAATCACTTCCTAAAAATCAAGGGTGGGGAATAAATTGAAGAGCCTTGAATGGAACAGATTTCTGTGTCTTAGCGGCCAGCAAGGCCCAGCGGTCACGCAGAGCCACAGCCATGTCACCCGTCTCCGGGAACTGGCCTGACCACGAAGAATGCATTGAAGGCCTGGTGTGTCCAGACTTTGAAACTAGAGCGGCTCCTTCCCTAAAAGGGGTGCCGTCCGTGTACCCCGCAGATGCCTTCTCCGTAGGGCGCCAGGCCTGCCGTGTGCACCAGGGGGAGGGGCGGGCTCTCCCGTTCGGCTCAGCGGCTGCCTGGGAGCCTGGCCCCCCGAGCTCGCTGTGGACTTGGTGCGTTGCCCTCGGCCACGGACAGGCTGCGGCTGGGGCTGTTTGCACAAAGGGGGTCAGCATCTTGGACTCTCGGCCACGTTTCCCGTTTACCCCCATGTGTGTGTTCTGACTGATTGGGTTCTCCGTTCATCTTCCAACAAAACCTCCATATTTGAAAAAGAAAATCACTTCCTGAGAGTCTAAGCAGACCTGTTTGGGAAAGAAGAGAGCTCACGTCACCATCTAAATTTGGTTTGTCCCCTCCGGGCCAGGTGGGAATGAGATGGTAGAGGGGCCGGGCTGGGGGGCCCCGTGTGGGGGACCAGGGACGGACAGGGGAGACCTGCACGGTGAGCTCCGGAGGACAGGGACTCCCACCCGCTAGGGACCGTGGCTTATAAAACATACTCAAGGTGGAACAAACTCAGGAGTCATCTTCCCTCTTTATCAGAATAAAGCATCAAGCCAAGGCCGGTAGTAACATATGACAATAAAGGCACCTTGAGGGTCCGGATCTGGGAAAGGCTGCTGGCCACAGACAGGAGACCCACGGTCAGAGGGGATCCACTGTCAGAGGGGGGCCCACGGTCAGAGGGGGGCCCACAGTCCAAGGGGGGCCCACAGTCCAAGGGGGACCCACTGTCAGAGGGGGGCCCACGGTCAGAGGGGGGCCCACAGTCCAAGGGGGACCCACTGTCAGAGGGGTTCCACGGTCAGAGGGGTTCCACGGTCAGAGGGGGGCCCACGGTCATAGGGGATCCACGGTCACAGGGGACCCGCCATGCCCCGAGGAAGGGATTGTCCTGGATTGTTTTCATCGTGCAGAATCGTGACATGAGATCAGAATTAGCGAGTAGGTCCTCGACGGAGCTGCTGTCCTGGCCTGAAATCCTTCTTGCGGGCAGCGGGGCCGCTGCACACGGGACTGAGTGCTGTGTGAGCACCGGTTTCTAGGCCGGGGTGCTGGGCTTCGGGGAGCGGCACCCCGAGCAGCCAGAGCACGCCTGGTGGGCTGCCGGGCTTGAACCAGTGGGCACATCCCTACTGGGCCAGAAGCGTCCTTGACGAAGGTTAGCGAATAGCCACAGGGAAAATCGCAATAAAACCTAACCCGGGTAGAGGAAAGAGCAACAGACTTTTAGTTAAAATTACCTCGCTGAACTTCCTGTCTGCTTTTTGGGCCTGAAAGAGGAAGTGACACTTCATGGCCCAAGAAGCCAATTCGGAAAGGGTCCCCTTGAACATGTAGGATTTCCCAAAGCCAGCCCTGGCATTCCTTCCAGAACAGGGTTCCTATGGGAGCAGGAGGGCATCGGGGCAGCCACAGCTGGGCCCCGGGGCCAGGGCCGGGGGTGCCAGCCAGTCCCATCCACCCTGCCGAGCGCCCTGCCGAGGGACTCAGCCCCACTGTGCAGAGCGCGGGCGTCCACAGGACCTCTGTTCCCGCAGCCTCTAGACTGAGCTCCCGGAGCTTCCCAGAGAGGCTGCAGGGGTCCCGTATGAAAGTGAGGCCAATAAGGTCTGGGGAGGGGGCCCCACCGCCGTCCTGCACCCCCTGCAGAAGTGTGCCTGGGGTTGCCCAGGGCGCTGGACCCAAGAGAGGGCCTGTCCAGGGCCACCCACCGGTCACAATGTGCAGCCACACTCCAGGGTCGGTCCCCGCCAGACCGCGGGGTCTCCCTGAGCCCTGCGGACGTCAGTGGGTGAGGTTCCCGGCACCACTCGGAGCCACGAGCCCCACAGCAGGTAGACCAGGGAGGCCCGTGCAGAGGTGAAGCCACCATGGAGGGCAAGGTTGAGACAGGAAATCGTGGGGGGCCAAAGAATAGGATTAGATAAATATACAAACTGATTTTTAAATTGTTTGCATCAAATTCCACAACGCCCGCAATTTTTTTCTGAAAAAACAAAAAATTCCAGAACAGCTGGATTCACTCCTCTAACCATCACTCCCACCCCTGTTCTTACTCCATAAAAAAAGAGATTGGGCTTGTTCATTCAGACAAACACTGCTAGGGGGCTTCGGGACCACTCCCCTTGGGGTTCTGCTGGTGGAGGGGCAGATGGAGGGAGAGAGAGGGTGGGCATCGCCCCCAGCGCCCTCCAGAGAGGTCGTCAGGCTGTGCCCTCCCTGCTCCAGACCTGCTCCAGGCAGGACCGGTCTGCAGGTGCTTACCCACGGCGCGGAGCGGTCATGCTCTGTGGCTCGTGGGCCTGTGTCGCAGGCGGGTGCTGACGCCCCCGGACTTGAAAACAAGCCTCTTGCGTTTTGCCGCATTGTATCTTCCTATACGGCTTCACATGAATGGTGAGCATTTGCATGGCACATTGTTAGAAGTCACAGCTCATCGGATCTTCATAATAACACTGTCGTGCAGGTAGGACAAGCAAGAATGCCCCTTCCTAGTGGCGAGGACGCTGTGCAAAATCGCCCGCCCAGCACACCGCTAATGGCAGAATCTTCCAATTCCATATGATGGCCTCTTTCCACTGTGCTGGTGTCCCTGCTGGACCCGCTGAGCTCTGGGGTGTCCCCCCACATGGACTTCCTGGGAGCTTTTAACAAAGTCCCATTCCAGGCCAATTATGTCACAGGGTCTAGAGTGGGTCCCAGGCATCCGGTTTTTAAAGCTCCCCAGGCGAGTGTTTCAGGAGCCAACACAGCCAGGCTCTGGGGATTGGGGCAGTCATGACAGTTACCACCGAAGGGAGTCCCACCTCCTGATTTTACTGAAGGAGGAGCAGGCCCCAGGGGTCCGTGACCCAAGGCCGTCTCTGAGTGGGGCCCAATTCCAGCAAGGGCATCCCGGGCGAAAGTCTAAGGCAGCGTTCACCCACAGGGGCCTGCACGTGCTTGAACCTGCCAGCACGCTCCCCCTGCCCCGTGGTGCCCGTTCTGGCCCTGCGGACCCCAGGCCGTGGGAAACAGTGGCTAGGTGTTCAGAAGCTTCGCAGCCAGTTGCGAAGGTGCTGGAGCAGGCCGCTGGCTGCAGGAGCGTAAGGCGTGCTCACGCTGCAGAAACCGGCATGCGTCGCCGCTGGCGTAGGGCGGGGCTCCAGCCTGGAAAGCCACCTTGCCAGCACACACTGTTCCCTGGCCTCTGAGCCCAGAACCCTCCCCAAATTATTGATCTGGATCTTTGCGTTTCCTGTCCAAATGTCCTAGCTGGTGAAATGCTGTTTATCTAAAGAACCCTTGGCACAAATCAGCCAAGAGCATTTTCTCTAAGTAACGATGCTCTACGTGGGCCCTATGGTTTATTTGCAAAACCCAGGAATGAATTGTTGGTGTCTTATTTTTTAAATGTTGAATGGCTGCTTTCCACAGGACCACCCCCCAACCCAATGGACTGCTGGTCATCCAAAGCACTCCCCAGCATCTGTGGCCTCTCAGCCTCTGCCTAGGGAAACCCCCAGAGATTGCGTTGTTTGCTCAAGAAATAGTCCTCAGCTCCAGGACACATCACTTCTGTGGCTTGATTTACAAGTAGCTCCTTTTGATAAGGGGAATTTCCATCAGGTGGTTAAAAATGTTTTTAACGGCTTCTATTTTTAACACTTTCAGCTGAGGCCCCCTTTGACTCTGTAAGTCCAAGATCCAAGTACTTTCTCTTCTCAGGAAACTGTCTTGTTATAGTGGTCTTGGTGCAGCACATGTGATGGTTTTTTGGTCATCCATCCATCCATCCATCCACCCACCCATCCACTCATCCATCCATCCACCCTCCCAGCATTTACTCACTTGACATTCACCCTGCCCCCCCCCAAAAGGGTTCAAATGTTCCCTGAGTGCTGGGTCTGGTGCAGGAACTGTTCTAGGCATTGGGGATGTGGGTGTGCTACAGAGAGATCAGGTGAACAGAAGATTGTTGGCATGATCAGGGCTCTGGAAGAGACTAAAGAGGGTGACCTTTCTTTGTGTTCTTCAGAGGGTTCTGAGGAGGTGCTGTGTATGCAGACCTACCCCCTGCATCCCTGCATTCATTCTGGGTGGTGAGGAGCAGTGACCTGCGGGAGTGATGACACATGTTCAGCCATCAACCCTCTCTCAGGAGTGGACCCGAGCCAGCACCTGCTGACGGAAACACCAGGAAGAAATCAGGAATGCTCCTCCCGCAGTGGTGAGGGAGGCCCGTGAAGGAGGGGCACTTCCCCACCAGGGCTGGGCTTGCCCAGTGGTGAGCAGGGACTCAGGGCCCCGCAGACCCACTCCTCAAGATGGAGGATGGCTAGGTTTATTTATTTTGAAGTTGGTGGGTTTATTTTGAAGAGTCTGAAAATACGGTAAGTGGATAAAGATGTTCCCTCACCAAGACAATGAATGCTCCTGTTCCCTCTCCTCTCCCCAGTTCCAGCGGTGAGTTGTTTTGCCCGAATCCTCAGCCCACTGAGCTGGGAGGGTTCTTCCTGTCCCCGGGGCCCAGGTCATCCGGGCATCGGGCTGGGTGTGTCCCAAGTGCCTGACAATTGCGTGGGCTCCCACAGAATGACCTGTCTGCACAGGCTCTAGACCCCTGGAGTGCTCCGGCACTGGTGGGGGTGGCAGAGGGCGGGCGTGCTTGTCCGGAAGGGCGCTGCCTGGGTGAGCAGGGTGGGAGCTGCCCTCCCTCTCCTGAAACCACCACCACCAGCTGCTGGAAAGGCCCCAAATCTCAGGTTCCCAGCATTGGAAGGACCCACGCACTGAGAGCTGGAGCGCACAGCTGTTGGCAGAGAAGGGGAGGGGACACAGTCCTGACACAGACCCTGAGGCAACTGTCCACCTTTCCTAAGTGGGCGGAGGAAGGAGGGGGCCTGAGCCTCTCTCTCGTGTTGGACAGAAACCTGGTGAACCTTGTTCCAGAATCAGTTCCCAGACAACTTCTGACATTATCTGACACGGCTAATTCCCTGTGCTTCAGCCACAGAAAAAACTAGAAATGACCCATCAGTGCCCTTGGCTTTCAGAGGTCCCAGTGGCCTGTTAGATGCCCACATGCAAGTGCTGGGACCTTGCTCTGTGGTTCCGACCCCCACGGGGACCATCCCCCCCATGGGGCCCATCTCTGTGGTCCCGACCCCCCCACGGGGCCACACTCCATGGTAATGGAACACGCTATACATTTCTCTTCTGACCTGAAAACATGCAAAAATCAGGACTTAGAATGACATGCCCAGGATAATCCCTTAGGAACAACTCTGCTTGTGGACCCAGGGGATTTGCCTCTCTGTGAGCAGGAGAAGGGTCAGGGAGGGACACGCAGATGGACACCTATGAGGGGACGTCCTCCGGGTCAACGTCCCAAGGGTGAGCCTCCATACCTCCCTCCCTGGACCAGCCTCACGGCTGTGTTACGAGCCTCAACCCAACTCACAGGGCTCACACGACCAGCCAGACAAGACTGCCTCAGGTCTGTGTGGTGGGTCCGTGCTGCCTGCCCCCTCACCCCCGGCCCCCGGGGCTCAGGCCGTGCCTGGCCTTCCAAGAGTCCTTGTTCTCACCACGGTGTCCCCCACCTGCCCTGCCTCTCTCCCCCTCCTGCATCCACCTGCTCACATGTGCCTCAGACCCCCCTTTGAGTCCCCACCTGCTGCACAGAGCCTTCCCCGCGGTTCCAGTGGTGACAACATGACAGGCTCCCATCACCTCTGCAGGACTCAGAGAACAACAGTGTGGGCCCCAATGGGTCAGCCGGGCTCTGGGGTGCTGTGAGGAGCTGGCTTCCAGCCCCACGACCTCTGTGGCTCATTCTGACACCGCGTGTCCCAGGAGAGAGGGCAGCTTCTCCAGGGGAGGAGGAAGGGTGTAGAAAGACAGGTGGGCACAGACGTGGGCGGCAGGCCCAGGCATCTGGAGCTGAAGAGAGCACAGTGGTCTCGGGGGACGTGTGCTGGACAGAATGGGTCATGGGGCGGGGGGCACCCGTGACGCCAACAAGCCAAACGCGGCCCAAGGAAAGAGTCGCAGGCTCTGTCCAGAGCAGGTTTCTTCCCAGGCAGCATGGACTCTGGGGCCACGTCCCTCTGTCCTGGGCACTGTGGGGAGCAGAGCGGCACCCTGGCCCCCACCCACGGCTTTCCAGTAGCACCCCGCCCCAGCAGGGACAACTCTGAAAGTCTCCAGACCGCTGAGCTCTGAGAACTCGCGTGTAGACCCAGCTGCGCCCCTGGGTAGGACCGTCCAGGCGCCTGCCCGGAGGGTCCGAGGTACCCAGTCGGGCCAGGCTGGGGGTGACGGCGGTCACGCTGTGTGCAGAGCAGGCAGCTGTCCTCCCGGTGCCCGTGACGGCACACGCCGGGAGTGAATGAAGGCCCGGCTCAGAGGCTGCTGCGCCAACGTGCTCCCCTTCCCCTCAGCCCCTCCCCGCCCCCCGTGGCCTGGAGCAGAATTCGCTGTCTAACTTCGGAAAACCCCTCCAGAAAAGTCTAGTGAAAGCAGGTGTGCGGTTCATCGCGGGAGGAAATGAAGCCCAACAGCGGCGCATCCACGCTCGGGCAGCCGCCCGCCAAGGGCCGCAGCCTGGAACCCCTCCTGCACAGATTTGGGGGGCAGGGCCGGCCGGGAGCCGACCTGGTGGGGTGGGCGCCGGCCTGTCCCTCTGTGTCCAGCAGTGTGAGTGCCTCTGCCCCCCGCCCCCCAGTGGCCCTCGCGGGTCGTGGGTGGGGCACGTCGTGGGCGTGGCACGGGCAGCCCTGGGGCTGGGGGCTCGAGTGCTGCCACGGAGCTGACTGAGGGGGGCGCGAGGCCCAGCCCCCCCCCACCCACACAGCATTACTAACACCACCTTCGCTCTTGGCAAGAGCCGGGGAGCAGACAGCGCGCTGTGAGGAGGGGCGGGAGCCGCCGTCCGAGAAGCCGTGGCAGCCGGCGGGGCCCTGCAGCCACCTGCAAGGGGCTGGGCTCGCCAGGTGCTGCGGGCCTTGTTCACGGGTTCACGGCCGGGGCCCCAGCTGCGACTTCCCTACATTGCCCCACGCAGGAGGCCCCAGGGGTGCAGGGCCCCCCGCGTTGCCCTGGTGTCGGGGGCCCCGTCCCTTGACCTCACGGGTGGGCTGCCGCCTTAGGGGAGCCAGGCCCGGCCCCCCAGACGGCACCCTGACTGCCCGACCCGGCCGTTTCCTGAGGCCCCAGTGTGTGTCTCCTCTGGGGGGGCCGCAGATCCGGGGCCTCATCAGACCTGAACGGGCCTGCTCTTGGGGCTCGTTTCCTCCTGGCTTCAGAGCTGGTCATGCCTCACGGGATTAAAGCCATTTCCCCCACAAACACTTCGACTTGTTTCCTTAAATCCTGAGTAAGTAGTTGGAGCAGGTGACTGGATCGGCAGCCAGGAGACTGATTTTACATCCAGAAGTTTCTGTTTCACAGTCTGGACGTCACACATATTACAAGCTCGTCTTCACCACGAGGTAAAACCCTGTCTCCTGCTGATATAAAATGAACGCATGTTGGAGATTTTACGTAACTCATTCTACTGAGGGACCCGGGGAGCCCTTCCTGGGCTCAGAGCGGAAGTGAGAAAGCTGAGTTCGGGTGGAGCAGGGGAAGGGAGACCGGCATTCACAAGCGGGGTTGGCTCTCCAGGGTTTGGGGGGCTGCCGTAACGAGGCGCCCCAGCCAGCATGGCTCCCAACCACACGGACTGGCGCTCTCACGGTCGGGGGGCCACAAGTCCCGCCACGGCTCCTCCCCAGCAGCGCGGCTGGCAGCCGTCCCCGCTCCTTGTCTGGCAGATCACCGCTCCCCGGGTCTCTGCCCCACCTGCCCATTCCTCTGGGTTCCTGCTCACACCTCCTTTCCCTTTCTCCTATAAACACACCCGTCGCTGGATTTTAGTGCCCACCCTAATTCAGGATGATCTTCTCCCAAGGTCCTTAGGTTAATTCCATCTGCGAACACTATCTCCATTCACTGGGTCTGGGCCTGGAGGTGGGTGTACCTCTTTGAGGCCACTGCTCGACACTCCCCCATCTATAAACAAGAATCCCCATTTTGCTCCCAGTTACGTATCATTTGCAGCGAGCGAAAGTGCCCACAGGCAGCAAAAGCCTGGAATCAGAAACCCCAGAAGGAGTTATTGTTCCTATAGGACATCATTTCTGAATCTTTGTGGCTCATTCCAAAATCCCTTACACTCAGTTCCCGGAGAATGCTGCCAGGCCCCCGGGATGACAGACATCATTGTTATGGCTGCAGACACAGGACCTGGGGACCTGGTAAGCTCTGTTCTGGACACGGAGCCTCGGGGCCCCAGGGTAGGCATCCGAAGAACCCACAGACCTGGGGCTGAGTCAGAGCCTGGGATTTGGGAGTTTGTGTTCAGTGGTGTGGCATGGACGAAACCTTTGGAAAGACCCACCCCAAGCATCCCTTTCTCTCCCAGCCTTCACTTCCTCTTCCCTGCATCTCTCCCCTCAACACCCAAGCTGGCAGGCATCATTCCCACCCCAAAAGCCCAAACCACCACAATGAAACTCCAGTCTCCTGCTGTCCCCTCCCCTCCCCTCCCCTCCCACAGTTCCTTCATCTTGCAGAGGGTCAGCCTGACTCAGGGCCTTTGCATCTGCTGTTCCCTCTCCTAGCGCAGTCCTCCGCAGGCATCTGCAGGCACATTCTCCTCCCTCCAGTTGGTCTCAGTTCAGAGAGGCCCACCACACCCACTCCTGTCCCTCCCCCACTGAGTCCTGGCCATGCTGTACTGCGTTTGCGTGGGACTTTGTCTTTTCCATACCAGGTCCCCAGTGTCTAGAACACCATCTATCTTGTAGCTGTCACTGCCAACAGCCTGGGTGTTCACCAAGCAATACCTGTTGATGGATGAGGGGTGAGCCCTTGCTCCTTTGGCCTGGGAGAAGTGGCTCCCTCCTTGCCTCCCCCTCCTCCCACCCAGGTCCATCTCAAGTGCAGCACCCCCACACACACCCCCTTCTGGGCTTGCCTTGGGTTGACTGGTGTCCGGGTCCCCTCTGCCCCCTCACTGGGGAATAAGAGCTGGCAGGGTCTGGGGAGACAGGGGTGTTTACAGGGAACAAGGTTAGGTGGGAAGTTCTGGGTAGAGTGGAGCAGGCACCTGGGGAGGCAGTGGGGTGGGGGGTGGTGCCACAACCAGGTATGAGGTATTCGCCTGGCCCTGCTGCCCCCTCCATTCCGTGGGGGCTGAGGAGCCAGAGCCCACCTCCTACAGGTTGCTCTGCAGTTAGCTCGGGTGTGTGCGGGTTCCTGGGGTGGGACACCTCTGTAGGGCCACCTGGAGGGGATCAGGCAGGGCTCTGGGTCTTGGCCTTCTCCCTGGAGACCCACTCAACAGGAGGAAGGTGGTTGTACCATGGAGGGTCTACTTGCACAAATTGCTATGCCGGAGCCAAACGGTACCTGGGAAGAGGTATTGTTATGAGCTCCCAGGGAGAGAGTGGGAAGGTTGGGAGGAAGAGGGGAGTGTAAGAGAAAAGAAAGAAAGAAAGAAAGAAAGAAAGAAAGAAAGAAAGAAAGAAAGAAAGAAAGGAAGAAAGAAAAGCATGTAGAAAGACCAGGGAAAACGCAAGGCAGTATCAGAAAAGAAATGTGATCATAGTGTCCTATCGGCCAAGAAACTCTTCTGTGGTCAGGGTGGGTCTGGGGGCTCTGACAGAAACCTGGTCAGTGTCATCTGTGCTGGACAGTATCCCTAGTGACCGTGGACAGAAGAAGACTGGAATCTCTGAGGAAATTCTAGGGATTTTTAGGAGACTAATGCACGTTTCTCTTCCCCAAACACTCACAGGGAACTCAGAAAGCCCCAAAGATTGGGGCCACTGGGATTTATGTTCCAGAGAAGCACATTCCAAGTTTGCACTCTGACCTCAATTAATGGGATCCAGTCCCTCCGTGTCCATGGCTCCCAGGAAAGCAAACAGAAGCAAAGCCCATACTGCAGGGTCTCCACCCAGCCCTAACCCGAGGCCCCTCCAGGCAATACTCGCCTTGTTGAGCAATTAATTGCTGTAGTCATCCCTCTGCAAGCCTATACCAAGTGCCTACTCCATGCTTGGCGCCAGGAAATCAAGAGGCAGACAGGACAGTCAGACAGTCTCTGTCCTTGGTGACTTCCATCTGGCCCCCTCTCTCCTTCGAGGAAGCCCCTCACTTTGCAGGGTTCTGTGAGAGGAAGCAGGGTACACATAATAAGCAGGAAAGAGCCCCCTACTTTATCAGGGTCAACCCCACTAGGCCTCAATGGGAGGAACGTACTTGTATCATGGAGCATCTATTTACGCAAATTGATACGCAGGGGCTGAAGGGCTCCTGGGAGGAGGTGTTGTTATGAGCTCCCAGAGAGAGACTGGAGAGGTTGGGAGGAAGAGGGGAGTGTAAGAAAAAAAGAAAAGCATGTAGAAAGACCAGGAAAAACATAAGGCAGTATCAGAAAAGAAATGTAATCATAATGTACTCTTGGTCTTTGCTATTAGCAATATTTATTTATTCAATCAAAACAACAAATATAGTTGATTAAGAAGCATGATATTGAGAGAATGAAGAGGAGAAATCAGAGTGTGAAAGAGCTAAAATCTAATTATTCATAGCAAAAGACCAATAACTAAGGTCTAAAAATGGTCTCACCAAAGCGGCAGGCTCTCTGTATTGTGGCTGTGGGTGATGTCCTGATGCACTCGTAAAAGTGTGTCTACAGAAAGCACACACCTCCTCCAGTCCCCTGGTAACCCCGCAACCCATCCGAGGGGCAACTTAATGGACCACTGGCAGAGTTCCTGACTGTCCATCCTTTCTCCAACACAGATGTCACCCTCAGCACTGTTGACATTCTCTGTGGTCGAGCCGTCCTGTGCATTGCAGGGCAGTAAGCAGCATCCCTGGCCTCGACCCACCAGGTGCCAACAGCAGATATGTCTTCGGCACCACCACGTGTTCCCTGCCAATTGTCCTTGGTGGAAACCTAATGTTATTGGATTGAGAGTCGCAAATTTGTTATTATCAAATGTCGAAAGCTGAAGTGTACGTAAACAATGGGCTTGAAATTCTGAATCAGTGACGTACACCGGCAACGTTATAAGTAGCTGGAGGTACTAATTACATGTTTACACCTAACGCACTGGAGAAGGCCACCTAGCAAGTGCTCAGAGCCCGCAGAAAGGCCACAGAAACATTTTCTACTGATCACACTTTGTACAACTGGAGCTCATCTTCTGGGTGGAATTCAAGTGTGCTTGGTACATTTTTAGACCAGACCTCTTCTTATTAATGGAAATGCTCTTTCTAAAATTTCAACCCAGAAGTTGGATCTTTCTTATATCTATTTTTAGAAATTTTGGTCTTTTGATTCTTTAAGGGAAATTTTCTGTTGTCCAAATTTTTTTATAAAATGACATCAAGAATTGAAAGGTGATTACCAGTGGCTGGGCGGGGGGAGGGCAGGAGGGGGGAAGGGCAGATGTCGCCAAAGGGCACAAGCTTCCAGTTATACAACGAGCAAGTTCTGGGGATCGAGTACGCAGCACGGTGATCATGGTTAATGATACCGTATCATACGCGTGAAAGTTGCTAAGAGACCCGCTCGTCAGCGGTCATCACGTGAGCCAGTGGAGGTGTGAACTAACACGACGGAGCCCGTCCTTTAACAATAAGTGTATCGAATCAACATGCTGGCCCCTCAAGGTATAAAGTGTTATAAGTCGATTTCATCTCAACAAAGCTGGAGAAAAATAAAAATTAAAAAGTCACACCATGAGAAAAATGACGTTGAGTATCTCAGACTGAAATGGGATCTTTTATGCTGTTTCTCTAGCGCCTGGGTCAGGAGCACACGAGTACCCAGCAAAGCTTTATTTCTGTTTGGCCAGCGAGAGAATCGGTTCCATATAACGTCGGTCCGTCGATTCTTCCCAGCAGAGACGTTTCGTAGAAGAGAATAAAAGACAGCCGGACGATCGCCATGAGACTGAATAAAAAATGAGTACATGGAAGCCCCCCTACAAGGCTGAGGGCCTCCAGGTCCCCAGGCAGCCGGTGTCATGGCTGGAGAGGCTCTGGCCTCTCATCACAACTGCTCCAAAACGTGCCCCGGCATCTTGCCAGGAGGGCCAGGCTCGCCCCTGGAAGGGCGTCGCGCACAACCTGGTCGGAGAATGCTTCCTTTCTGAAGAGTCAACGCGAGGTCTTCATGTTTGTTTTCTGGGTCATCGTGGATTAATTTTGTTTTCTTATGAGAGGCAACAGGAATGGTAGCAATTAAACCCAGTCTCACCACAAAGAACAGCATTCCAAGGGAATTTCACATTCTGGAATTTAAAAAGTAGGACTCTGGTTTGCTTCACTCCATCCCATAATCAGCTTCAGCTCTTGGTGCTGCTTAATTGATTCCAGCTGGGAGCGGGGTGCTGGCCTCGAGGGGTGCACTTTTGACATTGAGACAGAGATGTTGCAGATCTGAGAGTTCCTTGGGGGTGTTCAGGGCCCCCCCCAGCTTCTCCTGGTCTGGATGGGGCTGCAGCAGCACACTGCATCCCAGCAGTTTCGTTCTCAGGGACTCCCTGAACCCCAGCGATGTGGGGGCAGCTGGGGGGGAAAGTGGAGCCTCACCCTCTGCACGCCCCCGCCTCTGCCTGCAGATGCCTTCCCGGCTGCCCGTGTCTCATCTTGTCCTGGAGCGACCACCCCGCCACCCTGAAGCTGGCCGGCTGGGGCCCACTGTTCTTGGGCACTTGGCACCCGGCCGCCAGGGCTTGGATGGACACGCTTACACCGCTGGCAAGAACACAATGTTGAAACGTCCCCAATAATGCAGCTAACAGGAAGGGTCATCCTACTCTTTTAAGTGGCAAAATGAATATCAGTGTCAAGGTCTTGGCTCAAGGCCACTCCGTTTGTTAAGACGTATGTGCGGCTGTTCGTTAGGAAAATGCTTCATTACTTCTTGTTCTCCTTTGGCCTGTCTTCAGTGTGGTCGTCTGATGTGAGGCTTTTTTCTTTTTTAAGATTTATTTACTTATTAGAGAGAGAGAGAGAGCATGAGCAGGGAGAGGGGCAGAGGGAGAGACAAGCTCCAGCAGACTCCCCACTGAGCATGGAGCCCCACGCAGAGCTCCATCTCAGGACCCTGAGCTCACGCCCTGAGCCGAAACTATAAGCTGGACGCTCCACCGACCGCGCCCCCCAGGCCCCCCCTCACGTGAGTTTCTATAACCGCCACCCAGATGTCCCCTTCTCATGCTGCTTCAGCGGGTTTGATGGCCACTCTGATCAGAGTAGGGTATTTGTTTCCAACCACTGCTGTAGTCCGTCACCACGATTACCCGCAGTCCTGGAGGCCGGACGTCCAGTCAGTCTCAGGGGGGCTAACACGAAGGGGTCGGCGGGGCTGTGCTCCTTGTGCAGGGGAGGGAGAGGATCCATTTCTAGAAGCTGTCCCTGTGGCCTCCCCCTCTCTGCCCCCTGCTTCCGCCCTCATGGCTCCTCTCCTTGACTCGGAGCCTCCTGCCTCCTTAGAAGACCTCGTGATGACACTGGGCCCCAGGTGACCCGGATCACTCCCGTGTCGAGTGCCACAGCGCGATCCCATCTGCAAACCCCACACCTGTCCGGTTACACTCCCCGGGCTGCGGGTGCCTCTGGGGCCGTTACCCCACCTGCTACACCGAGACTTTGTGTGAGTTCGCAGTACAGCTTTCCAGTTAAATAGGAAACTATCTGAAGATAAAAAAAGACAGAGAATAGCAGAGGTGACCCTCAGAAGCAGCAGCAAAGAGGGTTAGAAGCGGCCATCTTGGGCCAGCACGGGGGTGGGCAGTAGGGGACACAGAGCACCCTTTCTTTACAGACTTTTCAGATTCGAGTTTTTTGGTTTTTTTTACTGAGAACAATTATTATGTAATAACATTTTTCAATTACAGAAGGATGGAGAGGAGAAGAGGAAGAAGAAGGGGGAGGAGGAGAAGAAGACGAAGAGGAGGAGGGGAGGGGAGGAGGAAGAGGAGGGAGGAGAAGAGGAGGAGGAGGAATGCTATGTCCAATGTCCCCTGATGTCCCCTGTCCCCAGGGTGCCGGCCGTCGGTGGAGGAGACCCACCCGTGCGTTCTGTACAGAGGATGGTGTGGTGGGGGACGTTTTGCCGAGGCCAGGAGAACCAGGGGCACAAAGGGCCAGAACAGAGGGGGCTCTCTGGGCTGGTGGCCTTCCAACTGGGGACACAGAAGTACCAAACGCTTTCCCGGGGGCACAGGTAGGGGGCCAGGCGTCAGAGCTTCAACTTCTGAAACTTCCTCTCCGAAGATGGCGTGCAGAGGGGCCCCCGGGCCCCCACTGCCGGCATCTCTGGGTGGTGGGCGCACGTCCCCGCTGAGGGCGAGCCTGGCTGTGCATGCGGGCTCTGGGGCCCACGCCGAGTGCTGTGAGTTCTCCGAGGGGCAGGGTGACGTGGCGGGAGGGGCACAGACACTCTGTGTCACCCCGAGCTGGGGGAGGCTCACTCCGCAAGCTCAGAGGCAGCCGCCCTTCTCAGCGGCTCGCCGGCCTCCCAACGTGGACAGGGCTGGGAAGAGACGCAGCCTCAGTGCGACGGCTGGCCGGGCCCCCGAGGCCTGCGAGCACGGACGCCGAGGTCTCCTGCACCGCTCGCCTTCGAGCGGCCTGCACAAAAGCCACGTTCCCTGCAGCCTGCCGGCGAAGACAAACCCGCCCCCCCAGCCCGGGTTCCGGACCAGCAGGTCGGAGCCACGCCAGACACAGGGCAACCGGACCTTCGTGGTGATGGAACCAACGGTGTGGCCCCGACTGACACGTGACTCTTACTGAGTAACGAGCACAAGAGTCTGGTGCGCGCACAACGCACACACCCCCGCCCCGAGTCAGAAGTGATATCCTTTGCAAGGACTTAAGCTTTCGTGAGACGTCGTGGCTGCTCTACCGGAGCCCCCAGAGACTCAGCTCTCCTGGTCCCGCGGCATCCCGCCTGCCGCCTCTAGTGACAGCGCAGGGGGCCAG
>NW_024426552.1:2210784-2221369 GCF_017311325.1 Ursus maritimus
TGGCCACTCTGATCAGAGTAGGGTATTTGTTTCCAACCACTGCTGTAGTCCGTCACCACGATTACCCGCAGTCCTGGAGGCCGGACGTCCAGTCAGTCTCAGGGGGGCTAACACGAAGGGGTCGGCGGGGCTGTGCTCCTTGTGCAGGGGAGGGAGAGGATCCATTTCTAGAAGCTGTCCCTGTGGCCTCCCCCTCTCTGCCCCCTGCTTCCGCCCTCATGGCTCCTCTCCTTGACTCGGAGCCTCCTGCCTCCTTAGAAGACCTCGTGATGACACTGGGCCCCAGGTGACCCGGATCACTCCCGTGTCGAGTGCCACAGCGCGATCCCATCTGCAAACCCCACACCTGTCCGGTTACACTCCCCGGGCTGCGGGTGCCTCTGGGGCCGTTACCCCACCTGCTACACCGAGACTTTGTGTGAGTTCGCAGTACAGCTTTCCAGTTAAATAGGAAACTATCTGAAGATAAAAAAAGACAGAGAATAGCAGAGGTGACCCTCAGAAGCAGCAGCAAAGAGGGTTAGAAGCGGCCATCTTGGGCCAGCACGGGGGTGGGCAGTAGGGGACACAGAGCACCCTTTCTTTACAGACTTTTCAGATTCGAGTTTTTTGGTTTTTTTTACTGAGAACAATTATTATGTAATAACATTTTTCAATTACAGAAGGATGGAGAGGAGAAGAGGAAGAAGAAGGGGGAGGAGGAGAAGAAGACGAAGAGGAGGAGGGGAGGGGAGGAGGAAGAGGAGGGAGGAGAAGAGGAGGAGGAGGAATGCTATGTCCAATGTCCCCTGATGTCCCCTGTCCCCAGGGTGCCGGCCGTCGGTGGAGGAGACCCACCCGTGCGTTCTGTACAGAGGATGGTGTGGTGGGGGACGTTTTGCCGAGGCCAGGAGAACCAGGGGCACAAAGGGCCAGAACAGAGGGGGCTCTCTGGGCTGGTGGCCTTCCAACTGGGGACACAGAAGTACCAAACGCTTTCCCGGGGGCACAGGTAGGGGGCCAGGCGTCAGAGCTTCAACTTCTGAAACTTCCTCTCCGAAGATGGCGTGCAGAGGGGCCCCCGGGCCCCCACTGCCGGCATCTCTGGGTGGTGGGCGCACGTCCCCGCTGAGGGCGAGCCTGGCTGTGCATGCGGGCTCTGGGGCCCACGCCGAGTGCTGTGAGTTCTCCGAGGGGCAGGGTGACGTGGCGGGAGGGGCACAGACACTCTGTGTCACCCCGAGCTGGGGGAGGCTCACTCCCACTTAAGCTCAGAGGCAGCCGCCCTTCTCAGCGGCTCGCCGGCCTCCCAACGTGGGGGCTGGGAAGAGACGCAGCCTCAGTGCGACGGCTGGCCGGGCCCCGGGCCTGCGAGCACGGACGCCGGGTCTCCTGCACCGCTCGCCTTCGGCGGCCTGCAGCCACGTTCCCTGCAGCCTGCGAGCGGAGCAAACCCGCCCCAGCCCGGGTTCCGGACCAGCAGGTCGGAACCACGCCAGAGCACAGGGCAACCGGACCGTGGTGATGGAACCAACGGTGTGGCCCCGATGACACGTGACTCTTACTGAGTAACGAGCACAAGAGTCTGGTGCGCGCATGCGCATCACACCCCCGCCCCGAGTCAGAAGTGATATCCTTTGCAAGGACTTAAGCTTTCGTGAGACGTCGTGGCTGCTCTACCGGAGCCCCCAGAGACTCAGCTCTCCTGGTCCCGCGGCATCCCGCCTGCCGCCTCTAGTGACAGCGCAGGGGGCCAGATGGCACCCACCCCTCCCCATACCAGCCACTGACTGCCTCCAGCTCCAGACCAGCTGGAGCCCGGCCCCCCCCCCAGTCACATGGGTGCCCACCCCCAGCTTCCCAAAGCCTGGCCACCAGCCCCTGCCTCCTCGTGACGCCCCCAGGAGTCTGCCCCTACGGTGGGCCGGCCACTCCCTGCCAGAGAGAGCTGGAAAATGGCCTTGATTTGGGTGGTCTTTGTTTCCTTGTGCAGTTACGAACTTTGGAATGTGCGGGGGGCTCGAAGTTTCTCAACATGGGTTCAGGACTCTGTGAACCACCGGGCCTTGCAAGCAAACTGCTGGTCCTGGTCCGGGGGAGAGGGAGGGGCAGGGCAGGCCGAAGAGGGCCTGGGGCCTGGAGCCTGGTGTGGCCAGGGGGGCAGCAGGCCCAGGGACACCCATACATCATCCCTCGGGCAGTCGGGGGCCGCCACAGGGCTCGCGGGGCTGGGGGGAGGGGCCGAACCAGGACACCGGAGGGAGGCGGGGCAGGTGTGCCCCCGGGACATCCAGAGCAGGTTCCAGGTTTCGCTGTGAGCGGTCAGAGTCTAGACCAGGGGCTGTGTGGGATCCAGACGGGGCTCAGACAAGGGAGGGCTTTAGGGCCAGGCCTGGAGGTGGTGGGTGTCACTTCTGCCCCCACACCCTCCATCTGCACGCAGACACCCGGCTGCACCCAAGTGCGGGGGGCTGGGAGGGGTGGACTCGCCGTGCTCCCAGAAGAAAAAGGACAACAGCTTGGTCTGCAGACAGGCTCCCACTGTCCCAGGAGGGACTGAGAACATCTGTCCACACCCTGCCTGCCCCTCGGCGGCCCCTCCCAGCCAAGCCGAGGCCCCGGGCCGCGGCTAGAACAACCTCTATCTCCCCCAGGAACCTGAGTTTGAGTCCCAGTCTCCTTCCTGCTCCCCAACCCTGGACCGTGCCGCCAAGCCCTCTGCCTGACCACCATTTAAGTCACCACCTATCATGGGACACAGTGGAATGTGTCCTCAAAATAAATTCAGCATCTCCAATTCTTCCATTAGTTGTTCTTTCCTTTGGGTTATTGTATCGTCAGCTTTTGCTGCAGTGACAGGCACCCCAACATCTCAGGCTCACGACATTTAGTGTGTGACACACGACCACTGTGAGCCGGCTACTGCTCTGCTGGCCCGGCAGGCCTCAGAGGGCGTCAGAGGGCCTGGCTGGCTCCAGGGTTGTCCAGCGTCTGTTCTCCCGGAGGACCGCTGCAGTAAGAGGGGAAGAACCAAACACGACTTGGGCTTGGGGGTGGCTACCTCCCACCGGCCAAAGCAAGTCACACGGTCAAGCTCCCCCGCAGTGGGGTCAGGGAGGCTGGCGGGATGGGGGCAAGTGATACGCTCTCCCCCCGTGAGCACCAGCTTCTCCTGCCACCACGGCTGTCTTCCTTCAGGTCACGCCCACATCCCCAACAGCGGAGAGTCGATTACGGTGCTGCTCACTCCTTCCTGCCCATCCACCAGCAAACGGCCACAATGGGACGCGTGCCAGGAGGTCAAGGAGAAGGGACACTGACCACCAGGGGCAGGGGCAGGGGAGGCTCCCAGTGGGGACTGGCCACGGCCGCACTTGTCACCACCGACATTGCTGCTCCGCCCTGGAGTGACCGGAGAGGAACTGCTCCCACCGGCTCAGCAGGGAGGAGCTGAGCCCCTCAGGTCTGGGTTTGCCCGGCTGGACCACTCCCCAGCAGGCCTGAGGGGTGACCCAGGGGCTGGGGGAGGCCCCCGAGGCCCCGGGGGTAGGAGGCAGACCAGAAGTCAAGAAGGAGCCACTCACAGATCCATCCTGGGACAGCTCCCTTCTCCTTGGGGTTTTCCTGGGACTCTCTGGGGACAGAAGAGAAAGGCTGCCTGCTGCCCCAGCCGCTCCCAGCACCCTTTCTGGACAGCAAGCCCATGGCTACTGGGCCCTGAGCGGTGATGGCCTAGCCTGTGCGTCTGGGAGGCCCGTGGGGAGCCGCGGCTGTGGCTGCAGCTGCTAGCCGTTGCTGAGAAGGAAGCCGGGTGGGTGAGCCGTGGAGGGCAGGGGGGTAGGCAAGATAAGCCCTCACCCAAGCAGCTGGGGCAGAACCTGCAGCTGTGAGGAGAGCACCTGTCACCTTCCCCAGGTGAGCCCCACCATGTGCCGTGGGGCTGAACGGAGCCAGCCGGGGGAGGGGAGCCCCACCTGGCAGGGCCTGGCCATGAACACGCAGCTGGGCAGCGGAAGAGCTGGTCTGGCCCTGTGGCCCCGAGACAGCTCCACGCCGTCCCCTTGGGTGATGCGACCTGGAGGTTGTGGGCTAGTGACTGTTAAGATCCAGAACACCCCACCCGTGCAGCCATGTTGCCAAGCCCCTGGGACATAACAGTCCACGGCAAGGGGAGGAAGGGGAACCCCTTGCCCCAGGGAAGTCCCAAGTCCTCAGGCCTGATGCCCAGGAGGACATTCGTGGCCGGCAGGCATCCGTGAACGGTGGAGTTCAGAACTGACATGGCAGAGGCGGGAGGGGGAGGCCCAGGGAGGCTCTCACGGTGTCCAGCTCCTGCTCCTTGGCCACAACGCTGGCGGGAGACTCAGCCGGGGCTCCGGCTGTGGGCGGCTGAGGGCGAGCATGTCCAGTGCACGCCGGCCCTGCCACTTACCTCTGCGGCCACTGTCTTCCTCTGAGAAACGAGCATGTGATATGCGCCCTGGGGGCTCGTGAGGTGAAGTGTGGCTTCGCCGCGTTGTCGCATGTGAAGGGACAGAGCAGAGCTAGACAGGGTCAGCGAGCCCGGGTGTTGCGTGTCTTCACTGCAGCCCAGCTGGCTGGCGCCCTTCTGCCCAGACTCCCCCACCCCGCCCACCCGGGGCCCGGGGCCCGGGGCCGCTCCCCCTTCATTCACATGACATTGTTAACTGTGGACCCATCATGTTCCAAAGTGTCGCAGCAAGTGTCCGGGGATCCCTGGCAGCTCTGTGTCCAAGGAGGGAGTTTCTCCCAGCCCCAAGGGCTGAGGCTTCGCCCTGGCCCCAGACCACAGTAGCTGGCCCCTCCCCAGAGGCTCCAGGGGGCACTCGAGCCCAGAGATGTAAGCCGCGCACTGTGCAGCCATTCCCGGTAACCCAGGAGACCGAGACCGATGGTCTGTCGTAGAAAGCAGGCCAGGCAGCCCAGCGGGGCCCTGGCCCAGACATGTGGCCGAGCAACAGGGGCCAGCGGGCCCAGGGGGGCTGTTCGGTGCTAGTCTCCTGGCTACGGGACATTCCCAGTCCCTCATGGAGGAAGCACCACTGAGCTTTCTGACTCACCCGTCCTACCCCGACAGGGAGCTGCACGTGGCCGCACCTTTCCAGACAAGGCCACCTGCTGACGTCCCGGCTCACAGAGCTTTCTTTGCACGTGATCAAGTGTCCAGGTTGGTGGGTCCCACCTGACCTGGCAGTCAGCGTGCGGGTGCCATGCGTGGGCAGGGCTCGGCTCTACCCGGGTGCACATGGTCTACACTGGCCCCCACCCTTGTCCCAAGCCCCCCACACGTGCTGCACACCAGGAACGTGCCCAGTGCGGCATGAGCCGCAGACGGGGACAAGGAGGATAGCATGCAGAGCCCTTACCCTCAAGGAGCATCGGGCCCAGCAGGGGAAGTGAGGCCCCACACCTGACTCAGCTGAGGGGCCGCCTGACCAGAGGAGGGAAGACGGGGGAAGCTGGGAGTGACACTCGCCATGTCCACACACACGGGCACATGGAAGCACACACTCCCTCACAACCGAGGGCAGCGATAAGCATGGCCTGGATCAATGGACGAGGGAGGTCTACAGTCCACCCAGCAAGCCCCGGCCAGGACAGTGACCCAGTTGGCGGGGGGAGGGCAGTGCCGCTGGCTCCACGTACAGATGGGCGGGAGAGGAGTGGGCAGCGTCCAGACCGCTAATCTGGGTGCAATCACAGTGACAACGGGGCGGGAACTCGTGCCCTCACCCACCTTCACATCACCACAGGCGCGCCAGAGCCATGTGCCCTGGTAGCCAAGATGACTCTCACATTGTCAAATTTCCAACCGCGTGTGCATTTTTATCGTTTTTAGCTGAGATTTACCAAGTAGTTTTGCATGTCTGTCCCCAAGTGTGTCGGCTTGCAAATTCAAGCCAAGGTTAAGCAGATGGCCTTCATTAAACATTCCCTCTGCCCCAGCAGCACAATCCGCCGAAAGTGCAGCCAGAGGCAGAGCAAAGCAAGATCGCAGGGCATCGCCGGTGTGGACACGGGTAACTCCTCTTGAAAAAGCCCACCAACCCCGTCAGGCGCAAAGGGATGAAGCTGGGCTCTCGACACACACCAGATACAAAAACTGACGCACACTGGACCCAGACTGGGATGTAAGAGCTTAAACCATAAAACCCTTAGAGGAAAGAGGGTGGGACCAACTTCATGACACTGGATTGGGCAGCGATTTCTTGGATATGACACCAAAGTACAAGCATCAAAAGAAAAAATAAATGAATTGGACCTGCATCAAAATTAAGAACTCTTGTGCTTCAGAGGACATAGTCAACAGGCTGAAAGGCAGACCCAGCATGAGAGAAAGTATTTGCAAATCAGAGATCCGAAAAGGGGCTGATATCTAGAATATACAAGGAACTCCCAACATTCAACAAAAACCCAAACAAGCCTGATTTTAAGAATGGGCAAAGGACTTGAATACACATTCTCCAAGGAAAAGCACATGAAAAGATGTTCCATATCACTAAACGCTAGGGAAATTCACATCCAAACCAAATGAGTCACCATGTCACACCGTCACACCGTTAGGGTAGCTCTGCTTAAAACAACAACGACAACAACACCACCACAAAACAAGAAAACCAAAGGGCTCAAGAAGGGATACACCGGAGCTCTCTGTACTTTCTGCTCCGTGTCTCTTAAATCCAAAACTGCCCCCCAAAAATAAAGTCTATTAATTTTTTAAGTGTACACACAAAAATAAAATTAGGAGCTTTAAATTGAAAAAAAAAGGAAAAAACACAAGTGTTGGTGAGGACAAGGAATAGTTGGAACCCTTGTTTAGCACTGTTGGTGGGAATGTATGATGGCAGAAAATGGGATGGGGGCTCCTCAAAAAATCAAACAAAGACCTACCATATCATCCAGCAATCCCACTTCTTAGCATATGCCCAAAAAAGCAAAAGAAGTTGAATGGGTATTTGCACACCCATGTTCACACAGCACTTCTTCACAATAGCCAAAGAGTGGAAGGAAACAACCCAATGTCCGTGAGCAAATGGATGGGTAAGTAAAATGTGGACAGTACAGACAGGGGGACAGTATTCAGTCTTAAACAGGAAGCACATTCTGACACCTGCCACCACGTCATGAACCTTGAGGACACCATGCTGAGTGTCACGAGCCAGTCACCAGAGGACAAATCCTGTGTGATCCACGTATCTGAGGGACAGAGAGGAGTCAATTCAGAGACAGAAAGTAGGACGGTGGGTGCCAGGGACTGGGGAGGGGTGGGGAGTCAGCGTTTCACGGGGATGGGGGTTTGGGAAGATGAGGAGTTCCGGAGGTGGGCGGTGGGGACAGCTGCACAACCACACCAATGTGCTCGATGCCGCTGAGCTGTGCGCTGAGAAATGGCTAGAATGGTAAATTTCATGTTATATACAATCCACCATAACTTAAAAAATAAAGACCCTACGCAATAGTGCATTGTATCTTCACATAGAAACGTTAAGCTCTACGGCCACTAAATTCTTCATGGCTATGTCAGGACACGCACCGCGCCCTAACGCACTGTGACCTCAGAGACCTCCCGGAACAACGCACAGATCAGCCATTCTCGTGTTGGTTACCTTTAAACTCGAGGATGGGAATAACCTGTTATTTTTATGAGTTGTGATTTCAAGCTAAGAAATGTTAAATAATTTGAGTTTGTAAACTGATAGCAGAATATGTATGTGGACTTGATTTGCTATGAGCTGATTTGTGAGATAAATAAGAGGAATTGAAGTGTTTGGGAAGTTTGGTTTGTTTGTGTTGTAATGCTTCTTGCCAGGGGTTTGACATGCATAAAAAGAGAAATGAATACATCAGATTATCAGGGAACTTAGAGCACTAACGGAAGTTAACTTGAATAAAGAGCCAATCCACAGCCATCAGCGTAAGGGAAGGCCAGAGGTCACCCAGCTCACCAGTCCTGAACGCCATCAGCCACTGAACCCGCGTTCCGGCGGTGAGACGGTGTCTGCGGACACTCTGCACAGTGGTGGCCGGGGACAGCGTTTGCCGATGAGGACGGCTGTGTCCGAAGTAAATCGTGTGTGCACGTCAAGGGCCCCGAAGATACCTGCCTTTTATCTCTCCGGAAAATGTCTGTGAGCGTCATGCCAGGGTCCCCAGGGGACCCGTGGACCCCAGGCTGGGTGCAGAGCTGCTCCAGGACTTTGGGGGCTGAAATAAGGGAGTCGTGCCCATCCCCGTGAACATCGGGAGCAAACGGCTGCTTTCCTAGCAAGACAGAAGTGGCCAGACTCAGTCCTGGAAGTACACCTGAACGGTCTGACCTCCGTGGAGAAGTCGGGAGGGTGGCTGAAGCACCACCTTTGGCAAATGTCAGCCCGACCGCACGGCATTTACTTCTTGACCAGCTATTCGATCTCGTATAAACTCTTCCCGGCCACAGAAAGAGATGGAAAGTCTCCTTTAATTTATGACAATGTAACCCCATGAAGATAGCCCAGGGGAACGAGGCCACTTCAGGTGTGCCTGCAGATGCAAACATTCCAGACACAGTGGCCACCGTGCCGACGAGTCGGCCACCACACCTGCCACCAAGCCGGGTCCATGCCAGCAGCGCGAGCACGGCTCGGGAGCAGGACGTCACCAGCACCGAGAAGGAACAGAGCCAGGAAGAAGGGTGCAGAGAACCCGAGATGCGTGTCCCGAGAGCGAAGGCCCCCTCGATGGGAGGTCTGAGCCGGGGGTCCGCAGAGGTGGGCACAATGGCGGGAGCGTGGGGACCTGTGGCGACCAGCAGGAGGGCACCCAGGGGTCAGGAAAACATAGTGAGGCAAAAGGTCAGGCAGATCGCAGGGACGCCCACCCTCGACCCCGCTCGCATCCCTCCTCTGCTCCGGTCCACATGCCCGAGGAAGGGGGCTGGCAGGCCTTCCTGAGCCTGGTGCCCACCCTGGGCAGAGGCAGGGCCAGGCGGGCAGGGGATGGGCGGTTCAGAAATTACCCCTGTGCCCTGTCCTCTCCTGTCCCTCCAAGGAGGCGGGCAAACCTGCCAGGCAGGTTGAGCGAAGATCGCATGGGTCAAGCTTATCCTGGGGTCCCAAGGGAGCTGGAACGTGTAAGTCTTTGTGGTCATGAGAAACAGCAGAGAGAAGAAGGACAGCTGAAGAATTGGGCAGCACATAACAGACGTGGTGCCGTCATCCCTCCCTGAGTGTTGTGCGTACATCTGCAAAACGGCAAATACTTCGCTTCCGCCAAAGAACATCATCGCACTGAGCAAAACCAAGATGCGTTCTTTCATCACCTCTGATCTCGAGTTTGTGTCCGTTTCCCAAACTGCCGAAGACCATTGTCCTCAGCCCGGTCCTGAGCAGGGGACGCAACCCAGCGGTTGTTAACCCCCAAGGCGTTGCATCCCTGGCCGGCACTGGGGACGGGCCAGCTGTCCCGGAGAGCACCCGCGGCCAGGGTCGCCTGCTCGCTGACATCCTGTTGCTAGACTCTAGGTCAACGGTGTTGGCGAGAGTGGCCTGCAGCTGGTGTCAGTGTGAGGAACCCTGTCCCCGCGGAGACATGAAATCCGGTTTTCACCCTGTCGTGGGCAACCTGGTGATTTCAGATTCGTGCAGTGAAATTGACCGGGTGACTCAGGGTGAACAAAAGCACATCACTTCCTTCCCAAAGGAAAAGCATTATGTAATCAAAAACCAGCCATTTGAATCTGCAGTAACAAGTGTCAGAAATCCCATAAACTCCCTCATTCTCAGCTTCTCTTTTAGAAAGTGGATTTGGCTTTTACCCCAGAGAAACTCAGCAGGAAACCAATCACGGCTCCATGTTAGCGCCTGGGCACCCAGGCACCTTCCCAGTCCGCCACCTGGCCCTCGCTGCCCTTCCCCCCTTCCGGCAACCCCCATCTGGGGCCCCACCCCTACTCCTGGGGTCTCCTGACCGCAGTCCGGGTCCCCGGCGCTGTGTCACGGGATCCCCACGCCCACGCCCGGTGCCTGTCCCATCGGAGGCTCCAGCTAGGAAATCCCGGCACAGAGCGGGCGTGCGCACCCTCGCGGGGCAGGCCCCGCAGAAGTTCCCCCTGCTGACTAGGCTTCCAGAGTGAGAGGCCCCTCCTGTCGGGAGATGAGCGCACGGAGCAGGGACGTTCGGGACCAGCGCACAGGCACGACTGGGGTGGGAGCCACGTTTGACCTGCGTCTGTGGGGCCAGGACCCCGGCTCCACGGGGAAGCCATTTGGGCCCTGCTTTCCCCGTGGGGCAGGTGGGCAGGTCTCGGGGGGATCTTGGGGTCTGGACAGGCTCCCCCTTACCAGGTACTGCTGCTCAGCCAAGCTCTCAGCTCTCCCCTGCTCAGCAGGGTCCTCGGGGTCAGAAGGGAGCACCCTGAGCTACTCTGCCGCTCAGGGGAGTGCATTCGAGGCCATGTGGGCTGCAACACACACACACACACACTCAGACATGCACACAGAATCACACTCACACACACACACACTCAGACATGCACACAGAATCACACTCACAGATACACACACACACACACTCAGACTCACAGATACACACACACACACACTCAGAC
>NW_024426552.1:2221379-2232895 GCF_017311325.1 Ursus maritimus
GCAGAGGTGGGCACAATGGCGGGAGCGTGGGGACCTGTGGCGACCAGCAGGAGGGCACCCAGGGGTCAGGAAAACATAGTGAGGCAAAAGGTCAGGCAGATCGCAGGGACGCCCACCCTCGACCCCGCTCGCATCCCTCCTCTGCTCCGGTCCACATGCCCGAGGAAGGGGGCTGGCAGGCCTTCCTGAGCCTGGTGCCCACCCTGGGCAGAGGCAGGGCCAGGCGGGCAGGGGATGGGCGGTTCAGAAATTACCCCTGTGCCCTGTCCTCTCCTGTCCCTCCAAGGAGGCGGGCAAACCTGCCAGGCAGGTTGAGCGAAGATCGCATGGGTCAAGCTTATCCTGGGGTCCCAAGGGAGCTGGAACGTGTAAGTCTTTGTGGTCATGAGAAACAGCAGAGAGAAGAAGGACAGCTGAAGAATTGGGCAGCACATAACAGACGTGGTGCCGTCATCCCTCCCTGAGTGTTGTGCGTACATCTGCAAAACGGCAAATACTTCGCTTCCGCCAAAGAACATCATCGCACTGAGCAAAACCAAGATGCGTTCTTTCATCACCTCTGATCTCGAGTTTGTGTCCGTTTCCCAAACTGCCGAAGACCATTGTCCTCAGCCCGGTCCTGAGCAGGGGACGCAACCCAGCGGTTGTTAACCCCCAAGGCGTTGCATCCCTGGCCGGCACTGGGGACGGGCCAGCTGTCCCGGAGAGCACCCGCGGCCAGGGTCGCCTGCTCGCTGACATCCTGTTGCTAGACTCTAGGTCAACGGTGTTGGCGAGAGTGGCCTGCAGCTGGTGTCAGTGTGAGGAACCCTGTCCCCGCGGAGACATGAAATCCGGTTTTCACCCTGTCGTGGGCAACCTGGTGATTTCAGATTCGTGCAGTGAAATTGACCGGGTGACTCAGGGTGAACAAAAGCACATCACTTCCTTCCCAAAGGAAAAGCATTATGTAATCAAAAACCAGCCATTTGAATCTGCAGTAACAAGTGTCAGAAATCCCATAAACTCCCTCATTCTCAGCTTCTCTTTTAGAAAGTGGATTTGGCTTTTACCCCAGAGAAACTCAGCAGGAAACCAATCACGGCTCCATGTTAGCGCCTGGGCACCCAGGCACCTTCCCAGTCCGCCACCTGGCCCTCGCTGCCCTTCCCCCCTTCCGGCAACCCCCATCTGGGGCCCCACCCCTACTCCTGGGGTCTCCTGACCGCAGTCCGGGTCCCCGGCGCTGTGTCACGGGATCCCCACGCCCACGCCCGGTGCCTGTCCCATCGGAGGCTCCAGCTAGGAAATCCCGGCACAGAGCGGGCGTGCGCACCCTCGCGGGGCAGGCCCCGCAGAAGTTCCCCCTGCTGACTAGGCTTCCAGAGTGAGAGGCCCCTCCTGTCGGGAGATGAGCGCACGGAGCAGGGACGTTCGGGACCAGCGCACAGGCACGACTGGGGTGGGAGCCACGTTTGACCTGCGTCTGTGGGGCCAGGACCCCGGCTCCACGGGGAAGCCATTTGGGCCCTGCTTTCCCCGTGGGGCAGGTGGGCAGGTCTCGGGGGGATCTTGGGGTCTGGACAGGCTCCCCCTTACCAGGTACTGCTGCTCAGCCAAGCTCTCAGCTCTCCCCTGCTCAGCAGGGTCCTCGGGGTCAGAAGGGAGCACCCTGAGCTACTCTGCCGCTCAGGGGAGTGCATTCGAGGCCATGTGGGCTGCAACACACACACACACACACTCAGACATGCACACAGAATCACACTCACACACACACACACTCAGACATGCACACAGAATCACACTCACAGATACACACACACACTCAGACATGCACACAGACACACACTCACAGATACACACACACACTCAGACATGCACACAGACACACACTCACAGATACACACACACACACTCAGACATGCACACAGATACACACTCACAGATACACACACACACTCAGACATGCACACAGATACACACTCACAGATACACACACACACTCAGACATGCACACAGACACACACTCACAGATACACACACACACTCAGACATGCACACAGACACACACACACAGATACACACACACACTCAGACATGCACACAGATACACACTCACAGATACACACACACACTCAGACATGCACACAGAAACACACTCACACACACACACACACACTCAGACATGCACACACACACTCACAGATACACACACACACTCAGACATGCACACAGAGACACACTCACAGATACACACACACACTCAGACATGCACACAGAGACACACTCACAGATACACACACACACTCAGACATGCACACAGAGACACACTCACAGATACACACACACACTCAGACATGCACACAGAGACACACTCACAGATACACACACACACTCAGACATGCACACAGAGACACACTCACAGATACACACACACACTCAGACATGCACACAGAGACACACTCACAGATACACACACACACTCAGACATGCACACAGAGACACACTCACAGATACACACACACACTCAGACATGCACACAGAGACACACTCACAGATACACACACACACTCAGACATGCACACAGAGACACACTCACAGATACACACACACACTCAGACATGCACACAGAGACACACTCACAGATACACACACACACTCAGACATGCACACAGAGACACACTCACAGATACACACACACACTCAGACATGCACACAGAGACACACTCACAGATACACACACACACTCAGACATGCACACAGAGACACACTCACAGATACACACACACACTCAGACATGCACACAGATACACACTCACAGATACACACACACACACACTCAGACATGCACACAGATACACACTCACAGATACACACACACACACTCAGACATGCACACAGATACACACTCACACACAGATACACACACACTCACACACAGAATCACACACACACACTCAGACATGCACACAGAATCACACTCACAGATACACACACACACACACTCAGACATGCACACAGATACACACTCACAGATACACACACACACTCAGACATGCACACAGAATCACACTCACAGATACACACACACTCAGACATGCACACAGATACACACTCACAGATACACACACACACTCAGACATGCACACAGAATCACACTCACAGATACACACACACTCAGACATGCACACAGATACACACAGATACACACACACACACTCAGACATGCACACAGATACACACTCACAGATACACACACACTCACACACAGAATCACACACACAGATACACACACACTCAGACGCGCACACAGATACACATACAAGGCAGGCATTAAGCGTGACCAGGGCCTGGGGCAGGGACAGGAGCACCTGTTGGGCCCAGGCTTGGGGTGGAGGAGAGGGTGGCGTGGAGTGTGAGCCTGGTGTGCTGCCCGCAGTGTGGACCAAGGACAGCGGCCTGGGAATCGCGGAGCAGCCTGAGATCCGCAGAGCCAGCACCAACAGCTCCACAGGTGACTGGTGTCCGTCCCTCCTGAGCAGTGCTGCCGTGGACAGGACTGTGGTGGCCGAGCTGCAAGCCAACAACACTGCGGTCAGCAGAGGGCCTGGGCAGGCAGACTTCCAGGACGGCACGCGTGGTCCTGCCCCACGCCGCTCCTGCGACCACGCGACACGTGGCATAGGGATCCTGAAGATGTGAGTCAGTGACACATGAGCCGACCTTCCAGGAGGGAGGCTCTCGGGCGGGCCTGGCCTCCTCACAGGAACCCTCGAGAGCACAACCTTCTCTGGCCGGCACACAAGGGAGAGGCCGGGTTCTGCGTGCCCATGCTGGCTGGAGGACGGAGCCCCCACTGCCCCCACCCCCAGGCAAGGCCCCCAGGGGTGGCCTCTGGGACAGGCAGAAGGAAACAGGGCCCGCGGCCCTCCAGCCCCAGCACTGAGGTCCCGCAGCCCCGGCGGCCTCTTGTCTCGGCCTGGTGAATTGGCACAGAGCCAGCCGTGCCGGACCTCTGCGCACAGGCAGAGCGGAAAAGCCAGTGTGGGTGCTTCCCATTTGCTTATTTTTATGATAAAGCACACGTAAGGAAATTTACCATTTTATGTATTTTAAAATGCACGATTCAGCGGCATCACGCACATTCGCAGAATCGTGACCATCACTTCTACCTGGTTACCGACCCTTTGGCGAACAGTGGCCCCAGATTCGGGTCTCCGAAAACTCGTCTGGTGAAAGTTGTGGGTCTCGGCCAGAGGCCGCGGCCACCGCGGGAAGTCCCTGCTGGCCGTTCACCAACCAGGCCACCATGTGGACCGTTTCCTCCTGGCAAGCCCCACCTGTGTTTACTTTCTCCAGGCTGCCTGGGGAAACTCCACACCCAGCCCTCCAGGGTCAGCCTGCCGGAGAACATTCCACCCACTGCAAACCTCGGGCGCTGCGAGGACATGAGCCCGGGGATGCTCAAGGGTGTGCTCCCCAGTGAGGGATGGGAAGGCATCTGCCCTGCTCTTGACCTGGGGCACCAAGGGCCAGCAGGCACCTTCCCCAGGCATTCCTGGGCATCCTGGCTGCCACCCACAGCCCAGGAATTTTCCAGGGGAGGAGCTGGTGTGGAGGGTGGGGGCACTGGTCTGCACATGGCTGTCTTTGTGACAGGGTGTGCACTGACTGGGCCTGCAGGCACTGCTGGCCCGCGGCAAGAATCTTACTAGGTTGCAGACCCCAGACTTTTCCCAGCACCTGCCACCTGAGTTTATATGGGGTCTACTGGGCCCAGGCCAGGGTCCAAATAAACATGCCTCCTTCCTGGAGAGGAGTTTCTGTTTCTGCTAAATGCAGCCGCTCCCTCTGACCTCTCCGTGAATCCATCCACCCACACAAACATAGATACATATCTATACATATTCATATATGAATAAATACATACTCATATAAACGCAGATGCACACGACAGGCCTCAGGAGCCCGCCACTGCCCTGGAGACCTACCTTCCCGTCCCTGCAGCCAGATGGACATCGGGGGTGGGCATGGGGCTGGTGAGGGGCGCAGGAGTTCGGTTCCTCTTTGTGCACACCAAGGCTCATCCTAGAATCTTCTTTCTGCCCATCAAATAATGGGAGGAATGAACCACGTAAACCACCCTGGCCCCCTCAAGTCCGCAAGCAGCAGCTTTCTTATTCGAGATGTTTTCATCTCTGCAGGAAACTCAAACGAAGGTGCAGCCCCTCCGTCAGCACTCAGCACTCGGGACACCGCCCCTGCCCACCCTCACCCCGGGGAAGGGCCCCGTGAGCCCCTGGCTGGCGGGACGGCATCGGGAAGGATAAGCGGGATCCAGGAGCAGGGGGCGAACAGGGTGGCTGCTGTGAAGTCTGATCGCACGCGCAGACAGGCACGGCTCCCATGCCCCTTCCCACTGCTCTTAACGCCCATGCCGCTCCTGAAGTGATGACTTTAGGAACTTAAAATGGAACTACAGTGGGCTTGATTTGGGGACCAAAGCTACCCCAAGGTGTAGGCGATGTGACCTCCATGTCACAGCCCCACACACGAGCACGCACGCTCTCGGAATGACATACTTCACACTTGTTACCTGGCTGGGCTCGGCAGTGCGGGCCAGCGGCTCCCCCTTCCGCCTGAGGGCTCCCCCTCCCGTCCCGAGGGCTCCCATGGAGGATGAAGGTGAAACCCCCGCTGTCTCTCAGGAGGGCTGTGCGCGTGGAGGACACACGCAGGACACGCAGAGCTGGGGTGTTAACGGCCCTGGGCACGGTCGGGGGAGGGGGGTGGGAACCCGGCCGGAGCCGGCACGTCTGGGCCACCCCTGGAGCGCACGGGGTCTCCCACAGGCAGGTTTAAAGGCGTGTCCTCTAAGTTCTTCTCCGAGTTGGTTATTTTACAGAACTCAACAGGTGTCCCTCTAATGATGGCACGCCGCTGTCCCGGCCCCGTGGGAAGACTGCCTGGGGAGGAGGCTGGTTGACCCCCACAAGGCGGCGTGCCCTACTTCCCAGTGGGATTCGGGGCCTTCCTCACCTGAGACCTGAGGCCCCCCAGCACTGGCTGTGTGGCTTCCTCTGCCCGGGGCTCGACACCCGCTCCCATGGGCCCAGAGCACCTACCCTGCCCGCTAATGGGTCTGCCACCTGGTCCCAGGTGCTGGGATGCCACGTGTGCCCTGGGACCCCCACTCCTGGGGTGGGATGCGTGGGGTGGCGGCAGGCCCATGCTACAGCGGGAAAGGGTGGGGGGTTCTGGGGCAGGAGTCCTAGTGGCCAGAGGGGACGGAGTACCCGATCCCCACTGTCCACCCAAACCCATCCGCGTCCCAGCAACCAGAGGCTGCGTGTTCTATGGAGGAAACAGTCCTGGCGTGTGGAGGGGCCAGCCTGCTCCCGTCCCAGGACTGGGGAAGCCCCAGCTGCCAGGCCGGCTTCAGAGCTCCTCACCCACCGACCCAACACCCAGGGGGTGTGCCCCCAAGCAGGCCGGGACTCCAAACTCCGCACACGGTGCCCCGGCCAGCAGGGTGGCGGACGTCCCCACCCCTGGTTTATGGCCCTTGTCTGGGCTGCAGTATTTCCCTTGGCAGGACATTGCCCTCCGCCCCCGGCTCGGTGCCACCCACAGCTCACTTCCTCCCAGCCCGATCTATCTCAGGGTCAGGCTCCCACGTGGAGAAACGAAAAGCCAGGGCAAGTCCCCTGCCGCTTCCCAGGAAAGTCCCTACGGAGCCCCGCTCCTGCCCGACATTTCCACGAGGCTCAGTTTAGCCCGAGTGGGAAAGGGGATTTCTCTCTCCTGAGAGCCTGAGAGTCTGACAGGCACCCCGGTGCCCATCACACCCCCTAATGCAGCCCTGGTGGCCATCAGGCTCCTGGGAGAGGGGCCCTCACTGGACGGGCCGCACGAGAAGAGGTAAGGGGGCATCTCACATGCCCCACCACGGGGCGCTAGAACCCCAGCCTTCCTCAAGACTTCTAGAGCTTTCCTGGGGCAATGGGGTCTGCAGTTACCTTCCAGGAACCAGAGGTCCCTGCAGAAAGGGGCCTCGAAGCAGGTATATTTGGGGGTCAGGGCAAGGAGATGGACAGAACAGGACGGCATCCTGGGCTTCAGCCAGTATGGCGGCCCCTAGGGACCCTGCTCGGGGACAGTTCCCTGGAGGAGCTTGACACGCACGCAGGAAACACGCTCAGCCCCTCCTCCTTCTCACCCTGGCCTCACAGCATCTCTGGGCCTCGGCATCCCCCTGGAGCCTTGTAAGGCCACCTAGTCCCGGCCCCCAACTCCAGCCCTCCTAGACCCTCCACCACCAGAGTCCCTCTCGTGGCCACGAGGCCCTTCCCTTTGAGCTTTGCTCTCTTCAAGTTCAAGGAGTCTCTGCTGCTGTTCACTGACTTTCATCCAATGAGCCCGTGATGGGTGTCCACACTGTGCTAGACCCCTCCCAGCACAGACCCTCGGGAAGGAGGCACCGGGACAGCCCATCAAAGTCCGGGGGGCACAGAGGTGCTTAGAGAGCAGAGCAGCTGCGCTCAGAGAGGTCCCAGGTCTAGGCAGGCCGGGCATGGCCTGAAGGGATGGGCCTTTGAGATTGAGAGCTGGGCACACACTCCACCCTGGTGTGAAGAGGCACCTCCCTTCATCTCCCAGGAGGGCAGGTGTCCCCTCCCAGCCCTGCTTGAGCCAGCACTCTCCCCACTGACCTGGGTGACTCCACTTTCACACGGGGTTTCCCCAGGGGCTGTGTCTGTGGCAAGGAGCCTGACCAGGAAATTCCCAGAGCACAGTCAACGAGGGAAAATGGGCCTCAAGCCAGGCCTGGCAAGGTCAGGCCCAAGGAGCTCGACATGGAGGCCAGGGCTCCAGCTGCTCCCAGGGCAGGGGAGTGGGGCGTCCCTGCAACCCCGCAGGCCTCCCCTACAGGGACAGTGCTCGTCTGCCTGTGCATGGCCGGCACGTAGTCATGCAGTGAACTTCAGGGATGAGGGTGAGGCCCATGGGGCCAGGGAACAGCAGACTCACTGTAGCCAGCAAGGGGCAGGGGGACAAGCAAGGGTGCTCAGGCCGCGAGAGTGGGGTCTCTGTCTGGGAAGTGACCCCAACTCTGAACGCAAGAGGACCGGGCAGGGACAGAGGGCAGTTGCAGAGCAGGGCACAGTGCCCATGGGGGTCTGGGGTTCGAGGTCACCAGCTGCCCCGAACCCGTGGGTGCAGGAGGGAGGCGCCAAGCGCGTGGGGCAGGGCAGGTGTCCGTGGACGGTGGGGCTCTGAGCTGGGGAGGGGCTCAGGAACCTGGGTGTGGGGTCACAGAGAAGTCTGGAGGGGAGGGAGGTGCAGGGCATGTGCCCTGGAGAGGGGAAGAGAGGCCCTGGAGGTCCCACCCCCACCCGCTGCACGGCGAGGCCGCGCTGCGGCTCTCTGATACAGCGGTCCAGTCAAGTACATTCACCAGGGCAAGCGGCCACGCGTTCCCGCGTCCTGGCCTGCCCTGGGGGCTCCACAGAGAGCGTGGCCGTGGCTGGGGCGTGGCTGGGGCGTGCGGCATGGGGCACAGGAGCGCTTGTGTGCCAGAGTCCCTGTCCGCGTCGGCCACAGTGCTCTTGCTCTTGTGAGACAGGTGTGCCTGGGGTCATCATGGTGAAGGGAGCCTGGGGTCTGCGAAGGGGGGCACAGCAGGACGCAGGGTCTCTGGACCCCCTCGGAGGAGCCCCCCACTACAGGGGGCGCCAAGCTCAGGGGAGAGGAAGCCTGGGCCTCCCTGCCACCCCTTTGCAGGCTGATAGCAGTGGGCACTTTGTTCCTGCCCCCCATGTGCCCACTGGATGGGGACTGACCTCCCGCCTCCTCCTTCCAGGCAGGACCTCCTTAAGCCCCTTCATCGTCCCCACAGCAGATGGACACCCTTCCCACTCTGGTCCCTGCCCTTGAGGTCAGGGTCCCCCTAGATCCGTGGGGCCCACACAGAACTCACGTGTGTTCTCCCAAAGTGACCCCACTGACCAGAGTCTCCCACTGCAGCCTCCTCTCCTATTAGGCCCGGGACACAGGGTCCTCTCTGACCACCGGCCCCCACCCTGCTTGCGGCCAGCCCTCTCACACTCTCTCCCTGCTGCTTCTCTCCAGGAAAGACTCCAAAATCAGCGTCCCAGCCCCTGATGTCATCCCAGATGTACCTTGGTGAGAGCCAAACCCCAACACACCCAGAACTAGCACGCCCACAGCCCCTCATTTCTGCCGGTTGATATTCTCAGGCCCACTCTCCCCAGCCCTCACCTTGGCGTCCCTCCACGGCCTCCAGGGGACCTCCAGATGCCATTCCACCATGTCCCTCCCTGCTCTGGCTCCTGGCAGCTCCCCAGATCCACCAGACAGAGCTTGCCCCCACCCTACGATCTCCCTCTGCTCTGGCCCCCAGGGCAGCTCTCTTCCTGTCGCCATACCTGCCTGCCCCCCTCCTGTCTGTGCCCAGGGGGTGGCGTCCACTCGTGGGCAGTGACAGTGGACACCTGCCATGTTCTCTGGAGTCTACTTGCTGATAACCCGGCCACATCCTCACATCCTGACACCCTCCACGCCCCTCACCGGCAGCCCTGGCCTCACCTGTCCTAACCTCTGAGCACCTCCAGAAATAGCTCCTTGATTCTCCCCATTTCATAGGTGAGGGAGTTAGGCCCAGAGTGGTGGGCAGCCTGCCCCAGGCCACACAGCACAGAGGATGGCGCTCACTCAGAGTGAGGTGGTCCTGCCTGGCCCCTCGCCGGCCAGCCGACTAGCAGGAGCGCCCCCAAAGGGAAGCAGCTTGGGAGAGAAAGCCCAGGCCACCCACATGTCCTACAGTTCGACTGAGCTACAGGAGGGGCATGGAGCCGGATGGCGCGGGACCGGCAGCCGAGGGGGTCGTGGACACGTGCTGCCGCGAAACGCAGCCGCGATGGAGCCTCAGCAGGAACAGCAGAAGCCAGGGCCCCAGCCGGGGCCTGCTGCATCGCTGCACGGACCTGAGGAGCCGATCACGCTGGGCGGAGTCGGGCCAGCCGCAGCGCGTGGGCAGCGCACTACGTCTGGAAGCCGGGCGTGGCCGCCAGCCGGTCGCACTGGGAGCACCGCAGCTAGGGCAGGGAGCAGGCGCCAGGCGCGGCCGGGCACACGGGAGACCCCCTGCCCTGAGGGCTGAGGTGCGGTACCCGGAAACACTCACATTGTCAAAATACTTTCAAGATTTGAGAGAAAAAAGTCCACGTGAGAGGTATTACTCCTGGTATTTTGAGGAAAGAGAGTTAAATTTCAAATAATCCCCAACCCGATCACACGCCCGTTCAGACACGTGTCTGCACGACGCGCGTGCACTGGGTTGTGGCCCCGGCCCGGCGGCGGCGGCCGGCGAGGAGCCAGGGCCCCAGAGCTCGAGGAAAGCCGCCGGGTTCGGGGCTGCGGCCGCGCAAACAGGTCCTCCGGGAGACGGAGCGATTGAGTAATACAGCGACTTTCTTAGAAACCGAGAGTTTCAGAACACGAAAAGGTGACACAGATACAGCGCGAGCGGGTTAGCAGCCCTCCCGACACGACGCGTCATAGGGAAACGTCCACAGCGCCTGCAAAGGTCCCGGCGCCTTCGCTACACATTCCGTACGGCGGGTCCCACGAATCACCTAGAAAGCATGCTGCCGGTCACCGGTCACGTGTGGTCTGGCCCGGGGCCTGGTGTGAACGGTCGGCGGGAGGGACCGGAGAAGTGGCGAATGCAAGCCCGCGACGGGCCGGTGAGGCTGGGAGGGAGGGCGCAGGGCCTCCGGAACGGACCGCAACGCACGGCAGTGGCCGAGCTTTGGACATGCTGAGCTCCGCACAGAATCACGGCTGTAGTTCGCTATCAACACCTTGAAGGAATAAAAACCCACACATCCAGGGAGAAATTTTATTAAATCTAAAACCAAAACCAAACCAAAAAACAAAAGAGGCTGGAAAGAAGGGGAACCGAAGGAAGGGCTCTTCCTCACGGAGAAAGGCCAGCCAGTAAACAAGGGCGCCCGTGAAACCAGAACACAGTCCCCTGGAGCCCCCACCGGGACCCCCGCCTCGTCCTGGGACCAGTGGTGGGGGCGGAGGCCACCAAGAAGGGCCGCTGGGGGCTGCGGTGGGGCGCCCCGCGGGACTCCGTAGTGCGCCTGCACCAGGGAGTGGTCCCGGCCCCGCGGCCAGGAGGCCAGAGTCGGGGGGCCCCACGCCAGGCACCTGTCTGCTGAGAGCAAGCACCCACAGCACCCACGGGGCCCGGCCGGAGACGCTCCACGTGGAGCTCGGCGAGCCGCTGGACTGGGGGCTTGTCCGCAGCACCCCTGACATTCGGGGCAGCCCCCTCTGCGTGGCGGGGCCGAGCGGCACCCTGCTCCACGTGAAGCCGCGCGACCCTGGAGGGCAGCACGTCCCTCCGGAGGGCGGAGTTAAGGTTAGGAAGGGCGGCGCTAGACCCACCCTCCAGGTTCCAGGAGCCGGGGAAGGGACCCCGGAGGGGCAGTGAGGCCCAGAGT
>NW_024426552.1:2232905-2265919 GCF_017311325.1 Ursus maritimus
CTCTCCAGGAAAGACTCCAAAATCAGCGTCCCAGCCCCTGATGTCATCCCAGATGTACCTTGGTGAGAGCCAAACCCCAACACACCCAGAACTAGCACGCCCACAGCCCCTCATTTCTGCCGGTTGATATTCTCAGGCCCACTCTCCCCAGCCCTCACCTTGGCGTCCCTCCACGGCCTCCAGGGGACCTCCAGATGCCATTCCACCATGTCCCTCCCTGCTCTGGCTCCTGGCAGCTCCCCAGATCCACCAGACAGAGCTTGCCCCCACCCTACGATCTCCCTCTGCTCTGGCCCCCAGGGCAGCTCTCTTCCTGTCGCCATACCTGCCTGCCCCCCTCCTGTCTGTGCCCAGGGGGTGGCGTCCACTCGTGGGCAGTGACAGTGGACACCTGCCATGTTCTCTGGAGTCTACTTGCTGATAACCCGGCCACATCCTCACATCCTGACACCCTCCACGCCCCTCACCGGCAGCCCTGGCCTCACCTGTCCTAACCTCTGAGCACCTCCAGAAATAGCTCCTTGATTCTCCCCATTTCATAGGTGAGGGAGTTAGGCCCAGAGTGGTGGGCAGCCTGCCCCAGGCCACACAGCACAGAGGATGGCGCTCACTCAGAGTGAGGTGGTCCTGCCTGGCCCCTCGCCGGGCCAGGCCGACTCAGCAGGAAATGCCCCCCAAAGGGAAGCAGCTTGGGAGAAGAAAGCCCAGGCCACCCACATGTCCCTGCTGACGCAGACCTAGGAGGGGGCATGGACGGATGGCGAGGACGGGCAGCCGGGGGGTCGTGGACACGTGCTGCCGTGAACGCCAGCCCCGATGCGGGCCTCAGCAGGACAACAGCAGAGAGCCCAGGGCCCCAGCCGGGCCTGCTGCATCGCTGCACGGACCTGAGGGAGCCCCCGGAACACGCGGGCGGGTCGGGGCCAGGCCGCAGGCGCGTGGGGCAGCGCACTGGTCTGGGAAGCCGGCGTGGCCGCCAGCACGGTCGCACTGGAGCACCGCAGCGGGGGCAGGGAGCAGGCGCCAGGCCGGCGGGCACACGGCAGACCCCCTGCCCCTGAGGGCTGAGGTGCGGTACCCGGAAACACTCACATTGTCAAAATACTTTCAAGATTTGAGAGAAAAAAGTCCACGTGAGAGGTATTACTCCTGGTATTTTGAGGAAAGAGAGTTAAATTTCAAATAATCCCCAACCCGATCACACGCCCGTTCAGACACGTGTCTGCACGACGCGCGTGCACTGGGTTGTGGCCCCGGCCCGGCGGCGGCGGCCGGCGAGGAGCCAGGGCCCCAGAGCTCGAGGAAAGCCGCCGGGTTCGGGGCTGCGGCCGCGCAAACAGGTCCTCCGGGAGACGGAGCGATTGAGTAATACAGCGACTTTCTTAGAAACCGAGAGTTTCAGAACACGAAAAGGTGACACAGATACAGCGCGAGCGGGTTAGCAGCCCTCCCGACACGACGCGTCATAGGGAAACGTCCACAGCGCCTGCAAAGGTCCCGGCGCCTTCGCTACACATTCCGTACGGCGGGTCCCACGAATCACCTAGAAAGCATGCTGCCGGTCACCGGTCACGTGTGGTCTGGCCCGGGGCCTGGTGTGAACGGTCGGCGGGAGGGACCGGAGAAGTGGCGAATGCAAGCCCGCGACGGGCCGGTGAGGCTGGGAGGGAGGGCGCAGGGCCTCCGGAACGGACCGCAACGCACGGCAGTGGCCGAGCTTTGGACATGCTGAGCTCCGCACAGAATCACGGCTGTAGTTCGCTATCAACACCTTGAAGGAATAAAAACCCACACATCCAGGGAGAAATTTTATTAAATCTAAAACCAAAACCAAACCAAAAAACAAAAGAGGCTGGAAAGAAGGGGAACCGAAGGAAGGGCTCTTCCTCACGGAGAAAGGCCAGCCAGTAAACAAGGGCGCCCGTGAAACCAGAACACAGTCCCCTGGAGCCCCCACCGGGACCCCCGCCTCGTCCTGGGACCAGTGGTGGGGGCGGAGGCCACCAAGAAGGGCCGCTGGGGGCTGCGGTGGGGCGCCCCGCGGGACTCCGTAGTGCGCCTGCACCAGGGAGTGGTCCCGGCCCCGCGGCCAGGAGGCCAGAGTCGGGGGGCCCCACGCCAGGCACCTGTCTGCTGAGAGCAAGCACCCACAGCACCCACGGGGCCCGGCCGGAGACGCTCCACGTGGAGCTCGGCGAGCCGCTGGACTGGGGGCTTGTCCGCAGCACCCCTGACATTCGGGGCAGCCCCCTCTGCGTGGCGGGGCCGAGCGGCACCCTGCTCCACGTGAAGCCGCGCGACCCTGGAGGGCAGCACGTCCCTCCGGAGGGCGGAGTTAAGGTTAGGAAGGGCGGCGCTAGACCCACCCTCCAGGTTCCAGGAGCCGGGGAAGGGACCCCGGAGGGGCAGTGAGGCCCAGAGTGCGGGTCGCTGTCTGCAGCAAAGTGAACGTTCTCAAGAATGGAGTCCAGGCTCCAAGAAGCTGGCGGCAGCCAGTGTGGAGCTGGGAAGCACTTGGGCAAGCGCAGAGACATGCCCGGGGGCACTCCTACGGAGTGTTCCAGGGCAGGGAGGCCATTAGGACATCCTCCTTATCCCAGGAGAATTGTCCAAATGTCCACAGCTTTCAAAACTGTACATCAAAAAATAACGCACATGTCAGGTGGGAGAGCGGCAAAGCGAACGGGGGGAGGGTGTGGGCGCTCACTCCCCCAGGCCTTCGACTTTCCTACACGCACGTCAGGGTTCCCACAGCACACGCCCATGCGGACGGCCACGGCTTTAAAGCGGAAACAGAAGGCGACAGGAGCTGGTGCGGACGCGGAGGACGTGGAGCCCCGCGCACGGCTGCTGGAGCGTCGAGGGGCCCAGCCGCCGTGGAGACAGCATGGCGGTACCTCAAAACATCAAAAATAGAGCCAGCCTGTGACCCAGAAATCCCACTTCTGGGTATTCATCCAAAAGAAGTGAAAGCAGGATCTCAAAGACGCATCTGCACAGCCCTGCTCTCAGCAGCGTCATTCACGGCGGCCAGGATGTGGAGGCGGCCCGTGGGCGCCCGTGGAAGAAGGGAGAAGCCAGCTGTGGTCCGTCCGCAGGAGGAAATGTCAGTCTCGACGAGGAAGAAGTCCCGGCACCTGCTGCCACGCGAAGTGAGATGCGCCGGCCACCGAAGGCCACGCGGTGTGGTCCACTCACAGGAGGCTGCCAGAGGAGCGAGGGCCTGGGCGAGTGGACAGCGGGGGGCGGCCTGGGGACAGGGCTCAGCGGGCAGGTGGCAGAGTCTGCACTTGGACTGTGGGGACGGCCGCCTGACTGCACGAAGGTGCCGAGTTTCACCGAACTGTTCACTTGAAACGGTCAGAGCGGTACCTTCGACACTGTGTGTTTTGCCACAGTCGGGATGAGGTAACACTGGTTCAGGAAGGAAACTTGACAATGGAACGTGGGAGCTATCGCCCATGTTCTGACCCAGAAACCCCAGGCACGTCACCCCTGCGCATGTGGCCGCACAAGGCTGCCTGTGCATGAGGGAAGGGCCGAAAGGGGAACCGGGGCCCTGGCCGCTCCTGTCACTGGGCCACCGCAGGGCTGGGGGTGGGGGGACTTCCGCTCAGTCCCGGCTGAAAGCTGCCAGCTCAGTCATCCTGAAATTCAGGCCTCCCAGGACTTCCTGAATATTTCCTGAGACTGTGGCCTCAGACTTTAAGGTCCGAGAGCAGCCGACACGGGCCAGGGACGTGCGAAGTCAGCCACCCCCATTCCGGGTGTTCTTGGGGTTTCTTCCCATTTCTCTCCAGGGCGGCCTCCCAGTCCACCATGGCCCGTGGCCTGGGCTCTGTCCCTTGGCTCGCCCCAAACCTGGAGGAGCTTGTGGGGCCAGGCAGGTGGGGGTCATGGCCCCAGAACAACGTGGCAGGGTGCTCGGTGTGGGGTGTGGGGTCAGCAGGGTGAACACTGCCCACCAGGCGGCCTCCAGCAGGGCCCCCTTGCGGCGGCTGTCCTGGCACAGGCTGCTCCGGCACAGGCTGCCCCGGGGTCAGGCCATCCCCGTCTCTCCACCCACGGGGTCCCCCCTGCACTGCCTACAAGAGGGCGTCTCCCCTCGGGGTCCCTCCTGAGGCCTGGGGGACGGCGTTCTGTGCCCCATGAGGAGTCCCTGCTCCCTGCCCGCTTACCCCCGGGCTGTTCCAGGCAGCATGGGCCTCACTGCCACTCTGGGGGACATCCTGTCCTCCGGCGGAGAGGAACAGGCCAGAGCCAGGCTGGGGTGTGGCTGCAGCTGGACTCGAAGTGTGAGGGGTCCGTGTGGCACCCAGTGCTGACCAGGGTGACCTGATGCTGTGGGGTGGGGGTCAGGGACTTGCTAGAAGAGGTGGACCGTGGGAACTGGGGGGCTGACATGTCCCCTTGACCTCTACAAGCTCAGGGGCCCCACTGAGCAGGTGGCCCCAGCCCAGGAGGGGTGGAGGGGGCAGGGCTCCTGGGAAGGGCGGCCCCAAGGTGACTCCTAGTGAGTCATGGCACAGCTTTGAGGACAGGTGGCCCTGGCGTGGCCCTGGGTCTGAGTCCTGGAGGACGGGCGGCGTTTCCCCTGCCCCTGCCACTCACAGAGGAGTCGCTCTGGGTTTCCTCGCATCGTTGGGGGAAATGAAGAAACAGGGGCCCCAAGCAGGGACACACGGGGGTTCTGGACAGCAAGTGTCCCCTCCGTGGTGATGACTTCAGGCTAGAATGCCAAATTCCAGAACCCCACACTTGAGGGTGCACCACGGGTCAGGAGTCGAGGGAGTGTGGTCCCCCGAGAGCCACCCTTATAAGCCCGGGCTCCCCGTGGGCTGAGCACGGAGGCTTTCCGGGCTCACGTTCAGGCAGCAGGGAGGGTCAGTGCCTCTCCACAGACAAGGACAGCACGTGGTCCAAGTTCCACACCCTGGGGATGAACGGGAGGCCTGGCGTGGACATGATCCGTGAGGAACCACCAGGACCTCAGCGTGGGCCTGGACACGTGGAGTCAGCGATCACCCCCCAGCAAACTCCCGCCGAGAGCAAAGGGGTGCAGCCCCCCTCCCCCGGGCCTGTCCCAAACCCAGGACGGGCCTGAGTGTGAGACTCCTGACGGCAGAGGTGGGGTGGAGGTGCTGGGGACGCAGAGGAGACCCCCAAGTGGGGGCAGGGGGCGTGGTTGGACACCGCTGGATTGGGCATGGGGGGTGCAGGACTCAGCAGGGACAGACCCGGAAGCCGCTGGGTGAGGCCAGCGTGCAGAGACGCGAGGAGCCCGGTGAGGTCTGGTCAGAGGATGTCTGGCCAGTGCATCGCCAGGCCGCCGTGTGAGAAGGAAGGAACACACTGAGTCCCTCTCTGCCACAGGGGGCCAACACAGGGCGAACACAGGGGCTGGGGTATGCTGGTGGCAGGGTGCGTGCAGGGCAGGGTTGCACAGGGAAGGAGAGTGGGGGACACAGGTCGGGTGGGGTCGGAGGAGCTGAGTCTTCTGCCATCGGTGGGCACCTCTGTTGGCAGAAGCTTCCAGGAAAATGAGTCTCAGGGAGAAGGGACACGGAGGGCCAGGTATGGGGTGGCCACCTACACCTCCAGGGAGGCCCCATGAGCCCCCCGGGGCCAAGCACCTCCCACAACCCAGCTCTGAGTGCTCCCACTTGCCCCAAGTCAGCAGGAAGGTGGGCCGTGACACACATGATGACGGCACCCGCTAAAGCCATGCTCAGCTCGGCCCTGGTCCTGACCCAGCCACGGCCCTTGGCTCTGAGAGCCGAGCCCACCTTCCCCTGCTGGCCGACCACCCACACGTCAAGAGAAGGTCCAGTCGGTGTGCTGAGAACTTGGCAGGACCCTCCACCCAAGACACAGCCGAGCTCCGGTGGGGCCACCCACCCAAGCCCAGGGGTGCAGAGGGAACGTGCAGTGGGAACTTCCACCATTAGCCACCAGCCACGGCCACAGCCACGGCCGGAGCAGCCTGCGAGTGGGGCTTCCCGGGAGAAGGGCATCTTGCCGCAGAAGCCCCCAGGGAAGGCCCTGGGGACCCTCCTGCCCGAGGCCACGAGCATGAGGGCCCTGGAGTCAGGCCTGCAGGACTGCAGGGGCCCCAAAAGCATCCACGAGAGAACAGCTCACACCCTGAGACTTTCTGTTCAGCAACTCGGCTGTGAGACGTCCCTAACCTTGATTCCATGACCCCATTTCTGAGAAAATGCCCTGAAGGAAAAGTCTCGGAGGCCGAAACATTCTTTGTAACTTCATTTATTGTCTTTTTAAAGATTTATTTATGAGAAAGGGGGGAGGGGGGGAGGGAGAGGGAGAAAGAGAATCCTAAGCAGACCACCCACTCAGCACGGAGCCCGACGTGAGGCTCAATCCCACGACTCTGAGGTCATGACCTAAGCTGAAACCAAGAGTCAGAGGCGCAACCGACTTCACCCCCCAGGCGCCCCCCCAACTTCATTTTATCAGGAAAACCTGAACACCACCCCACCGTCAGTTCAAACAACAGGGTGGGGAGGGAGTTCCACGCGGATGCCCCTTGACAAGATGCCAGGCGGCCACTCGGAAGTCAGGAAGGAACGGCGGCAGCGCACAGGGTTGGAAACGTGCTGGCCCACACGCCCAGAATTACCAGGTCTGTGAATGTTCGCATGTGCCCCGGGAACACGCCACCACCAGGCAGCTCTGCTCTCGGAGGCGGCCCCTGGATGTTCCTTCGCTCTCCTTCCATCGCTGTCCTCAGTGGGCTCTTCTCCGCTGGGACCAGGGAGAACCATCTTGGGGTAACTAAGGGCTTTTCTACGGGGAAGGACCATCCGTGTATCCACGGGACAGTGAGCGGCACGTCCACCGCCCACCCCTGCAGCCAGCATGGTGGGGCACGGGGAGCACGGAGAGCACGGGCCAAGCCCCTCATCGGGACAGCAGCTCTGAGTTCTGATGTCCTTGGGCTTGGCCGGCAAGGGGGTGGCCTGGAGCTCAGGCTGGAGGCCAGCGTCACCTCTCCCTGCAGACACCCACAGGGGCACATCTCGGGGGCTCCACACCGTCCTGGCGTGTGCTTTGGTTCCTGCTGTCAGCCTTTGCAGGGGTGGTGGGGGGAGCTCACCAAATCGAATGCCAGACACAGCAGAACAAAGCACACGTGGGCCTCCGTGGCACAGGTGACACACAGCAGCAACCACCAGACACGGCGCCCACCCGCTGGGAGGAAGCGCCGGGCTGAGGAGGCTGCCTTCGCCCTCCCTTGGCAGCCTGACACGGCCCCACGCGGCCACCGCGCAGGGCCCAGCTTGGGACCCGAAGATGCTGTGGCCGCTCTCTTTCCTCCAAGGTGACTCATTTGCTAAAGGACAGATCTTTCGGACCCATTAAGCACTTTCAATAAAAGCTGGTCCCTGGCTGGAAATCCCCCTCAAAATCCCCTACACGGACCAACTTCCTCCAACAGAGACAGCTGAGGCCCGTGACGCCGCGTCACCTGCCCGCGCTCCGGACCGAGTGCTGGTCCTGCCGGTGGCAGCAGTGGGGCAGGTGGGAAACCAGGCTGGGCACTGCCCCCCCCCCCAGGCTGCTGGAGACGTTCCCGCAGACGCCCCCACCCCCACCCCACAGAGGGGCGCTCTGGGTGCTCGGGCTCCAGTGGCCAGCGCTTGGGAGCCGATGGACCAGGTGGGGGTAAGGAAGACTCTACTCACCCTGCCCTGCAGGCAACCCAGAGGCTCACTCCCCTTCCAGAGCCCTGTGACCCACCCCCACCCGTCTCCCCAACCTGCACAGCCCCCCTCCGTCAATCCCGGCCCCCCGAGGTGGTTTCTGGAGAAGCAGTCTGGACGGCCCGCTGGGGGCCCCGTGGGCAGGTGTCCCCCCACATGGGGCAGCATGAGGAAGGCTGAGGGCTCTGGGGAGAGCAGCCGTCTGTGGCACGTCCAGACGCTTCTGCCACGCTCACCGACAGATGAGGACCCTGGGCCCTGGCCGTGGTCCCAGCGGTCAGGGCAGAGCTGGGATCCAAGCCCCAGACAGCCTCTTTTCTATAGTTTTTTTTCTCTGAGGATCAGCTCGGGAGGGTTTCCAGGAGCCAGAACACTTTCCCAAATCCACTGCGACCCAGGCTGGACAAGTTCCTAGAGGCGGGTAGGGGGCTGCTGGGCGGGTGATGAGGGTCCTGGAACCAGATGCTGGCGTGGCCCCGCAGCGCTGACAGCCCTCACTGTACGGTAACTCTTACGTGTAGTTCACCAAATTAAAAACAATAATCCGCGTTCCCCCTGAAAACCTCTGGACGCAGGAGCGCCAGCGCCCTCCCAGCCGCACGTCCTGCCCCTGGGGGCGGTCTGGAGGGTCCTGGTCGGCTGCCTCACACAGCCCCCAGAACACACTGTGCTCCGTCGAAGATGGGGTTTAACCCAACATGGTTACCAGCTTCACCTTCCGCCTCTCTAGGGTCTTAAAAAACAACAAAGATGGTCTTGAAGGCTGAACTGTGTCTCCCTAATACCCGTGTGTCAAGCCCTGGCCCTCAGCTCCCTGGAACGGGACAGCAGACACGGGGCCTCTACAGAGGGGATCCAGTTAAGGTGCACTCACAGGGGTGGCCCTAAACCCATATGACTGCATCCCTATGGGGGGGGGGGAACAGACGCACAGAGGGACGGCCGTGTGAGGATATGGGACAGGACAGCATCTACCAGCCAGGGAGAGGCCTCGGGTGGGGCAGCTCTGTCCACCTGGCCCTCCCACGTCAGCCTCCAGGACCAGGACGAGTGTCCACTGTCCAACGCACGTGGTCTGTGCTGGGTGCTGCAGCCCCCCAGGACGTGACACAGACGGGCTCCTACGTTCCCCCAAACCAGCTCTTCCCCAGGCTGGGAGCAGGTCCCTCCCGGGTAGAGAGTCTGAGCGCACTGACAGGACCCCTGGCCATGTGCATGGAGCCCAGGGTGGACACAGAAACTTCTGGAGACACGTTTCATAGCACTTCCTGTTTCAGGCCAGACCAGAAGCACCATGAGACGCTTCGGGAGAAATATTTCAGTACTTCTGCTATTTGACCACAGCCAAAACCAGGAAGTGCAGGGAAGCATGAAAACGCAGAAAACACTGAAGAGAACATTTAAAAAAGAGTGACGTTTACGTTATCTGAAGACGATTCCACGGATTTTTCCCGAGTCCCTGCTGTCCCCCCCGGCAGACCGCCCTTTCCTGTTGGAGCCGAGAGCTAGGGCCACCCTGGGGCGCAAGTGCAGAGTAGGAAGCCTGGGAGCCACGAACAGTGCAGGTGGCAGCCTCCACGTGGGGAGGGACGGACCAGAATCCAAAGTGGTCATGGACCCGGGGCTCCATGGTGCACCGAGGGCCCTGCGGCCCCACCTTCTCAACAGCAGAGGCCTAGGGCCTGGGAGACTCTGAACATACTCGAGACACATGAGCCTGAGAGGTGGATGCCCTCTCAGGGGGAGGCCTGACTGCATGACCTTCGGCCAGAGTCACAGGGGACCCGAGGGCAGGGCAGCAGACGGAGGGCAGGCTGCTGAAGGACCAACCACAGTTCCTGACTGCCAAGACCCGGGAGGGCCTGGAAGCCATGGCAGGGGGAGGTGCACAGAGCATCTGGGGGCCCCCATTGCCTCTCCCTGGAGCTGTGGGGACTATGGAGGGATTCTTTGTGCCTCAGTTTCTCTCTCATGAGCAAGATCCTAATGCCTCCTGTGATGGACTGAACGTGTCCCCCCCCACCCCACCCCAATTCATGCTGGCATCCTAACCCCCAGCACCTGCGGAAGTGACCATATTTGGAAATGGGGTCTACGCAGATGGGATGAAGCTAAAATTAGGTCACTAGGGTGGGCTCACATCTACTAGGACTGGTGTCCTTATAAAACAGGGAGGTGTGGACACAGGCACACAGGGACGATGCCGCGTAACAATGCAAGCACAATCGGGAGATGCTTCCACGAGCCAAGGAGCCCCAAAGCTTCCAGCACGCCCCCCTCCGGCCACCACGATCTCCAGACGGTGAGGATGAATGTGCCACGGCATCTGTGCTGGCCTGTCACGGCGGCCCGAAGAAGGCGCCGCATCTGTGTCACAGATGCAAAGAAGAGTCCGCGGGATCAAGCACGGGCAGTGCCTGACACGTGGGGGCATGTCCCGGGGGAAATGTGGTCACGTGAGGAATAGGGTCCTGGTAACTGGAAGGTTCTGGACAGCCTAAAGGAGGGGAGGCAAGCACGAGCAGATCCCTAAGGCTGACCAATGCATAAAACAAGGGCTGCGCCTGCTGGGCCTGGGGCTGAGGTCGGACCCTCTGTAGCCCCGCACAGCAAACCCCAAGGTCTCCCTGGAAAGGGTCTCAGCAGCAGACACAGAACAACCGTGAACCCTGAGTGTGTCTGTGTTTGCCGAGTCTCGGTTTTCAAAGCACAGATGCAGTACGACCCCACCTGCGCCTGAGAACTGCCTGGACGGAAGGGCGTCGGCCCTGCCGAGGACACTTCTGCGCCGGCCCTGGACGGGGCAGGCAGGCCACCCACCAGCTGCGGGCCCACCGCCCTGGGTGCCCCTGACCCCTGGGCCACAGCTCTTGTCCCCATGAATCACAGAGGCTCCAAAGCAGGCCCCAGGCTCACCCGGGTTGTGTCCGTCACTAGGCTGGTGACTGTCTGAACGCGACAAGCGTGGGCAAGGCAGTGCAGAACCTGGAACCCCGTGCCGTTGGCAAAGTGGGGCGGCCGCTGTGCACGACAGTACAGGGGTGCCTCAAAAAATTAAACACAGAACCACCATGCGATGCAGCAGTCACACCCCTGGGCCCATCCCCCAAAGAACCGGTCACCACCTGGCATCCGGGCACCTGCGTTCACAGCAGCATTGCACACAAAGCCTAACACTGAGGCCACCCGGTGTCCATCAACCACCACCGATGACCGGACGAACAAAACGCTCATGTTATCCAGTCGATCGAAGGAAGGACGATCTGACACCTGCTACACCACGGGTGAACCCCGAGGACATCACGCTCAGGGACGTCAGGCGTCACCAAACACAGATACTGTGTGGGCTCCCTTGTATGCGGTGCAACAGCAGCCAAGTTCGGACACAGAGAGCGGGCAGGGGCGCCAGCGGCTGGGGTCGGGGTGGGGGGTTAGCACTTTACGGGACAGAGTCCCAGCGGATCCTCGAGGCGGGCGGTGGGACGGCTACAGGGTGGATGTCCTTACCGCCGCTGAGCGGTCTGTTTTCAAATGGCTAAAATGAAAAACTTCAAGAAGAAAAAAAAGGCTAACAAGACGGCAGCCCAGCGCAGAGCTGCAGCAGGGTGACCCCAGCGCCGTGAAGCCCTGACGCGCACCCAGCCGCGGACTTACTCGGCAGCCCGGCCGCGCGTCCCCCCAGCAGCACTGCATGCCCAGCCGTTCCCCTCCGGCTGTCTGTCCTCCTGATCCTCAGAGCCCGAGCCTGCGGGGGGAGGGGGGGGTGGACGCACACGGCCCCGCCCCGTCTGGGTAGGTGTGACCCTCTCCAGAGGCCGCAGCCCACTGGTCCCGCTGTGTGCTGCCGGAGCACGGGCCTCTCCCGCACCCAGCCACGTCCTGCCACCACGCACCTGCTGACTTCCCGCAGACCCCTTCCAGGCCCAGCCCCGCTGTGTGGGCAGACCTGTGAGGAAAGGCTCATGGAGGGCAGCTGCGAAAGCGCTGGCGTGAACGTACTCGCTCAGCCCACAGGTACTGACTCAGTGCACACCTCACACCAGACCCTGTGCTGGGGGGGACGTGCCCCAAGATGAACAAGAATAGTCCCAGGGCGCCTGGGTGGCACAGCGGTTAAGCGTCTGCCTTCGGCTCAGGGCGTGATCCTGGCGTTCTGGGATCGAGCCCCACGTCAGGCTCCTCCGCTATGAGCCTGCTTCTTCCTCCCACTCCCCCTGCTTGTGTTCCCTCTCTCGCTGGCTGTCTCTCTCTCTGTCAAATAAATAAATAAAATCTTTAAAAAAAAAAAAAAAAAAGAATAGTCCCACCCAGCCCCTGGGGCTCGGCCGGAGGCACAGACCGCGTGACGCAAGCAGCCTGCTGGACAGGCCTCCGCCCAGCTTGGGCAGAGGTCTGTCAGCTGCCCCTTCTGAGTAACAAACTACCCCAAAACTTAGTGGCTTAAAACACCATTTTATTAAATGTTCACGGTTCTGTGAGTCCACCATCTGGGCTGGTCTTCCCTGGGCTGCTTGTGCGGCTGTCAGACTCGGACACCCCCGCCGGCCACTCGGAGCGGGACCTCCGGCACTCCTGCTCCTTGTCTCTAGGGGCACTCAGCCCTGCACGCGGCACAGACGGCACCCGCCTCCCACCCAGCCTGGCCAGCACAGCTGCAGCCCTGTCCCCAGCCAGCACGGTCCCTCCCTCGGCGCCCGCCCACTCCTTTCTCACACAGAGGAAGCGGCAGGCACCAGCGAGCACTTCCAGGTCCGACGAGAACCAGCGAGAACGTCCAAGCCACGCAGCCTTCCTGCAGAGAGAACACGCTGCAGGGTCTCCTGGGCCAGAGCCAGGCCCCGGTTCCAGAACACTCGCTCTGCTGGGTGCAGTCTGAACCTGCCCTCGGCGGACAGCAGGTTAAAGGCGATACGCCAAAAATCTACAGCTAGGCCTAGCATATTCACAAGTGGAAGAGCAAGATAGTCTCGAAAGAAGTTGGAGAAGAAAACACCTCACCAACTGAGGAGCAAAGAATGTCTCCTCAGACACCCTGTGAGTGGGAAGACAGTGGGGTGAATTCTTAAAAGCGCTGAGAGAAGAAAACCCACCGACCTAGATCTATACCCTGTGAAACTGTCTTTCAAAAGTGAAGGAGAAACAAAGACTTTCTCAGACTAAAATGGAGGGGATCCGCCAGCAGGCCCACCTTGCAAGAAAGGTTAAAAGAAGGTCTTCTCAGAGAAGGAAAGTAACGTGGGCCAGAAACTCAGATCCACATAAGAGGAGAATAAGTGAAAGAAAAGTAAAAACGTGCTTTTCTTATTCTTTCTTGATCTATCAGTGGTTCATTCACAATAGCAGCCACGACGGCAGTCAATGATCACAACTTGCAGGTAATGAAACACGGGGCAGCAGGGACACGAGGCACGGGAGGTCGGACTCAGGGTGACCACGTGACCAGAAGGCACTCCTACCACTTGGGAGCTGACACGGTGTTATTTGAAAGTGGAAGTGGATTAGATGTAAATGGACTGCAAGCTGTAGGGCAACAACAAAAACCAGTGAAAAGTAGTTTAGCTGTTATGCTACGAAAGGAGAGAAAACAGAACGATATAAAATGCTCAATTAAAACCATGCAAAGCAGAAGAAGAGGGGAAGACAAGAACAGGACCAAGACCAAGGGAACAAATAGAGAAGAGTCACAAGTGTGGTCGACATCAGCCCAATGACACCAGTCATCACTGTGACCATCAATGGTCCAAATGCACCTATGGAAAGACTGACCATCAGAGTGGATCAGAGACGCAGCTCGACTGCATATGGTCTACGAGAAACCCACTTTAAATATAAAGACAAATATAGGTTAAAAGGGGGGCACCTGGGTGGCTGAGTCAGTTTAGCGTCCGACTCTTGGTTTCGACTCAGGTCATGATCTCAGGGCTGTGAGACTGAGCCCCACACCGGGCATGGAGCCTGCTTAAGATTCTCTCCCTCCCTCTGCCCCTACCCCTCTCCCGCCCCTAAAAAAATACAGATTAAAAGTAAATGGATGGAGGAAAATATACCATGCTAACGATAACTGAAAGAAAGTAGGAGCAGCTACGTTAATTTCAGACACAGCAGCTTTAGAACAAAGGAAGTTACCAGGGAAAAGAACGGTATTACATAATAACAAGAGGGTCAATCCTCCAAGAAGACATAACAATCCTTAACATACATGCACCTAACAACAAGAGTGTCAGACTATGTGAGGCAAAGGGTGATAGAATTACAAGCAGAGACAGGTGAATCCACCATTATAACTGGGGGTTTCAACACCCGTGTCAGAAAAGGGCAGATCCAGCAGGCAGGAAATCAGTAAGGACACAGGTGAACTCAACACCACTGTCCATCAGCTGGACATAATGCGTATCTACAGACCACCTCATCCAACAGCAGCAGGATACACGTTCCTTCAAGCTCACGTGGAACATTCACCAAGACCATGTTCTGAGCCATAAACACACCTCAGCAAATTTAAAGGAATAGAAACCATACAATGTCTGCTCTCAGACCACAGAGTTCAACCAGAAACCAGTAACAGAAAGGTAACTGGAAAATCCCTAAATACTTGGAGATGAAACAACACACTCCTAAATAACACATGGATCAAAGAAGAAGTCTCAACAGAAATTTAAAAATATTTGGAACCAAATGAAAATCAAAATACAACTTAATCAAAATGTGTGAGATGCAGCAAAAACAGTGCTCAGAGGGAAATTTACAGCATCAGATGCATAGGTTAGAAGCGAAAAAAGATCTAAATGAATAATCTGAGCTTCCACCTTAGAAAACATGAAAAAGGAAAACATATTATAAATCCAAAGCAAACAAAAATAAGATACAATAAAAATCAGAGCAGAAATCAATGAAATAGAAAAAAAAAATCAATGAGACCAAAAGTTGGTCCTCTGAGAAAAATCAGCACAGATCCATGGACACTGGAAGGATAATGACCAAATACTATGGACAACTCGATGCCCACACATTTGGTAACTTGGGTGAATGGATCTGTTCCTTGAAAGACACAACCTGAAGAGGGCTGTATCTACTAAAGAAACTGAGTCAATAATTACTCACCTTCCAAAGCACCAGGCCCAGATGGGTTCACTGGTGAATTCTACCAAATATTTAAGGAAGAAATCATACCAATACTCTACAATATCTTTCAGAGGACGGAAGCAGAGAATATTTTCTAACTCATTCTATGAGAACAGCATTACCCAAATACCAAAACCAGATAAAGACAAGAAAACTATAGACCAACACCTCTCATGAACACGGATGCAAAAATCCTCAAGAAAATATTAGTGAATTGAATCCAAAAAGTATAAACAGAATTATATACCATGACCAAGTGGGATTTATCTTAGGTATGCAAGGCTGGTTCAGCATTTGAAAAACAAAATAATAGAGTCCATCACATGAACAGATTAAAGAAGAAAAATCACACGGTCATATCAATAGATGCAGAGAAAGCATCTGAGAAATCCCAACATCAATTTATGATAAAAGTCTCAGGAAATTAGAAATAGAGGGGAACTTCCGCAACTTGATAAAGAACACCTACAGCTAACATACTCAGTGGTGAGAAACTCAAAGCTTTTCCACTAAGATGACGTACAAGGCAAGGATGTCCCCTCTCCCCTCGCCTTTTCGACACTGTGCTGGAAGTCCTTGTTAACACAAGAAGGTAAGAAAATAAAAGAAAAGGTATACAGACTGGGAAGGAAAAAACAAAACTTTGTTCATGGCTGACACGATTATCTATATAGAAAACCCAAAAGAGTCAAAAAAAACCCTCCCGTTACAGCAATGTTGCTGGATACAAGGTTAATATACAACACACTGTTAGGAGGAACAAAGTCAAAATGCTGACACTACCCAACTCCAAGAATTACTACAAGGCCACCGTAATCAAGGTAGCTGGTGCTGGGGGTGGGGGCGGTAGGGTGCTGGTGACGGCATACGTAAATGAATCACAGGAAGGGAAGAAAGTCCAGAAATAGACCCACACAAATACAATCAACTAAACTTTGACAAAGAAGCAAAAGCAATACGCTGGTAAAATAGAGTCTATTCAACAGACGGTGCTGAAACAACTGGAAATCCACATGCAAAAGAAACGAATCCACAAAACTTAAATCAAAATGCGGCACAGGCACATATGTAAACTGCAGAACTCTAACCCTCCTGGAGAGTAACACACAAAACCTAGAAGGCCCGGATGGCGAGGCCTTTTTAGATACAACGGTGAAGCTACGATCTTTGAAAGACAACTGATGAGCTGGGATTCATTAACAGTAAAAACAACCGCGCTGCCAAAAACACCATCAAACGTGAGAAGACAAGCTACGGACTGGGAAAAACAACTGCAGGAGAAACACCTGAGAAAAGACTAATATCTACGAGAATTTTTTAAATTCAACAAAATGAAAAACATTTTAAAATGGGCAAAAAAATCCAAGACACTTCACCAAAGAATATGAGTGTATGAAAAGCTGCCCCACGTCACAGGTCACCGGGGAGCTGAAAATTAAAGCAGCGATGACACCGCTGCACACCTACGAGAACGGCCACAACCCGGAACACGGACACCGGCGAGCGCTGGCGAGGACGTGGCGCGGCAGGAGCGCTCACTCACGGCGGCTGGGAAAGCAGAGGACGCGGCCACCTCGGAAGGCGGTCTGGTGGTTTCTCACCACACGGAACACGCTCTTTCCACGCGACCCCGCGATCACGCTCCCCGGTGTTTCCCCAGAGGAGGTGAGAACACACGTCCACACAAAAACTTGCACACGCACGCTTACGGCAGCGTCACGCGTAACTGTCACACTCGGAAGCCACCAAGGTGCTCTTCAGCGGGTGGACGGACACCGGAACTGTCTATCCGGTCAACGGGAGAGTATCCAGCGCTGAGAGGAAATGAGCCATCACGCCACGAGGAGACACGGAGGGACCGTAAGCGCGAATCGCTAAGGGACGGGAGCCAGTCTGAGAAGGCCACGTCCTGTGTGACTCCAGAGACAGGACTCTGCGGCGAAGGCACGGCTGTGGAGACGGTGACGGGTCCGTGGCTGCAGGGGTGGTGGGGAGGAGGGATGAAGAGGAGGAGCACAGGAGACTTAGAGGGCAGACTACTCTGTACGATGCTGTAGCGGTGGATGCCTGTCATTACACGGAACGCACGCTGCCGAGAGGGAACCTCACGTACACGATGGACTCTGGGTGATGAGGTGTCAGTGTAGGTCCATTCATGGTCACAGATGCACAACTGAGGCGCAGGATGTGGACAGTGGGGGAGGCTGTGCATGTGCGGGGACAGCAGGTACACGGGAGATCTCTGTACTTCCCAGTTTGCTGTGAACCTAAGACTGCTCCAAAAACGAAGTCAATATAAAACAAATAAAAGTGCCGCCAAGGGAAGCCTCGCAGAAGAGAGCAATGGAGAAACAGCAGGTGCCCCAGTGGTGGGGACGGGCGAGGGAGGAGGCCCTGCGGCTGGGCTGAGGGCGGGCACCCGGACAGGACTCTGCACGAACCCCATACCCCATGCCGTGGCAGCAAGCCTCAGGGCCTCCAGCACCCAGCAGCAAGTTCATGCTGAGCCCACCACCCTTGGGGTTCCTTCCGTCTGCTTTCCTGGAAGCCCCAGTCCACACAAAGGACACGTGAAAAACCAGAACCATGTAGTGACAGACCACAAGCTCAAAAAGCAAGCCAGGGGGTGCAGGAAGCCCTCCGCGGGATGACGCGAAGGCAAGGAGCGGAGGGACAAGAGAGGTGAAGAGATGTCCCAGGGGGCAGAGTCTGAACCACAGGCATGCTCCTCGGCCTGGCCTCCGTGTCAAGGAGTTTCTGGGGACCACCGTCCACGGTCTTGTCACGGGCACCGGGCACATCACCCACACCCTCTGCTGCCCCACACCCGTGATGCGCTTGAACGAACTCTCTGGCCACGCCTGCTGGGCCTCCGTCTGGAATGTTCTTTACACACAGCCAGCCTCATCCCGTGTACCTGTTGCACCCCCTCCCCCCAGCTCTGGGACAGCATTCAGGAGGCACTCATTCGTTGTCACAAATAAATGACCGGACCCCCTCTGGTTCTGGCCTGCTGGGCCACCCTCTGGGCCTTCCCACACTTCAGTCTACTTCCCGAGCCCAGGCTCTAGCGCCGGTCTCTGTCCCTGACCTTCCGCCCCCTGGGGCTGCCGCCAACAGTTCGGCGAGCAGGGGCAAGGGTCTCTGGGCTCTGGCACACGGAAGCCACACACACTAGCATCACCGTATGTCATCACTGCGGCAGGATTTTAAGAGGAAAACAAGACATGCACGTGCCCTTTCAAACTGGGCGATCAGACATCTTTCCGAAAAGCCACAGGAGAGACCACGATGGGCCGCACACAGAGACCTGCGCGAATCTACCCCGTCACACGAGCATTTCTGTGGGGACTTGCCCTTGCGTCCCCCCTTCCCTCCCTGCTCACCCGCCCTTCCAGGGAAGCACAGCGAGAGGAGGGGACCCAGTCACGTCCGCTGGCGCTTCTAGAAGACGAACTGCAGAGCAGATGGATTCATCACCGCTGCTTCCAGATGAACTCCTGATGTGAAGGTGGAAGGCAGACGAGAGAGAAACAGGAAAGGCCGTCCTGACCTGGGGAGGACAGTCATCTTCAACAGAACACCACACACCGGAGAGGGCCGCGGACAGGCCTACACAAAAGCCAGTCTGCTCATCGAGGCCCCCTCGAAGGAGAACAGGCCACCGGGAGAAAGCACGCGTGACCCACGTCATTGACGGGGGACACAAAACCGGAACGCACACGTAGCTCCGATAACGAATCAGAACCCGAACACGTGCTTCGCCAAAGCAGACCGAAACGCAGGAAAAAATCGACAAAACGGCGATCGGCAACAGCAGACATCAGGGAGGCACCAGAGAAAACCAAGAGGCACACCGTCTACACCCGCTGGGCGGGGCCCTCGGGAAGCGGAGAAGGCCCGCCAGGCCCAAGTGCCACGTTGGCTGGGGGTGGCTGGGACGCCACTAAAGCCAAGCTCCAAACACCCTACAGCCCAGAGTTCCCACACCTGGACACGGCAACCGACATGCCCGTGAAACGTGCCAAAACACCTACAGGAACGTTCATACAGGCAGTGCTCACGTGACATGGGAAAGCCCCTGAAAGCCCCACTGGGGAACATGTCCCCAAGAGAAGCCACACAGCAAGGGTTCCCTGAGCACGGAGCCCAGTGTGCTCGGCCCTGGTCGGGGCAGGGAGAGCCTCTGCTCTCTGATCTCACAGCTGTGTTCGCTGTGACACCTCCCGGAGCTACACACTTGGGACCCAGGCACTCTTCCCTATGCACGCACACACATGCACACACATAGAAAGTGTTTCGACAGATGAGTTTCTTAGGAAGGAGACAGTTATCCTCAGTGAAAACACCTCTGACGGGCCCTAAGAGGCTGCCCAGGGCAAGGGCAATCCTGGTGCCTGCAGGTGGGCCGAGGGAGCTCCTGGTGCAGGGGGAGAAAGGCAGGCCCCCAGAGAACAGAGTTCCCATGGAAGATCAGACACGTCGAGGCCAGCTGACACAGACACCAGGTGGGCCGGGGGACAGGGTGGCATGGCATCAGGCATTACTGCCCCATCCACAGGCCCTGCTCCCCATGCTCCTGCCAGGCCCGGAAAGCCACAAGGCCCATCATCACTTACCTCTTAGGGCAGCCGGCGGGGGGGCTGTGCCTCTGCGTCCCGTTCCCAGGCCCAAACTAAACAGCCCACTCTGTGGACCCCAGCAGCTGTGTGTGGGGACACCCTCCCAGGGGTCACAGGACACGGACCAGAGGGGGAATGTGCTACAGCAGGGGAAGCCTGCACCACACTCCGGCTGCCGCCCGAGACGTCTCTCCCCAGGCAGACGCACACGCACGACAAGGGCCCCCAGCTGGTACTGCTGTGAGATGCTCTCCTGCTCCTTCATATGCACCTCACGTCGGCTGTTGCTCGTGGCCTGGAACCAACCCGACAGTCCCTACCCGACCACACAGGCCGAGCATCCGCAACTCCCCTTCCTTCCTGGAAAGCAGGAAACCTCGCTTACACACCTCACATGCCAGTGCCAGAAGGCGCGACACACAGCCGGTGAGTGTCCGTCTGGGAAAGCAGTTTATTCTCCCCGGACTCAGCCCCCGTTCCATCTTAGTACATATTTACTCCGAATTAGACAACTTTCAATTACCAGTAAGCACGAAAATTCGACTTCCTAACTACTAGATTCGAAAACTCAAACAAATTCTTCTCTCCCAAACACCAAGTATCCCAAGGCCAGCCAAACATGAGACAGTGGGGCGACGTCTCCCCCAATTCTCTTCCTGAAAAAGCAGGCCCCACTTTAGTCTCAGGTTACACAGGGAGCCCAGCCTCTGCGGTGTGGACGGAATGCCGCACACCAATCCACCCCTGACCCCAAGGATGCCTCTTCCGGCAGAAGATACCTAAGGAAAAGTGAATTCCTGCCCCGTGGCAAGCTGCAGGGCAAAACAGGCCACCAGCTCCACCTGGTGGACGACACGGGGCTTGCGGCGTGGTCACTTTCCACAGAGTTCCAGCACCTTCTTCACCATGGCCCCTATCCCGTCGTGGATGTGGTGGAGCTCCGCCTCGCACATGAAGGCCGGGGTCGTGACGACCTTGTTTTTCTGGTCCACGTGAGCTTCGTGCGCAGAAGTTATGGAAAAACGTCACCCAGCAAGGACAAGAGGATCACAGGTGTGAAGCATCCACCCTGGCCCCCGCCCCTGCCCCTCTCAGGGGAGCTCACAACGGGGGTTCCTCCTACTTCAGTCTCTGCCCATGGAGCCCCCGTTCTGCACTGCCTGCGCTCCACGACTGGAGGATGCAGTCCTCCCGATGTCAGTGCCCCAGGGCGGCCCACCCCACAGGACCCACAGCAACCCTGGAGCACGCAAAAGCATCTCAATTCTTNNNNGATCAAGAGCTAAAACAGAGAGCTCATCCATAGCAAGTGGCCAACCCAACCTGGGACCCTCCCTCTGCCCAAGCTGCACTCCTGTCCTCATCACCCAGACACCAGGCAGTCGCAAGCCTGGCCTTGCCCCCACGCTAACAACATGTGCCTTCCTGGGCCCGTTCCAGAGGCCACGCGGCCAGCCCCAGCCATACAGCTGCCAGCCTTGCCGGCCACTCCGCGCAGGAGGGAGTCGGAACGCTTCAGAGGAAGGCACCTTCCAGACAGATGCCCGGAGAGTCACGGTGTTGTCTCCGGCACCTTGTGGGACATCGTGCTGCTCTTCTCAACTCCGGCTCACGTAGAGTCTGGGTCCAGGTGCAGACCTGAAACGTGGTCAGCCTGTGGCCCGAGGCTCTGTGCGCCCAGCACTCGGGCACCCGCAGGATGATCAGGGGCCAATAACCACCAGGGATGGCTACCCATCCACACCGCCGAGGGAGTTTCCAGCCAAGCCAGGTAACCCCTGTACTTCTACTTCTTCCACCTGCAGCCTTTCCCCCACTGCAACCCTGGGGCGCATGCTTCCTCCCCTCCCGGCCAGGAACTCATTCCCATCAAGCCCGGGGCCGTCCACTCGCCTGACCAGACAGCCCAGTGGAGTTCCGGGCCTGGGCTGTGCCGCACACAGCAAGCATCCACCAGGCCAACCTGGATGCATGGCTCAGAGACGGGTACCTCACAGCATCGGGTGTGACACCTGTCACACACGTGCTCCCAGAAGCGCCCAGCAGCGCAGTTCCTAGTTCAAGAGGCTGCCTGCCCAGGGCAGTCCCCAAGGACCAGAAGAGAGGTCCCCAGTGCCACCTGCCACTGCCACCCTGGCTGCCGGAAAGGATATGGTCACTCCCTTCACACAGTGCTTGGCACCCAGGGCTTTGATGGCTTCTGCGGTCCCAGCGTAGGGCCACTTGCCGCCTTCTTCCTGTTCGTGGCCCACGGTGACCTCGACTCCGCGGAGCACTTTGGCCGCGAGGACAGGAGCAATGCAGCACAAACTGAAAAGTGAAGGACAGGGTCGGCTCAGGATTGTGCATGTGGCCGCCAGGCCCGGTGCACAGTAGGGCGTACCGAAGGAACGGAATTGACCTTGAGGATAAGCACAAACAGCAGCCGCTGAACCCATGGAGCGTGGGGTGTCGCACGTGACCTGAGCCTCAGCTCACCCCCCCACATGCTGCAGTCTCTGGGTGCCTGGGGGTCAGGCCCCAGCAAGAGAGCGGGGCTGCAGCAGGGCTACCCGCCATGGGGTCCGCAGAGAAGGGCTCAGATGGCAACAGTGGACTTAGGCCTGAGTTTCGGGGTGGCTTTCCACACAGCAACAGCTAACCCCAAGGGCACTGACCTCTCAGATGCCCTTCTCTGGAGAGGGGACCAGAAGCATCTCGTCGGGCCTGCGGGTGTGCCTGGCACCACAGCGGCCGCGGGCCCCTCCCAGGACAGCACCAAGCCCCACAACACCCACACACGGGCCATTGCCAAGGCCCCTGAGCCACGCGGTCTGTTCCTGGGCGCACTGGCCCTCGGGCTCCTACGAGGCTCTGCTCCCGCGAGGCCCTGAGGAGCGGCAGCACCAGGCCTCCAGGTGCCAGACCCTGCACCGGGGCCCAGCCACGGCGGGTGCGCTCGGGGGACGCGTGTGGCACCACCACACGGCTGCAGGCCGGGCCAGCCCGCCCTCCTGGGGGTGCACACATGCCGCCAGCGGCAGCCCGGCGCTCTCCCCCGGCCCAGCTCCAGCACGGCCTGTCTGCTTCTCCCGGGCTCGTCTGAACGGCTGTGTATGAGCTGCTCTAACGAGCCGCGAAAAAAAGACGTCAAAACACGCTTACGTTCCTTTGCAACCATCACGACCCTAAAACAATGAGCTTAGAGACCCGTGCGAGAAAATTTCCCTCGGCCACCAAGGAGGTAAAAAGTCATCGAACCTGGTGTCTCTGAAGCGTCCCGCGTGACAAGCCCGCACAGACACCTGGCAGCCAGCACGGGACGCACACAAACCAGCACCGCCGCCACCGGCCCTAAAGTCAGGCTGTTCTTGCAACCACCACCCGGGTCCCAGGCTGTGGACGCCAAAGCCGGCCCGAGCCACGTGCTGCAGACGGAGGCCCTCGCTGGCACTGCTCCTGCACCGAGGTCAGGGGACACACGAGCAAGGCGGCACAGCCATCGGACCGCTCACTCCCACCTGCGCTGGCGACACAGGGTCCTCCTTGGCACTCGCCCACATAAATGGGTGCTGCTCCAGTGACAGCGCTCTGGGAGGGAGAGGCAGGTGGCAGCGCCGTCACCCGCTTGCCGGGCGGCTCAGCACGGCGTCTTCCAAGCAGACGTGCTCCCAGCCTTCAGACCCTTCCGTGAGGAGGCGGCTCCCGCACAGTGACCCGGCAGGACTTCCGGTGAGTGACCTTCGCAGGGACTGTCCTAACATGGCCCTGCTCACCCAGCTGTCAGTAGGCTGGTGTGCTCCCACAGCGGCAACCCACTGTCTCCAGTGGTCTAGCAGAGCAGAGCTCCTGAGGGGGCTTCTCGAACCAGGGGACTCAGGCCGAGCCATCCACACGCACCAGCACGTTCACATGGACGAGCAACACACCGCGTTAGCGCAGGAGCGGGGCGGAGGGCAACCCCTGGGAGGTCGGCGCAGGCCAAGTCTGACAAGCTCAGGTCTGGTGCGCAATGGCTGTGCCAGTGGGTCTGGGTGTGCAGACAAGCATGAAGACCCTGGTGTGCAGTGAGCACGCCACCCTGGAGGACGGCAGCGGGAAGGGTGCTGACGGGTGACTGGTGCCAGCCCGCCCCAAGGGAGGACGGGAAGGCACACGCCAGGCGAGTGGAAAAGGTTCTAGAAAAGGCTCAGTCAGGGAAGGACTAACTGGGGAGCCTTCTAAAAGCCCTCCTTCCTGGTAAGTCACCAGGACAAATTACCGCGACCACAGAATTTTCCAAGCTGGAAGACACCTGTGACAGCACGTGAACCCCCCCCCAGTGTAAATAGCCTTAAGGACCACATGGCCCCGCCCTCCCCACCCCTACATACCCGATGGGCTTGCCGGCCTTGTGGAACTCCTTCAGGACTCGCTCCACGTCCTCATTGACTTTGCAGTCTTTCCCGTCCACGGCGAACGTGCTCCTACCACGAGAAGAGGCGTCCTCAGGTCTCACGGCTGGGGGTCCACGTGCCTAGGAAGCCTCCGACCCCACCCTGAAGATGTCCATGTGGCTCTGCTCACTCCCCTGAGACGAGCAGTTAACGCTCACGGACGTTGTTCGTCACGTAACTATGTATATAATATTTTCTACCTTTTAAAGCAGAAGGAAGCAAGCACAGCAGGGGAGAGGGCAGCAGAGAGGTGAGGAAGGGAAGCGGACCCCTGAGCGAGCCAAAGCCGGCAGGTGCGCGGGCTGCGGGTCACCCCCACGGGGTCCTCAGAGGTCAGCTCCGGAAGCCAAGGAGCAGCAAGACACGCCACAGGCCTAAAAGCTGTGACAGGCAAGCCGCGGACGAGGAAGAGAGGCGGGTCAGGAGACACGGCTGCTCGTAGCAGAACGAAAGCGGCTCAGGGGTGCGGACCGCCGCCCGCCCCAGAGCCGGCGGCCACGCACTGACACCTCTTCAGGAGCCAACTGGTGAGACCCAGCGAACACGCACTGTATCAAGAGCCCCGCCCTGGGTCTCCGCTCTGCGTACCTGGGAGCTCTACTGCAGCGTCGCGGGTGCGGGCCTGGGAGATGCGGGGGCGCCACGGAGCTCTGCCACCCCGCGGCGCTGACAGCCTCAGCGTGAGCACGCACTTCCAAACACACCACGTTTCACACTTCAAATACAAGTCCCCTATATCCCCCGAAAGCTGTCGGGCCCAAAGCGAGAACTGGAAACCACGAGTGTCCACGAGTTGGGTCGTCTACCCGACGGGATCTGCGTGTGCAGCTGTGAAGTGCGTGACAGGCCAACAAGCTGCACCGTTCGTGATAAACACAACGTACAGAACAGCCAGCTGAACAGGCCTCTGTCTGGTTACGCTTGTTTGTTTTAAAAGATTTATCTTAGAGAGAGAGCGAGAATGTGTGCGTGTGCGCACAGAGGGGAGGAACAGAGGGAGAGGGAGAGAGACTCCCAAGCCAACTCCCAGTGAGCGCAGAGCCCAGCATGGAGCTCCATCTCACGAGCCCAAGATCACAACCTGAGCCGAAATCAAGAGCTGAACACTGAACCGACTGCACCAGCCACGCGCCCCTGGTTAGACTTCTAACACAACCACACGGGTCTCTCTCGGGAAGTACACGTGAACGGGAGACAGTGCAAGGATGGGCCTGAGGTCCCAACAGGAGAAAGCGAGTTCCCACTGTGCACGTCTGTCCCCAGCGACCCCACCTGCCGCTCCTTGCTGCGTGTGCAAGACACAACCAACGGCCACAGCAGCCACGGCTAAGGAGACCAACCACACAGGGCCGGCCTGTCTTCTGGAAAGGTCGGGAAGAATGGGGCCAGCGACCTAAGCCACAGCTGCCCCAAAGAAGCGTGAACTCACAGACATGAGCGCAGACCCAGGCCAACACTCCGTTGAATGCAGAGCGAAGACCCGCCAACAGCCCAGCGCACACCCCACGTGGGCTTCGCCGTCAGCCGCGCCACAGACACACCACCAGCGGATCCCAGAAGTGCCGTCACCCCAGGAGAGGTGCGAACGGTCAGAGACAAGGCTCAGCTTCCCAAGGAAGAGACCCTGGTCCTGGCAGAAGTGAAGCCCAGGGGAGACAGGCCATTCTCTGCCACCTACTGCCAAGTAGTGCGTGAAGGTGGCGGCGACATGGGCAGTTCACCGGAAGGGCTGGTTTGTGGAAGACAAAGCGGACGTGAAGGGGAGGCAGGGCTCTCAGCAGGAGGAAGGAGTATGGGAACCGCCTCCAGGGGCCGCAAAACACCGGGCTGGGGTCTGGACAAAGCCACTCCCGTGTCTGCAGGCCATGGGGAGCCATGAGGTGTCGGAACATGACAGGGAGCCTACCCGCCTGCGCCCCTCACTTGCGGGTGCAGGGCACGCAGACACAGCCAGCCAGAATGCCGCCGCACCGCTGCAGGGGAACGGCACCCACCAGCTAAGCCACGGGGCGGGGGCAGCGAGCACAAGTGTCCAAAGCGTTTGGCTTGAACCCTGCCCACCCCCACGCCCTGAACACAAGGAGTCCACAGGGAGGTGCAGTTGACAGACGACAGTTCAGCTTAGAGGAAGCAGCTCTGACCACTGACAGGACATTCTGGCACGAGTCTCGGGCCAGCAAGAGGGAGGTCTGTGGTTCAATACAGACAAAATTCCCAGGGGAGGTCAGAGAAGGGTACTGGGGCAGGAGGGGAGACTCCACAAAGGAGCAGCTGGGAAGAGGGCCTGGCTAGTTCCCACAGTGCTCACAGAGAACTTGAGAGCGGGGAGAAGAAGGAGCACCAGGGCCCATCACAGGAAGCAGTGGTGAGCAGAGACCTTCGAGAGGAGACCCAGACCGCACAGCAAAGAAACCCAAGGGGGGCCGCTGGCCAAGGCTGTGCGGTGAGGGTGCAGGCGGCACCCAGCACCCACCTGGTCTGGGAGGGAAGGGGTAGGAGCAGGGAGGTGGAGGGCTGGGGTGGCTGCCCGAGCTCACAGCCAGGCAATGCATCAGGGGCCCCTGGCTGTGGGCCAGAGCGCACGGCTCGTCTGTGATACAGGAAAACGCTCCACTTGCAGCCCAATCTGCTGGTTTCCATTGAAACCTGCTGTCCAGGCTGTTTTCCCTACTAGGGTCCCCATCTGAACCCCCAAGCATGGGGTGCAGCTGCTTCCGGTCTTCCCACGCTAGCTGTGGTGAGGCCGCCTTGGAAGGGATGTGCTGGGACAGTAAGGCCAGCGCAGAAGCGCAGAGAACTTCCGTGAGGCACACAGAAAGAAGAGGTGGAGAAATGAGAATAGAAAGAGGACCTGAAACCCAAAGGACATCACGCTGGCATGGTGACAGCTTGAGGTCCAGCTACAACGGCAATGACCCAGGGAACAAAACAAGAAAGGACTCCCTCCCTCCAGTCAGGACCAGCCTCCACACGGCCCACCAGAAAAGCGGGTTCCCCGCTGCAAGGTCCGCGGAAGAGGTGGTGTCCACGAGGAACACGTACGGGGATGCAGGTCCTGACATGACGAGAGCAGCTGGCCCAGTGGTTAGATCAGAGGCAGCCCACGCCCCCCAGCAGTGGCGGGTACCGGCAGCACTCAGCAGGAAGGGACGTGCTCACGCTCCACCCGAGCCCCACGCTACCACAGTGCCTGTCACAGAGCAGCTCCGTGCAGCCTCTGGGCCCTCAGGCCCCGCAGTGGCTCACGTGGCCACCCATCCCCACCTCCCGCTGCGTTACAGGTGAAAAGCAGACCCCAGAGCTCCAACACGTACAGGTTTTTGGCGGCTCCAAAGCCTCCAGGGAAGATGGCAGCGTCGTGATTGTCTGCACTGAGCCTGGCCAGGTCCGTGATCTTGCCGCGGGCGATCCTGGCGGACTCTGTCAGGACATTCCTGGGAGAGAACAGAGAGAGGCCTAAAGCCAGCGTCAGCGTGCAGAGGGCAGAGCGGGGCACGTGGAGGCCACCGCACAAGCAGGACACATGTCCTCAGCCCCAGGGAAGGCATAGGCACGTGCACTGAAGGCCGGAGCCTAGGAAAGAGAACTAGCCCCTCACAGCATCTGAAGCACTTAGTCCTGGGGACTGACGAAAACAGGACAGGCATGGGAAAGTCAAGGTACCACACAGAGTGAGGGAAGCAACCTGGAGTCAGCCACAGCAGGTGCGACCTCCCCCAAGCTGCACAGCCCAGGGCCCAGGTTCTAGGTAGGAAGACAAAGCCTGGCCAACGGGGGCACGTAGCTCCCAGGAGACAGGGCTCTCCCTGTCTGGACCCTGCAGCTGGAGCAAGACGGGAGGGGCAAGAGGGATCTCAGTGCATGCCGAGACTGCATGAACCTCAGGGACAGAAATGCTCAAAGACCGGGGCCCCAGCGGGCAGGAGGCAGGGGTCCAAGCTGAGCCACACGGCATGTGGTCATAAAACACAGGCAGGAGGACCTGTGGTAGGCGTTAGAAGGTGACAAGCCGCATCAAGCACTGTCACATGTCACAGAACAGCCTGGAACGCCGCCAGATTCACAGCCAGAACAAAGCAACCATGCACACAGCTTCTCAGGGAGCTTCCAGCAAGGTGAGAGGGGCAGGACCCACACCTCGTTTCACTCTCAGAAGGCTGCCCCTTGGTGTGGTCAACCACGTGCATCTGAGGGATGTCAGGAGCAAAGATCTGGACCTCGGCCCCACCACGACTCAGGTGAACCAGCACCCTGCACAGAAGGAAATCAGACAGGCTCTGAGACATACCCGACCCAGGTTCCCTGTTACCACGCTCCTGCGAGCAGGCCTTCTGCCGAGCGCCCCCTATACACACCCTACGTATGGTACCAACCGCAGCAGCTTTACAGAAAGCCACGGTAGGCTTGCCGGTGACCCACACGTCCACAATTAGGATTCACTGTCACCGAACTAGCCTGCGGAGCCCAGCTGGTCCTCAAACTCCCTTTACAACCTGGGGTGCAGGGGACCGGTGACTCGACGGGTCACAGCCTGGATGTCTAGCTTCCCAGGCTGCTTCGGGGGGCTCTTCCTCCCCTAAACCAATCGATGCAGAGCTGGAGGAGCTGAGTCGGGCTTTGGTCAGGATAGTGAGTTCAAGTCCTGCTCTGTCCCACCTTTCCGGTCACAGCCAAAGAGCTGGGGGAGAGACATGCAGGTCTCTTTGAGGGCTGCTCTGTGCCAGAACATGTCCACATCTGTTCCAGACCCGGACTCTCACCATCCCCCTTAAGAGGAGGTGGCATGAGAGGCATGAGCGGGTAGGGCCAGACCACCCTGGCACTCAGACTCTGCTCCTTTCAACCTGCAGGGCTCTCCACACGCGGCTCCGTGCCCATGCCGTCCACCAGCTACCCTGTGCTTCTACGTTCTCATGCCCCCACCCCGAGCCCCCATCTGGAAGCTCTCCTAGCCCTCAACTGCCCATTAGCTCTGCACACTCCGAAGTCCACTGCATGCCCAGTGCTCATGCCGGGACCCGAGGTTAGCCGCAGGCTGGGAGGGGCCTCGGGCTGCTCTGGGCACCTACACTGGTACACACGGCCCTACACGTGGGAGGGGCGTGTTCCCCAGCCATGCGCTACCTCTCCCCTCCAACCTACCCCAGACCTGACAACGCCTTCCACTCCTGCCCACAAATACCTTTTCTGATAAAATAAAAAAACAGTACAAACATCTGAGCAATAGTTGAGAAATCACATCGAACAAACTGTCTAGAGCCGAGGGCGGCTCAACACCTTAAAATCACACTAGAGCCGAGAATGAGAATGCAGACTCCCGCGGACTTCAACGTGAACCAGCGGGTGTTAACAACACCAGAAGCATTCGGTGGTTATCTCTGGGGGACAAGGCCACGAAAGGTACTTAACAGGCTTATCCAGCGGCTCCTTGCACCTCACACAAGCGAATGTTTCCTGCTCACTCATTTCTGCCTGTCTAATCAGACGAAGGATCTCCAAACGGTTCAGGAAAAGGCAACGTCCCCTAACGGCTTACGCTGAGGCCTCGTGGAGCTCAGTCCCATCGTAGACTCCGCAACCAGACAGCACCTGGGGGGGAGCGGGGGTCAAGAGGGAGTCCACCTGGAGGCAGCTGGCCTGGCAGAGGGGGGTAAAGAAGGAGGGGTCTAGAGGGGAGAAGGGAGCTGGCATTGGAGGGATAGAGGTGAGAAGGCTCCGACTTTGGGCAGGGGTGGGGCTGCGGGTCAGAGGACCAGCCGGGGCGGGGTGGGGGGGGGCGGGGAGGCTGACCTGGGGGGCGGGTATGACTTGGGATCCGACCTCGGGCGCGGGTGGAGGGAGTGGTTAGAGAGCTGGGGGAGGGGAGATGGTGGCGGGGGCGAGGTTGGTTAGGGAGCCCGCCTGGGGAGGGCACGGGGAGGAGAGGGGGCTCGACCTCGGGCGGGGCGGGGGCGGAGGGGGTTAGGGGGCCTGCCTGGGGGAAGGCAGGGGGCCGACCCCGGCGGTAGCCCCGCCCCCAGGCCCGCCTCCGGCGTCCACTTACCAGCGCGACCCTGGCCCCCGGGCGCGGCGCGGAGCTGTGGAGGGTCGCGCGCGCGGTGGACGCATGAAGCGGCGCGAACGAGGAGGCCGCCAGTAGCCTAGACACAACCAGGGCCCTGACCGCCGCCATGACTGCGCGGGGACAGTGGGTCGCAGGGTCACGCGCGCACAGAGCCCGGCGCGCTCCGCCCGGCCGCACTCCCGCGAACGCGCCGGTGGGCGGAGCCGCGCCTGCGCATAGCCGCCCCCCCATCCCGTGCTGTCAGCTCTCCGCTGGCAGCGCGCACCCCGAGGTGCGCAGCCGGCCTCCCTGCTCTAAATCATTGCCAACGGGAGGTGGGAGAGTCCCTCCATGTGCTAGCTGGGGTTCTTCCGTTGAAAACCTCTAGGTGTTACCCAGGAGTCAGTTCGCGGGAGACGGCTGCATAAATTATCACACTTTCCTTTAATCTATCCATTTTCAACCTAACAACGGGTGTTCAAGGTAATTTAAATGGCCACTGTTGGAGGTCACTGGGGAACTGCAGACACATTGGACATTTCAACGCAAGGCTGTCCGTGTCACTGATATTAAAACTGTTCCACTTTTAAACGTCTACAGTTAACCTCTGCACCGTGATCCTTCTGGGAAGCAAGAATAACACGCTGTAGAGCACGAGCTGGGACAGGCACAGTCTTCCTTCCTGAACCTTCGTCCCGGATCCCTCCATTTCTACAGATGGACCCAGGACGCCCATTCTCACGCCTTTCCCTGCGGCTGGGAATTCTGCCATGGGGATCCTGGCTTCTCACGGCTCCTGGGGGACCAGGCAGTCCACCCATCTCTCTCCTCAGTGTCACGTCCGGAACAGGAGCTGGTAAGAGTGCTGGGATCACGGCGGCAATGCTAACATGCACTAGGTCTGCTCCTCTTTCAGGAAGGTAAGGCTACACGCAGATTCCGACTCAGCTGGGCTGGAAGCCAAGGCCCTGCCTCTCCACCAAGCCCCATGGCAGGCGCAGCTGCTGCCAGGCCTTGAGCATGCAGGAGGCTGCACAGCTCCGGGACCTGCAGAGCCTCCGCCTCCCGGTCGTCTGCACCTCTGGGTCTGCTCAGCTGCACTGAACCTTACAAATGAAACTGATAGTTTTACCAACGAATATGTATCCACTGGGGAATGGCAGAGAATTACAGCCGGTGAAAAGGAACCTGCAGGAAAACTGAAAGCACTGGCAAGTCAGAACAGGGCAGACGAGGCTCTTTTATAGAGGAAAGGGAGGCTGGGGTTGTTGTAAAAGCAAAGTCCACTGGAGTAAACTGGCAGCTGGAAGTGTAGTGGCCTCTCACTGCCTTGGCTGTGACATCTCTCATTGGTTGGGCTGCCCCGGGGGTGGGGGGGGGGACACACACACACCTTCCTTCCTCCATTGGATCTGCAGGTGCACAGGAGGGACCCAGCTGAGGGCTCCCCCTGCTGGCCTCCAGACTGCACTCTAAAGAAGAGTTCCTTTTGTCAATTTTCAGGACCTCAATGGGCGCACGTGAACTTATCAAAAAGTTGGTTAGACCAGTGTTGCAGTCTCAGCTATGTGGAGGTGCTGTGGGCATAGACACCCAGTGACAGCAGGGGCTGAGCACACGCACCATGGGTGCAAAGCCCGGGTCACAGGCCCCAGGAGTGAGCGCGGGCCGCCTGGGGAGCTGGGAAGCACCTCTGGGAAGCCCCACGCTGGGACCAAGCAGACGCCGTGCCTGCCCGCTGTCAGGAAGGTGCTGCACCCAGCTGGGTCCCATTTTCCTGCTCCTGGATGCAGGCTGTCACCACCAAGCCCCGGGGACCAGGGACGGGGGGAGCTGGCAGGAAAGAGCAGCTCATCTCCTCCATGCGTCCCTGCAGAGCTGGCGCAGGAAGTCTGAGTGAGCTCCCCAAGATCACCATCCAGTCCCAGCCCTAGGGATCCCCAGGCTTCCCTCTCTAAGATCAGAGTGCAGAGACTCTGGGGGCAGGCAGCCAGGGCTGGGGGCCATGCAGGCTGGGGCGTGGTGGGCACTCCAGCTGCCCTGCTCACCCATTCCCCTGGCACAGAGAGGCCAAAAGGCAGTGACCCCGATTCCCCTGCATGACCCAGGATACAGTGTAAATACTTTCAATTCAGAGTTCAGATTTAACCCATACTTTTATCATAGAAAACCTCGTTTTTTTCATCTCTAAATCTATCAAAACTGTATTAAAAATATAAATAGCAGTCATACAAAGTTCGAGTCTATAAAAATGAACCCATTCACCTCCCTAGAGAGGCGTTTTCAACAGATGTGCAACGTTCATCTCTGCTCACACTGTTCATTTCTGCCGGGCCCATGTGCCAAGCCCGGGGAGCGGGCGGCTGGCTCCGGCACGGCAGCCATGTTGGGGGCCACAGGAAGAGTGAGTCCTCCATGTCAGTGTCTCTGCACTGCCCTCCCACTCGCTTCCAGGGCCCAGGCCGCGGGGCTCTGTCTCTTCAGGGATCTTAACCGAAACAAGCGGGGTTGGGAACGTGGCGGGGGGCCCTACACCAGCTGCCCGGCCCCGTCCACCTGGCCTGAGCCGAGCAGGTGCAGAGTGTCGTCATCGGACGCATCTGCTTCCTCGTCGCTTCCCAGCGGTTCTGAGGGGCGCTTCAGGCCCCGCTGCTTGGACACCGCCAGAGCGTACTGGATGTTATAGCGGTTCCAGTCACAGCTGTTGAAAGTGAACAGAAGTCCCGTCAGCAAGAGCGACAGCTTTTCTCTCCTATCAAGACTGGCTCACCGGCACCCAAGCACCTTCTCTGTGACCCCAAAAGCAACCGGCCACAGATGACCCACACAGCCTTCGCGGTCCCACCAGACACCGAGGAAAGGCCTGGTGCACAGCTTCACGCCGTTTGAGAGCACAGAGGGACACCCAGACTCAGTTAATTCCCCACATGAACTACGTAAAGCGAAAACTCACACCCCCGTTTCCGTGTAGGAAACCACCTAGTAAGAATGAGCTAAAGGTAAAGGACCATCGAGGGACCCACCATCCCTGCGGGAAACCTCAAACAAAATGCAGGTTTGGCAACATAACTGGAACCCCCCCCCCCCC